>NC_092129.1:88092668-88425168 GCF_043159975.1 Macaca nemestrina
TTCTTGTGACTATTTACTTATCAATATTTTTTCATTCTTAACATCAGTAATAAACTATGTGGATAAAAGAAAATATCAGGGTAAATTTTCTACATCTAGTTTTTGAACTTTTTGTTATGAAAAACTCACATGTAAACAAAACTAGACAGAGAAGTAAAATAAACCTTCATGTACCCTTTTCTAGCTTTTAGCAATTTTCCACTCATGACCAATGCCATTTTGACTATGCTGCAACTTCTGTCTCCTCCAATATTATTTTTTAAAACTCATATTATTTAATCTTTAAATAACAAAGATTGGTGAGTATCTTAAATAAGTATCTTTAAACATTGTGGAGTTTTTATTTAATATAACTATAATGTCATTCTTATACCTAAAATTAATAATTCCTTAAGATTTTAGTATATAGAATGTGTGTTCAAATTTCAACTTGCCTCATAAATTACAGTTTTTAAAACAAATTATTGTTTAAATTAAGATCCAAGTAAGGTTTACAGGTTTTTACACCCAGTTTGGGGTTTCACAAGACATGTCCTTATTTTGCTTTTTATTTCGATTATTTTTTAACATATACTGATTACAGGGATCAGTATATGTTAATATAGCCCTGGGTAATATAGCCCTCCAGGGGTGAAGACCAGGAAAGAGCAGTGTGGCATGACCAAACCATCTTTAGCTATCCAGTCCTCTACTCCAAAAACTCATATCTACAAAGTGGCAGTCTAGGTAAATATACTCCTCCTAATGCTGCTACTTCATTACAGCTTAAAGTCACCCTCCATTAGTGGCATTTGCTGGTGACCAGGCAACAAAGTGCAGTTATCAACAAATATTTTGTGGTATATTGGGTTCTGGTCCCTGGACTCACCCCCTCTCCTCAAATTTAAGTAGAAATTGCACTAAGTCCCTGGCCCTTCCTCAAAACACTATCAGGAAAAGTAACTCACAGACCAAAATAGCTACAAAACTGACCAGAACAAACATCTCAAAAATAAAACAAGACAACAAAAGATTTATAGCATGTGAGGCAGAATTATTAAAACAGGTAGACCAAAAATGTAAAAGAAGCATCTTCAGTTTTTTTTAGGAACTTCCAGACTGTTTTCCATACTAGCTGCATCATTTTGCATCTCTACTTAACAGTGTTCAAGGGTTCCAATTTCTTCACATCCTTGCCAACACTTGTTGTCTTTTTTTAAAATGATAAACATCCTAACAAGTGTGAGCTAATATCTCATTGTAGTTTTGATTTGCATTTCCCTGATGGTTAGTGATACTTAGCATCTTTTCATATACCTGTTGTCCATTTGTATCTTCTTTGAATAAGTGTCTATTCAAGTCCTTAGCTTACTTTCTAATTGGGTTATTCGTTTCTGAGCTATTGAGTTGTACTAATTCCTTATACATTTTGGAAATTAACCCCTTATCAGATATATGGTTTGCAAATGTTTTCCCTAATTCTGTTGGTTGTCTTTTCATTCTATTCATTGTTTCCTTTGTGAAGCTTTTTCCGTTTGATATAGTTCCGCTTGTCTATTTTTGCTTTCGTTACCTGTTGTTTTTTGTTATATCCATGAAATCAAAATAGGGTCGATTGTGTTGGTGGTATAGTAGTGAGCATAGCTGCCTTCCAAAATAGGGTCGATGCCATAAAGCTTTTCTACTGTTTTCTTCAAGTTTTACAGTTCCAGGTCTTACACTGAAATCTTTAATCTGTTTTGGGTCAATTTTTCCGTATTGTGTAAGAGCACAGTTTCACTCCTTTGCATATGGACATCCAGTTTTCTCAACCTCATTTGTTGAAGAGCCTATTCTTTGCACATTATGGATTGTTGACACCCTTGTTGAAGATCAGTTGACTGTATATTTTTGTATTTATTTCTAGGCTCTTTATTCTATTCTACTGTTCTATTTATGTATACGAGTGTCATATGTTTTAAATTATTGTAACTTTTTAATATATTTTGAAATTTTGAAGTGTATTGCTTCCAGGTTTGTTCTTTTTCCAGATTATTTTGACTATTTGGAGTATTTAGTGGTTCCATATATGTTTTAGAATTTTTTATGTGTATAAAAATGCCATTGGGATTTTGATAGGGATTTCTTTGAATTTGTATATCACATTGTGTGGTATGGACATTTTAACAATATTAAGTCTTCCAATCCATGAACATGAGATATGTTTTCATATGTTGTGTCCTTTTAAATTTCCCTAATCAATGCTTTTTAAATTTTCAGTGTACAAGTTTTTTATTTCCTTAGTTACATTTATACCTAAGTATTTTGTTCTTTTGATGTTATAGTAAATAGGATTGTTTTTCTAATTTCCTTTTCAGATGGTTTGCTATTACCAGCAATGCCACTTCTGGGTATCTATTCAAAATAATTGAAAGCAGGATCTCAAAGAGGTATTTGTATATCCATGTTCCTAGCAGCACTATTCACAGTATCTAAGTGGTAGAAACAACACAGACATCCATTGACAGATGAGTGGATAAACAAAATATAGTATATATGTACAATGAAATATTATTCAGCTTTTAAAAAGTAAATCCTAGGCCGGGCGCAGTGGCTCACGCCTGTAATCCCAGCACTTTGGGAGGCCGAGGCGGGTGGATCACCTGAGGTCGGGAGTTCGAGACCAGCCTGACCAACATGGAGAAACCCCGTCTCTACTAAAAATACAAAATTAGCTGGGCCTGGTGGCACATGCCTATAATCCCAGCTACCAGGGAGGCTGAGGCAGGAGAATTGCTTGAACCTGGGAGGCGGAGGTTGCAGTGAGCCGAGATGGTGCCATTGCACTCCAGCCTGGGCAACAAGAGTGAAACTCTGCCTCAAAAAAAAAAAAAAAAAAAGGAAATCCTGCAATGTGTAGCAATGTAGATGAACCTGGAGGACATTAAAATAAGTGAAATAAATCAATCACAGAATGACAAATATTGCATTATTCCACTTATATATCTAAAATATTCAAATTCACAGAAGCAAATAATAGAATGGTGGTTGCCAGGAGCTGGAAAAAAAGGGAAATGGGGAGCCCTAATCAAGCAATATAAAATTTCAGTTATAAAAGATGAATAGGTTCTAGAGATCTGCTGTACAATATTGTGCCTACAAATAATAATACTGCATTGTATACTTTTTAAGCTGTTAAGAGAGTAGGTTGCATATTAGGTGTTCTTACAGTTTTTTTTTTTTTTTTAAGAAAACTCAATACAAAAATAATGTAAAAGAAGCATAAAATACATCTAAGAAAATTAGGAAACATGAGTAATATAAGGCAAAACCAAGACAAAAAAAATTTAAAAATGAACAAGATAATAAGGATTACAAAATAAAGAATGTAAAACAAATTTGTGAGTCATAAGAATAGATTAGAGAACTCTCTCAGAATGCAGCAAGAAGGGGTAAAATATAGAAACATAAAGGAAAACTGGTAGGAGAATAGGAGTAGAGTTATCAGAGAGTATTTGAAAAAATATCAAAACTATTTTTTTCACAATAATACTAGATGGATGATCTTAAATGACAATGGGCTCATAGATTGCTACAGGAGTGGTAAGGAAGCAAATGCACATAGGGACACATTCTATATTAAGAATATCAAAGAAAAATGAATAATTATAAAAGGCTTCTATAGAGAAAAAGTAGATTGCCTACACAGGAATAATAATCAGAATGCTGTCAAATGTATTAAAGCAACACTGAGTACAAAAAGAACAAGATATCATATTTTTAAAGTATTAATGGAAAATAAACTTTGAACTTAGAATTTTATATACAGCCAAAGGTTCAAAAAAGATTTTCTTTGGTAAAAAATAAGAAAGGCATCACAGATTTAACATTAACTGAAAGTCTAATATCAAAAACACTAATGTGATAGGCTTCAAGAAAAAAAAAAATCTGGAGGGTACTTCCAAAGATACAAGAGTAAGGATAATCAAATACTTTGTAACAGTGTATTAATAACATGGGTTTAAGTTCCAAGTTGGGGAAACTACCATGCTATGGACAGAACATTTGTGTTCTCTCAAATTCATATACTGAAAGTCTAATCCCCAAGGTGATGATATTTGTAGGTGAGGTCTTTGGGAGGTGATTAGATCGTAAGGGTAGATCCTTATTTAAAAAAAGACACCAGAGAACTTGCTTTTTTCTCTCTTTCTGCACAATGCAATGTGAGGATACAAGAAGACAGCCATCTGCAAACCAGAAAGCAGGTCCTCATTAGATACCCGATATGCTTGTATCTTGATTTTAGACTTTCCAGACTCCAGAACTTTGAGAATAAATTTTTGGTGTATATACCACCTAGTCTATGGTATTCTGTTATAACAGCCTGAAATAAGATATGGCATAAGAACAAATATAAATATTTAACTTAAAAATAGTGAAATAAAACCCACACAGTGAATAATGCACACACAAATGAAAGTTTACAAATGAAAATATATTTGAATGTTTGCCCTTGAAAGGGAATGGGAATGGGAAATGGGGGTAAAGGGAGTAAATAAATGAATGAAGCAAGAGAAAGCTTTGAATGAATCATTGTCAGTTATGAACCATAGATAATTGTGATCAATTCTACCGTTTGCACCTGAAGTCCAAACAAAATACACATATGAATAAAAAGAATAGAAAGAATTATGATGCTTTCCTTTTCTTTAAAAATTAAGCCAGGTATTCCTTACAACTCAGTTTCCAAATGTACTTTCATTGGGTTTTATTTGTAGCATATGAATACCTACAACAATAAGCCCTCTGAATATAAATTAAATAGTTTGTGATTCTATGAAAGTTTGATGAGTGGATGCTAGGGAAAATAAAAAACAAAACTGACCTGTTCTCTGTCTGAAAAAAAAAAAAATGAACAAAGTGACTCTGAATGCTTTATGATGATGAATCACGCTTAAAAACACAGCCAGTTTCTATGAGAGGGAGTTTTACTGCTTGACCTAATGGGTACTGACATTTTGCTTCTATAAAATACATTATATAGGGTTTTTCAAGAACCCGAGAGATTTTGTTTTACTATTGCAAATCTAAGGAAAGCAAACTGCTATAAGTAGATGTGGTGCTTCTGCAGGTGAATGATTTCTGAATGTTGATTTCTTAACTGGGAGGTGAATTCTAATCTTGGTAGTGCTGGGAAAATCATTTTAGCCATTTATGCCTAGTGTTCCATTATTAGAACGCTAAGCATGTGAGCTATTTATATCCTACTGCTTAAGGTCATTGTCAAGGTCTGATTGCAAAAATTCAAAAAAATGCAACCTCAGGTACAAAGGGGTTAATTTTGCCCCCCTTTTCCCATCTGCTAAGTCATTTTGACACTAGTATTTGAAGTAAAAACCAACTCATCTTCTTAGGATGAGTTGGTTTTGTTAAGGAAGGCTGCCACACAAGAATTCTGGTTTGTGAATCAGTGTAATATCCAATATAAAACATGAACTGAGGAGTATGAACACTTCTTTACTGAGCAATATCTTTTATTAATCTTTATTATTATTATTATTATACTTTAAATTCTGGGATACATGTGCAGAACATGCAGGTTTGTTACATAGGTATACATGTGCCATGGTGGTTTGCTGCACCCATCAAACCATCATCTACTAGGTATTTCTCCCAATGCTGTCCCTCCCCTAAGCGCCACCCCCAACAGGCCCTGGTGTGTGATGTTCCCCTCCCTGTGTCCATGTGCTCTCATTGTTCAACTCCCACTTATGAGTGAGAACATGTGGTATTTGGTTTTCTGTTCCTGTGTTAGTTTGCTGAGAATGGTGGTTTCCAGCTTCATCCATATCCCTGCAAAGGACATGAACTCATCCTTTTTTATGGCTGCATAGTTTTCCATGGTGTATACATGCCACATTTTCTTTATTTAGTCTATCATTGATGGACATTTGGGTTGGTTCCAACCCAAATTTGCTTGATAATAATCACAAAACCAATTGTGAATAGAGCAATGTCATTTTAAAAGTGTATTTTGTGAAATCAGCAAAATGGGTGATTTGGATGGCTGCCGTTTGGATAAAGGCAGCTGGAGGAAATCCTGATAGAGCTGGCAGAGAATAGAGGTTACTTTGTGTCCACTTCCCTTCCACAGTTGGTAGGGCAGAGTAATCTCAACCAGGCTTGAAGCTGGAATCCTGACTCTATCACTCTGTAACCATTCTGAACCTGTTTCTCATCTCTAAAATAAGGATAATAGCACCTACATGAAAAAGTTATTGTCAAATTTTTTTCAAAAGAAGAAAACAATTAGCATATAATAAACGTTATATTAATTACTTTTCTCCTCCCTTGCTTATACATTTTGCTTCCCAGTACAAAAAGATATAGAAGCTTCCAGTCTAGATTTTCTTTTTCATCTTCTTATAGAAACTATATGGTGTAGAAATAACTCCTTGAATTAATGTCCGAAGCCACTGTTTATATTTCCTCTATACATAGAAAATTTGTACTTTCAACATGAACTGGTGGTTAGAAACAGTGCCTAAGGAATAATTACAGGTAGAGAAGGGCTGTGATGAAATCTTTACTTAAGTGTTGTGTATATTTGCCTGGAGTCAAGCATATCTCTGTCCTGCTTACTTCTTGGACTTCTCTGACACCTTATATCCCACGCTCTTTGTTCTAGGTATAAAAGCTTATCATCTATGCTGCTCCTGCCCCTACCAGCACATACCATGATTTCTTCAACCTGAGGAGCACCTGAAACTTCTGTTTTGCAGAAGGTGAGATTCCTAGAATTGACTCCTGTTTCTAAGTATACCAGATGCATCAGCCTGACGATGACCCGGTCTCCTTTTGGACTTGATATTTGTCCACATTTCTTTAGATGACCTCCCAAAAGATGTACTTAAGGAAAAAAAATCTACCCTGGAGAAGAAAGATTTCGAGTTCAAACTATCTGAGTAACTATTGTAAAAATAGCAAGCTATAAACAGGGGACAGCTATATTTTATTGGCCCAAGAGTTGCAATTTGCTTGCAAAAGCATGTTGTGATTGTGCTTAATGACTTCATTTTTATAGTTTTAATAGGTCTAATTTATCCACTTGGCTTAATTTTTAAAAGATAAAGAGGCATTTGAAAAAAGTGAAGTTGCATACTGAATCCATATCCACACAAATTTTGATATACATTAAAGAGCTACATATAAGATGATAAAAGTACACTATTATTAGAACAAAATATATTAGCATAAACTTACATTCTTGGGAAAGGGAGGCTTTTGAAGGCAAAACAAAGAATCAATATGCCAAAAATGCATCAATAAACCCAGTTATCCAACATACCAACAGCAATGCACATATAATTAAGACAAGCATCTGAGAAATACTTTAAGGTATATAATAAAAAATAAATTTCCAAAATATAGAAATACCTCCTACAATTAAAACATTATGTAAATATACAAAATTATGTAAACAGTAAATTCATTAAAAAATGAATAAAATGATGACAAACATACAAAATTAACTTCACCCTCACTAGTACTCAGGAAAGCGTAATGAATATCCTGAAATTAAATAGTGGATAGGATATCAAAACCTAAAAACATTAATAATATCCAGCAATGAAGAAGATACACAGAAAATGCATCATCTTATTTATTCTCAGTGGGAATAAAAATATATGCAGGCCTTTCAGGGGCTAATTTGGTAATATCTATTAAAATTGAAAATATATCTATTTATCCCCACATTCTGTGTTTAGATATATATTCTAGAGAAATACTTGCACATGTGCACAAAAAGTCATGTACAAGAATATTGACCCATTTTTATAATTCAAAATACATATAAACGTTCATCTATAGGCAATGAATTCTTAAATGACGTATGATACAGCATTAGGCTGGAAAACTATGCAATAGGTAAAAATTTGAAGAGAATATATGTTTGCTCATGTGTCTTTTAAGTCAGAAAAACAAAGCACACTCCAAAATATATACACAATGTATTTTAACTTATACAAAATTTAACACAAAAATCAAAATTTTACCTTTATAAGTAGATAGAGATACATTTATAAGCAGAAAAAATGGACTGAATGACCATATGAAATTGAAGTGAGTGGCAATGAAAAGAATGTTTGAGGGAGAATAATCAAGGACATTGTTAATTAGAATTCACTTATGTGTTCTTTTGTAAATAAAAATAAGAAAAACATGTAAAAATGAATACATTAAAAAGAAGAGAGGATACACATATCAAACAAAAAACACATATCAACTTCAAAAAATTCCACTTACAAAAGGTAAATGAGTCTCATAGCTTATTATAACTCTGGGAGTAAAACATCTAGTTCTGATTCAAATCAATGGAGTGTGTTAAGTGTTTCTCAGAGAAGAACAGGAGTGTGTTGGGATATAGAGGGTTTTCAGTGTGTTTTAAAGTTAAATGAGTATTATACAAAGAATATGTAAATAAAAGATCCACGTAAGAGCCAGAAAGTTGAAATATGAGAGAGAAATAATTTCTCTGATTTTTGTAACCATTAATATGTGGTTACCTTAAGACTTAATGAGATTTTAATTAAAACCTAAGAACTATTTCAAAACATTTTATGTTGGCTTTAAATATCTGCTTCCATTTAATTCAATGTGAGGGATTATGCTAGGTTTCATGGAGGAATAAAAAGATGAATTAGATGGAAGACATCAAGGAATTTATAATCTAACAAAGAAATGACAGAAATAAACCATAGACAATGCATGATTTATGATTTAATTGAAGCAAAAATACTATGGACACAGATGTTCAATAGAAGGTTATCTGCATATTTTGTAGCAATAATGCATTTAAGCAATAAGCCTAGAACATAGGTCTTGGGATGGCAGTAAAATTTCTATCATTATATCATTATTGGAGAGTAACAGAGGGAAAGATAAATTCTGATGATAGAAGTAGAAAAAGTTTTTGGAAGCAGGCAAAGTTTGAGCTTGAGGATGATTTTCTACAGCTGAAGATGGCAAAGCAGTCTTTCCCAGCTGAGAGGAACCACCTAAACAAAGACAATGAGACAAAAATATTTCAGGCTTTTACAATTGAAGGGCAAAAAGCCTAGTATTGTATTAATAGAAATGAGGAGTGGTAGATTCAGTTGGGAAGGTAGGTTAGGCCAGATTCTGCCAGGGTTTGAACCTACTTTATGTGCAATGGGGAGGGACCGAAGGTCTCAAACAGGGGAATGACTTTTAATGGAGCTGAACATTGCAAATATTAAAGGGTCATAGCCAAAACAAAATTTTCTTTCTGAAAAACTCACCAAAACATCTTACATACAATATGTATTAGCCACATAAGTGAAAAATGAAAAAAATATTCTATCCCAAATTGATAGGAAATAGCATTGGAAAGTTAACACCTTGTTATTTAACATAACTATTTGTTATATTAACATAAGGTAAACATGATATATTAACATATTTAACATAAATATCATGTTATTTATCAAAAACAATACAAATTGAAAGTTATACAGTGATGTTTCTCAGGGATGAGCGAGCTCTAAAGCAGAAGCTATAAAATCAGCCCCTGATAACTCTCTGAGCCTAAGTACTCATCTACAAAAAATTCATGATGGCTACCTCACAATAACGCTGTGAGGTTTAAATAATAAAATAATCTATGCAAAGCCCTTAAAATAGGGCTTCATGTGAGCTCTCACTGCTGTTAAGGAATAATTACAGGTAGTTAGTGCAGGGCTTAGCTGAGAGAACAAAATCTGGGAGCTCTCCTTGGTCCTGACTCAAACAGTTTCAAAAATTACCAACAGACTGAATTATGTGGTTAAGTTCAAAATATTTTTTCAAATTAGTTTGAGACAGCCATTAATGCTAGGGGATCCTCTTCATCTGTACAAAAAGATTCATGGGACAGGGTTATATGAGAAAATAGGTGAATGACAATTCATTTCTTCTTAGTTAAGCATTTCCATTTTATTCTATCTAGATGTGTCTGGAATGTTGTCAGACGCTTACTGGTTCTAATAGCACCAGCCCTCAGTAGCAGTGTCAGCAAGATGGCTGATGGCTTTGTTTTTCTTGTGCTTTCTATTGCCTGAAATATAACATGGAGCCCTAAGTATTTAACACGCATGCATATGTCTGTGTATTTCTTCAAAGGACAATTTTAAAACATTAACTTGAAATGCTTGAATATAAAAACTGAAGAAAGCAGTTTGACTACTTCAGTATTATAATACTGATAAAAATTAAACCTGCTTTTTTGGCAGGAAACAAAAATAGAAATTTAATCCTTTTCTAAGAGTATCATCAAATAGGAAGGAAAGGAGCTTTCATAGTTTAAGAATAAACTACTTACAAGTAAAGGAAATATTTGTTTTTAGTAGATTTTTGAGCTTTACAAATATACATTTAAATAACCACTTTCTCTGGTAACCACTGCTTGAAACACTCATTTAAATAGCTTTTGTCTAAAACTACCTTGTTTTTAAAATAGTTCTATTTTCATTGTCAAATATTTGGCATCCATTTGCTACACTAAAAAAAATGGTTGGGCAATGTTGTGTCTTTTGAGATACAGTAACGTGACAGAAAGTGACAAATGGGGGAATGTGTCACAATGAAGCATGATATATTATAGCAGAGTGATATCCTGATACTCAAAAAATCCATAATATGCATCTTTCTTTTTATTTGCTGCTACAGCAGAGGAGATTATTCTTATAGATTAGGGACTACTGTCACATCTTAGGTAACAAAGTAAATATATTTCACTACATTAATATTTCTGTATAAGAATGTCATGTGCTTTTTCTTTACTTTATAATAATTTCAGATTACATTAGATGCATTTACAGATAGAATTCTGTTCTCGTGCTTCACCTATCCAATGGCAACAGAATAGTGTGAGTCTGAATTCCAAGTCATTAATAGGGAAAAATATTAATGGCAACACTGGACATAAGTATGACTGAATAAGAAGACTAGATTTAAATACAATGGCATTTTGATGATCTCCACAGGATCCTTTATAGAAAAATACAAGAGTGCATAAAAACTTCCTAATTTTAAACTGGAAAAAAACCCAGATCATTTAAAGACATTTTCAAACAAAAATTGCATTGTCTTTTTACATGCCTATTGCAGGTTTAATATATTTCATATGCTATTTGTTTTAAATATTAGCAACTAGTACCATCCAAAATATTCACTAAAGATGGTCTACCATCAGCCTTTTAATCTACAACTAACATTCCCTTTGCTTTTTTTTCCCAGAGAGGTGTGCATACTTCTTTGTTTCTCAGAAAATTGCTGAGGTGTGTTTTGAAGCCAGAGCAAACTGCAGCATGTATCAGGCATTAGTGGTCCTAATATATATTAAAGCCAAAATAATATGCATGATGAATAGAAATGTAACATTAATGTAAGTTTAAAAAAAGCATTTTTATACTAAAAGTTCTGTCAAGATATTTTTTGTTCATTCCAATTGTGATTTACTTTCTTTTTCTCCACTATGTTATTTGTCGGGAGAAAGGAATACCTTGTGGTCAATTTGCGAAGTACCATCTTATAACTACTAGACTGTGGCTTAACATCAGAAGTTTGTTCTGTACATAAGAACAGGTTTTATAAGTGATTTAAATAATTATCCTGAGGGAATTAACTACTAAGCATGATTGTATACTATTTCTACAAAATACAGTGATTTAACATGACGTACTATGAAGTTAATTATTTTGTCCTCAGCAATTTATACTTAACTCTATATATACAAAGTCAGTTCATAAAAACAAAATGTTATATGACTCTTATTTTTACAAGTCAAAAATGCAAATGATCTATTTGTGAAACAATCACATGATTTATTCCATTTCTTCTTGCTAGTTAAAAACAGTAACAAAAGAAGCATTAGCTCTTTTCTGTACAAACAGGTTACATGGATTCATATTTATAATTAAAAATTTATAGTACTTTCTCTACAGCATAGGAACATCAGTTTAAATTAAAAATGCTATGGTAACGTGAGCATAATTTTAGGTGTGAAACTCAACTTCCTGCATGTAATAAATCAGATTTTTTTCAAGCTTCAAATTAAAGGTTCACATTCAGTAAGGAGGATATTTGGTCATAGGAAGTATTTCTTTTTTTTTTTTTAGAAGTGAAAATTCCATTCTATTCTAATAGAAGAATGTAAAAACATGAAATATACGCAATGGTACTTTTTACAGGAAGGGAAGGCATTTTATATATGTTCTCTTAGAGGTGACATTTTTTCTACCAGAGGTCAATTGACCAGGTTTTTCCCTAATAGGAAAGCAGAACTATTTCAGAATTATTAAAATCTTAGGAATAGATATACTTAATAAGTAATAAAATATATATATATCCTAGTATCAAATTATAAAAACAGAGTATCAAAATATTCTAACACAATAATCTTTTAGAATACAATTCTTATGTTAAATGTATAATTCTGTCTTAGAGAATGTTAACGTTTCTAGTACCCACAAGAAGGTAAAAATAGTCAGATTTTAACTTTTAACAGTAAATACATACATATTTTTAAAATTCAACAAGGCTTTTATTGTTTGGAAGAACAACATTTTATGAATGTCATAAATATTTCCATTATCTACACTATATCTAAATAACTTCACATCAACAACAAATTGAGTCAATTAAAGCCATATCTCTTCCCTATAAAAAAAGTACCTTCTCACATGAAACAAATTGATTCTTCTGTAATGCCCATGGATAAAGAAAAAATATGTATAGATTTTTTTCTCTAAGTACTTAAAATGGGTTCAAATTTGCTATGTATATCCGCTCTAGGTTAACTTAAACTAAAATTATTAAGCCAGTAGCATTCCAATAAATGAATAGTATAAGCAGTATATAATGGATTATAGCCACGTCTAATTGCATTAAATAGTGTTATTGAGTATGTTAAGGACATGGCTCATTGTGAACTGAAGATACCTCTTATTTTTAAAATCATAAACCTTTCCACAGTCTCATATTTCTGATCTTGCTTCATGTCTAAATCTGTTATATAACTCAGTGTAAATAAAAGACCAAATTCTGCTGACCTGGGGGAAAAAAATAACCAGTACCACTATAACCATAAACAGGCCTTAAATAGGTTTATAGAACATCCAGTATTTCCAACAGAATAATATATTTACAAATTCAAATAAATCAAAATTATAATAATATCATATTTATTAAAATATTTAGGAATACTTAGAGAAATTACATGGAATGTTTGTTTCTCTTATTTCCATCCTTCATTTTAGTCCAACTGTAATAGTAGATAAAAAGTATTTTGCAGTTCAGTTTACAAAATTACACTCACATATGTGCTATTTTCTCAAGTCTGAGAGACTGTACTATAGCAGCCCAGACATTCCTCTGTTATTGTTAGTAATCTTTTGACCTTACCCTTCTTTCCCACACAGAGAGGTCTTATCAGTTGGTTGCTTCACCACAGAATTTATAATCCGTGGTGTCCTGGTAAATGTTTAATATCTGGCTCTCCAGAAGAAAAAAAACAGCCTTATTCATAGTCTTTACTGATTTCCATCATCCACATAGTCCTGGCATGGCCAGTTTCCAGCCACTAAGGTAGAGTCATCGAATGAACACTTGAGAAGGAATTCACAATAGCAGACCATTACATAGTGTTTCTATCATCACCAATACTATGGTTGAAAATAAACTAAAGAGCATAGTAGAATGCAGTAAAACAATTTGGAAGCAATAAGTCATATTTATTGCCTTAGATTTTAATAGAGTCTCTTAATTATAGACATATAATTTAATTTTTAACAATGGTCATTTGAAATAACCAAAATTCCTGAAAATTTAATAATTTACCCTCATTAGCTGGTAAAAGAGCTCAGCAAACGACTTAGTTCACTCTATGAACTCTTTCATAAATGGTCATTTTAAAAATTTGTGCTATTTTAAATGTCAAGTGTTAGATGTATAAATTTTTAAAAAAGCATAAAAATCAGCAGTCATATAGTAATCCTACTGGTCATGGCTCTGTCAAATTTCAAGTAGCCAGCATTTCTATGTGTCTTATAAGAAAAAGAGAAATGAGTTTTTCTTTTTACAATTTTTAAGCTGATAGAATCATCTCTTTTAGGTCTGAGTATTTGGCCATGCCATCATCCTTAGTGGATACATTGCTTATTATCTTTGCTAAATGATTTGTATCCTTGAGGATATTCCAGGCAACACTTTCTACTTACACTGGCTCGCTCCCTGAGAAAGAAAGGGATTGATGGATAGACAATGGATACAGATCTCCTTTGAGAGTTTCACACTGATATGAGCAAAGGTGGCCCTGGAGGTAGGAGAAAGGCCCCTAATTGGTCTGGGGTGAATGTTTTGAATGAGATGTTAATGTATAAATCAGCCTTTATTTTTCTGGGTTACCACCACTGCTCCTTCTATGTGAAAAATTAAGGCAATGAATTCAGAGCACGTCTCTTCACTTTTCTAATTTAAAAACTACCTTACTGGCATATGACTACATTGCTGTCTCATCTGTTGCCTAAACTGGCCCTGAAGCAGCAGACAGGAAGACAATAGGTTTGGTCAATGAAACATGAGACAAATGTATTACGGCATTAGAATTCCTAATGAATCAGTAGTTCCCTAATAACAGGACACTACAGTTCTACCAGACGCTATCTTTCATGGCTCCATGTAGAAAAAAAGTCATTTAAATCACTGGGAGAAGGTGCTCTTTCTAGCTGAGTGTACTACCTCTAATCTCCTAAAGATCAAATTTTAGAGAAGAAAAATATACAGAACCTTTTTTTTGAATAAGAGGTAGAGAATAAATTAAAATTTTGGGGGTCAACTTTTCATAATTAAGTCTTACTATAATTCTAAACTCATTTTGGATAGAGAAATTTGATGTCTTTTGAAAAATATTGTTTTATGTAGCAATGTTTAAATTGCAAACTTCTTGCTTGAAATTTAAACTGGTAAAATTTCTTTAACATTATTGATACTGTGCACACATATTATAATAATTTGTGGTTAGGACAGAAATCATTGACGATTATTAAGAGTATTTTGTTTTAATATTTTTATTATACCCACTTCTCTTTTTTTATTATCGGAATCTATTTTAGCTAAAATTCAAGATTCTAACCCTCATCTGTGTTTACCATCAGTGCAATTGGAATGAGTAATTTTTCTTCCACCCATTATTCCTCATAAGAATGTGAAGTTTTCTCATATCATCTGGATCTAAGATGAATGAAACTTGACACATTTATTTAAAGAAGCTTCTTAACTGTATCATTACTGCATGAAACAATCTAAGGTTACTTTTGACATTTCACAGTATGTCCAATTCACTGAGAATTAAAGTAAAATAAGTAACTGAGAAGAGAAAACATAGTTATTTGACCTATTTTTTCCTCCTTATAGTTGTAGTATGGTAGAAATAAAAATCATGAAGCCAAAATTCATCAATGTATCTTTGTTAACCCTTTAATAGCAATCCATATCTTACTGAATGCTGATGTAATCGGTTAAAACATTAAGTGGAAATGTTGTAGGGTATGTCTTAATTTATAGCTCTTAATTAAATAATTGATTAAATAGAAGATATTAACTTGAAATAGTCAGGGATATAGTTTTTCTCAGAATGAGTTTATTCTATTTTAAATGCAAACTCCTGGATGACAAAAGCAAAGTAAATGAAAAGCCTACCTATTTTTAAAAGTGTTTTCTTTCCTGAAAATAGAAAAACTGAAGTTCTCATTGATGAAGAATTAACTAGGCAGTTAATTTCAGGTTGTTTTCATAGCAAATACAAGGTTTTCAACTAATCTCTCCAAACTTTTCACCTTATAATAAAATTACATTTAATAAATTAACCAAAACTATCAAGGCAATAGGTTTTTTAAACCACAACTTACTTCATATTATTACTTCATATTGCTTCATTTTTAAGTACATATTTTAAGAACTGAATTTTCAATAGAATGTACCACATTAAAATTTCAAGTTCAAACTCAGTTTCTTACCTGCTTAATTGTTGCACTAATTGTGGATAAATATATGGCTTTTTATAATTGTCACAGATAAAATGCTATTGGCAAAGTTACTTCAGAAACTTTGCAACAGATACTTAATGTAGAGCCTGAGTTTATGTTCATTTTATTTAATCCCTAGTAGAGCAACATATTCAATCTCTGACCAGTCTGGAAGGCCAATGCTGACTACATAACCTATTATAAGTGTATTTTGCTTGCTTTGCTGATTTTAAAGTAAATGATAAAATATTGCAGATTTGTCATACAGTATATTGATGAAAAGCACATTATATCTACCATGCTCAATAAGTAACCTATTTAAGGCTGAAAACCAATGCATTATCAACTCATATATAAATCCCACTACATCTTAAATAAGCAAAGGCTTTTGAAAGATCAAATATAAAACATCAATTTAACCTTTTCACCAGAATTTTGGTTCATGAATAGCCTGACCTCTGTATGGATCAATGGAATAATATTTTAGTTTGAGTAGGCCTCTGTCTCTCAATATAACTTATTAAGTTATCAACATTTAATGTTACTGAACAATTTCCACCTGGTTTCCATTCTAAGATTTTAAGTATGTATTAATGTGCGTGTTCACAAGCGAGTGACCAGTATTGTCACTGGAAAAATAAAGGAATTCAAATAATAGATTCTTGAAATGCTACTTTATGAAGCATGTCCTTAAGTAAATTTAAGACATCGAAGAGTATTACATAGGGAAAAAACTTAAGAGAGGCAGAAATATGGTGAGGAATATCAAATTATAAATGTGTTCATGTTTTTAAAACCTCCACATTTCAGACTAGGTGACCATAGTCTTATTTGTATATTCCAGAAACCAGTCTGGATATAATGAAGTGTGAGAATCTGACTCTGGACTTGGGCTTACAATTCTCTTTGCATTAATTATGTAGAAGTCAAGGAGATTCAGTGTAGTTAGGAGAAAGCTATTTATCTTCTTTTTTTTTTTTTTTTTAATTATTATTATTATACTTTAAGTTGTAGGGTACATGTGCATAACGTGCAGGTTTGTTACATATGTATACTTGTGCCTTGTTGGTGTGCTGCACCCATCAACTCGTCATTTACATCAGGTATAACTCCCAATGCAATCCCTCCCCCCTCTCCCCTCCCCCCTCCCCCCTCCCCATGATAGGCCCCGGTGTGTGATGTTCCCCTTCCTGAGTCCGAGTGATCTCATTGTTCAGTTCCCACCTATGAGTGAGAACATGCGGTGTTTGGTTTTCTGTTCTTGTGATAGTTTGCTAAGAATGATAGTTTCCAGCTGCATCCATGTCCCTACAAAGGACACAAACTCATCCTTTTTTATGGCTGCATAGTATTCCATGGTGTATATGTGCCACATTTTCTTAATCCAATCTGTCACTGATGGACATTTGGGTTGATTCCAAGTCTTTGCTATTGTGAATAGTGCCGCAATAAACATACGTGTGCATGTGTCTTTATAGCAGCATAATTTATAATCCTTTGGGTATATACCCAGTAATGGGATGGCTGGGTCATATGGTACATCTAGTTCTAGATCCTTGAGGAATCGCCATACTGTTTTCCATAATGGTTGAACTAGTTTACAATCCCACCAACAGTGTAAAAGTGTTCCTATTTCTCCACATCCTCTCCAGCACCTGTTGTTTCCTGACTTTTTAATGATCGCCATTCTAACTGGTGTGAGATGGTATCTCATTGTGGTTTTGATTTGCATTTCTCTGATGGCCAGTGATGATGAGCTAATACCATAAAAATCCTAGAGGAAAACCTAGGTAGTACCATTCAGGACATAGGCATGGGCAAAGACTTCATGTCTAAAACACCAAAAGCAACGGCAGCAAAAGCCAAAATTGACAAATGGGATCTCATTAAACTAAAGAGCTTCTGCACAGCAAAAGAAACTACCATCAGAGTGAACAGGCAACCTACAGAATGGGAGAAAATTTTTGCAATCTACTCATCTGACAAAGGGCTAATATCCAGAACCTACAAAGAACTCAAACAAATTTACAAGAAAAAAACAAACAACCCCATCAAAAAGTGGGCAAAGGATATGAACAGACATTTCTCAAAAGAAGACATTCATACAGCCAACAGACACATGAAAAAAGCTATTTATCTTCTGCAGGATTTTTGAGAATTTGAATTTTTTGGTGTGAGGTGGGAGGTGGTTAGCTTATTTCTTTGTGATTATTAATTGAAATAACACACTGGGATAAATCTACCAGTTATTTTGGAATTTCTGGATAAAATGCCTGGAAAAAAAATGGAGAAAGAGCAATCTTTGTAATCAGAAAGCATTAGAGCCCTTTCCATGAAACTACAGATTAATTTTTCTACAATGGAAAACTGGTTATGTTAGTTTCCTAAAATCCTAAACTGACCATTTATAATTTGGAGTTTCTTGTGTTTCTTGCCTTCAGTGATCTTCATAACTTTCAGAATAAAATCTATGCTGCTTTTTCTGGAGTAAAGTTTAGGTCTGGGCTCTGTCTCCTGGCTCTGATTCCTCATTCTTTCTATTTGTCATGCATATTAAAGGGTTTGAAGATACTTGAATATACTTTGCTTTCTCAACCGTCATTGCCTTGCACTCACTACCAGAAATACCCTTTCATTTCAAGTTTCCCTTCAAACTTCTTTATCTTACCAGCTTTGGAACTTCTTACATAAGTCTTTATTTCTACCTCAAGATTCAGTTCAAATAGTCCTGACCCAGCTATCTTTCCCAATTTTCCTCAAGTTCCTCATTCCCCAGCTGATTGAGGCATTCCTCCTATGTACTCTCATAACTCTCCTCACATTGCTATCAAAGCATATAATGATATTATACAATAGCTATTAATTTACCTGTTTTTACACTGCAATAAAATGCACATCCCAGGGCTATGACTTTTAACACCAAATCCCTTATTATTTGTTCTCAGCGCAGTGTCTGACAGTAGTAAGTCTTGGAATAGTTTGTTAAATAAATGCTTACATTGTCTTGAAATTAGAGGGTAGAACTGAAAACCATCAGCAAATTTGCCATTTTGGAAAGGAAGAATTGGGGAAAAGGCTATCAAAAGCAAAAGCAATCACAACCAAGAAGACCCAAGACTTTGGTCATAATCCTTGTCAGAATAGAATTTGTACTTGAAAACAGGTTTCAGGAGTAGATTTATGTCCTTGGTTAAAACCACACTCCCCATTCCATAATGCTGCTACACGTGGTTCTGGAAATTATACCTACTGCTAGGATTGTATCTGCCCCCAACCCCAGTCCATCCCCAGTCCATTTTTCTCAGGGATCTCCAATTAATTTATCTCTTTGGGTTTTTCCATAAGCTATCAGGAAGGATGCACCCCTTTCTTATACAGTAACAACCTTTAAAGAACATATACCTTAGATGGCCAATACCTATCCGGTTCTACCCAGTATAGAAAAGACCTCTCTGGGACTGAAGTCAGTAATATACAAACTCTTTTTGAAGTTTTTCTTCTTATTTTAATTGTGGTTTAAAAAAATATTACATGAAATTTACCATCTTAATCATTTTCAAGTATAAAGTTCAGTAGTGTTAAGTATATTCATATATTCACAAATCTCCAGAACTTTTTCATCTTGGGTACTAAAATTCTATACTCATCAAATGACTCCCCTTTTCTTTCTCTCCCCAGTCCCTGGATCACCATTACTTTCTATTTCTATGAATTTGACTACTTTAGATACTTCATGTAAGTGGGATCATATGGTATTTTCCCTTTTTGTGATTAACTTATATAGCTTAGCATAATGTCCTTGTGATTCATGCATGTCATGACATGTGTCAGAATTTCCTTTCTTTTTAAGGCTGATTAATATTCCATTGTATATTTGAATAGCACATTTTGTTTATTCATTCATCTGCCAATGGACATTTGGGTTATTTCAACCACTAGATTGTTGTAAATAATACTTCTATGAAAACAAGTGTGCAAAGCATCTCTTTGAGACTTTGATTTTTATTATTTTGGACCTATGCTGAGGTTGCTGGATCATATAGTAGTTCTAATTTCAATTTTTTGAGGAACTATTATACTGTTATCCATAGTGGTTGTACCATTTTACATTCCCACTAACAGTGTACAAGGGTTCTGATTTTTCCACGTCCCTGCCAACACTTGTTATTTTCTGTTTTTGTTTGTTTTTATAGAAGCCATCTTAATGGGTGTGAGATGATATCTTATTGTGGTCCTCAATTTGCACTGAGATAGATATACTCTCCATTATGTTGTTAAGTGATTAAATCCAGCTAGGTTTGCATGAACTGGTAAGTTTTTAAGCTAGTTTGAGTATATTCCCTTGCAACCAAAAGAATCCTGTCTAATATATTTATCTGTCCTAATGTACCTTCACGCTTCCCCACCTAGGTTTTACTGCTAGATGCGATATGCCAACACAAATCTAACTAATGAAGTGTTCTACAGTTAATATAAATCCTTTTTTAAAATGCAAATGTACCTTCTAATGTTGAGAAATTTTAATCAAACTTTGTGTGAACAACCCTTTGTTAGGTAGCTTCCTCCCAACATCTAGCTAATGGAAATCCCACTGAAGCCTTTGTAGCTATACTTACATCAGGAAAAAAGAAAAAGAGTAGGAGAAAGAAAAATTGAGTAAGAGGAGGGTTAGGAGGAGAGAAAGAGCATAAAGAGGAGGAGTAGAAAGAAGAGAGAGGAGGGAAAAACAGGAGAGGAAGGAAGAAATGCAGAAAGAAACTTGAAATAGAGAAAGAATAGAAACTTGGTATTCTGGAGCACTTTGTGCATTGACTTTGTGCATTGGGGCCTCCTCTACCTTGCATTTTGCATCTAAGCTGAAGAGGTGTACCAAGGGGCCACCGAAGAGCAGTGAATGTTGGGAAATATTGGCTCTCCAAGATGGAGGCTGGGCTAGGAAAGAAGATAAGAGGATGTCAGATTTCCTATTTTACTAGAACAAATCTTGGAGTAGGAAAACAAGAGAATCCTCTTTGCTGAATTTCATGGTCTCCTACCCTAGATCTCAGCTGTCAAGGTTATCATAATGAAACACTGAATATTGATGTAACCACAGTTGTGATGTAATTATAATGAATAGGTGAAAGGATGGAGTTTAGTCAGAGAGGTCCATGGTAAATCATTATTAGGTAATACTAACATGAAAACTCAAGAAAAAAAATAAGTGTTAGCAACTTATTTATAAATATTGTGAAATTAATAAGAAACGGACAAGTGTGGTATAGGAAGAAATAACTGCATTTTAAAAAGTAATTACCATGAATAAACTGGAATCTAAGGTTGGCATGGGGGTGCAGGGCTACTGTTTATAATTACAAACTTCATAAAATTTTCACTTAGAACCATGCATAACTTAGATAAAAATATAAATTAAGCATTTAAAAAAGAAACAACCCTTACGAATAACTACCAGTTAAGAGTATGCATACACACATATATGTGTGCACCTATGTATTTATGGTATGTAGTGAGAAGTGTTCATGTGTATGTGTATCTATGTATTTGTCTGTGTATGTGAGTCTTTTTAACGAAATGAAATCCTATTAAACTCCTGCATGTACTTTACCTTTTGAGAACATACCAGAGATATATTTCACCCTTTTATGTGACATAATTATATATATGTATGTTCATTTAATTCCCCATCCCTCTGATGATGGGTTTCATATGCTTTTTAGAAAATATTTTTGTCACCATTTTGGGGCAAGTATTTTGCAAATAATAAATATAAATGAATTTAGTATTGATTTGGTATCAGATATTATTGTATTATTATTATTATTATTATTGTTGTTGTTGTTTTGAGATGGAGTCACACTCTGTCACCCAGACTGGAGTACAGTGGCACGATCTGGGCTCACTGCAAGCCCTGCCTCCTGGGTTCAAACGATTCTTCTGCCTCAGCCTCCCGAATAGTTGGGACTATAGGCGCACGCCACCACACTCGGCTAATTTTTTGTGTTTTTAGTAGAGACGGGGTTTCACCGTGCTAGCCAGTATGATCTTGATCTCCTGACCTCGTGATCCGCCCACCTCGGCCTCCCAAAGTGCTGGGATTACAGGCTTGAGCCACCACACCTGGCCAGTATCAGAGATTATTTTTAGTAACAAGAATAAAAACTAAAGTGAGAAACAGCTATTTAGACAACTATAACACCATGTAATGAGTTTTATATTACAGAAGTAGAGGTTCATGTGACTTCCCACTCCACAAGAAAAAATATTACAATGACACAAAGTTGATAAAACTATACAGAATACCTTATATCAGTCAAAAAAAGAAACATAAGTTCATTTATTTCCTAACAGAGTAACAATCATATATTTTTATTGAGATATAAAACAAAATTAAAAGCTCTGAGTAGTTTGTTATATCTCTACTGACCATGATTTAGTAAGGAGGAAAATAGGGAGAGAAGGAAAAAAGGATAAAAGAAGATGAGAGGAAAGGATGGAGGACTCAATTTAGAATATTAATAAACTTCTTTCCAAATTGGTATTCATTCTTATATTTATAAACCTTAGTAGATGTTAATGTCTTTTTTGTTCTGTTTTGTTTTGTTTTTTGAGACACAGTCTCAGTCTGTCACACAGGCTAGAGTGCAGTGGCACAATCTTGGCTCACTGAAACCTCTGCCTTCCAGGTTCAAGCGAACTCATGCCTCGGCCTCCTGAGTAGCTGGGATTACAGGCACGTGCCACCATGCCTAGATAACTTTTGTATTTTTAGTAGAGACGAGGTTTCACCATGTTGACCAGGCTGGTCTCAAACTCCTGACCTCAAGTGATCCACCTGCCTCGGCCTCCCAAAGTGCTGGGATTACAGGTGTGAGCCACCGTGCCTGGCTAATATGTCTTTAATAAGACTAACGTTGGTTGTGTATTATTTGAATCAAGTCAGAAAACAAATTGTGGGTAATAGAGGTGGGTTTCTAGGATTAATTTCATGAGATCATGTAAAAAACAAGGTAATCAGCTCTAATGGTATTCTGCTGTTAGTCAATGTTCTTAAAACAATTATATATAAATTGCTAATATATGTTTATATTATGTTAATAAACACAATCTGAGAGCTCAAACAGACAAAGTTCTACTAGAACATAGTTTACATTGTTAAAAGTTTTTTTTTGGTTCAAGTAAAATAAACAAAAAACTCTTATAGCTAAACTTTTCAGTAAAGGTCCGAGCTGACACATTCACTAAATTTAATTCTAGAACCAAGATAAAGATGTCTGGTATCTTAAAAAGTAAATCAGAAACATATATTTAACAGAAAAATATGGTATTGTTAAACGTCAAATTTCAAATCTATAAACTCAAGAGTATGGTTAATCACAGAAAAATGAGAGATTTCATCCCAATATTGAAATCAAATTTAGTTTTCATATTGAGAATGGCAAAAGAGAGTCACCAAAATTTGATTTTAGATTTGAAAAATAGTGATACTAACTGATTTTGCTGGGTTTAACCCAGCATCATTTTTAAGAATGGTCACTAAAAGTTGGGCCAAATCTATAGATATATGAATTAGAGTTCTCTAATTCAATAAGCAAATTACAGATGCTGAAAAGGCTAATATTGTAAACAGTTATTGGCAGAAGCTATTCACGTTTTATGGAATGAAGTACTATAAAGAATGGAATTTCTGGTGTTTACTGACTCTTGTAGAATGACTTTAAATGCTTTCATTTAGACCTCTAGCCAGTGTGTTATAGCTATAAAGAAACAGAGAAGCAGAGAGCCACTTAGTGTAATTTAACTTTTCTTTTAGTATACATAAATGTACACATATGCATACGTAAAATGAATATTACTTTCCTTTATTCCACTTTGTATGTTTTGGCCAAGAGTTCACAGGTTTAAGAATTAGGCAGGTCTGAGTTTAAGTTTTGGCTCTGCCATCTCATTCTGTATGATGTTGGGCAAAGTACTTTAACATACTTACCCTGTTTCCTCATATGTAAAATGAACATAATAATAATTTCCACATCAGAAAGTTATTATGATCCTTAAATGAAATAGTATAAAACATATAGTCAGTGCCAGGCAAATGCTGAATGACAACTAATGTTAAAGAAAAAAAATTATTCTGACACTTGTTAAGACATTAAGGAAGACTTTAGTCAGGGCTATTACAATAGAAGTATTGCAATAGGAAAGAGATCTGGGCTCAACTCCAAATACAGCAAAAACTTGGAATTTACAGCTGGAGAACAGAGTCAGGGGTCAGTGAATGAAAAATTACTAAGAAGAGACATCACAGATAGTGGGATAATGCTTGCTAAACTGACCTAACAGGATTCTTGCTAAAGGTAGGCCAAGAACTCATATTTCAAAGGTGGGAGATGGAGAACGTGTTCAGGTGTCAAGAACTGGGCGTTCTCTGTGCACTGATTTAGCAAGATTCTTGCTAATATGGGATGGGCTAGCCAAAGACAGGAGTAAGAAAGAGAGGAACAAAGTCCAAGACCTACTTGAGAAGAGGGCTCAGAGGACCTTGACTGAAGTTGGGTTATGGATAAAGTCTTTGTCACTATATAATGTCAAACATCCCGCTATCCTTTCAATTATTTGACTTCAATATGTTGTTCTTACTAGTCAAAGAAAGTCCAAATATATTTTATGCCTACTTGGTATGTTTTGCATGAGTTTTCTTCAGGCTTTTAGCTGTCTGTATTCAACGTGAGCACTGTTTTGCCAAAGTATGGTTTTTATTAATTGACATAAAATCTCTACAAACTTAGATTGCTTGTTTCTTAAGTTTTCTTCCCTTCAGTAACAAGAGGTAATCTTAGTTTTTTCTGTGCTTATGAAATATCTGAATTATTGCTTTTACAGTGTTTAAAAATGTCTAGCATATCCTCACCCTAACAATAAAAAAAATTAAAGAGGTCAGAATGACATGAAAACATTTTAAGTTTTATAAACATATTTAAAGCATGGTTTTCTTCATGAAGAATCAAAATAAAGTTAGAATTTTTTATAAAATTAAATGTCATATTTGTACATAAGACTTTTTATTTTACAACAAAAGGGATATGGCTTTATATTAATTTCATGACATCATAAGCCTATTATGGTGAACAGAATGGTATGCTGAGTTGGCCATTATTTTTCATGACATACATTGGTCTTCACATACATATTTTTAAAAACTATGAGTATAGAATAGTTATGTACCATTGATAATAGTGGTTTTAAGTTATCCATTAAAAACTTTTTCTTGTTAAGGGTCTGCCAATTTTAATAACTCCTTTCTAATTTTTCATGTGTGCATTTTTACTTTAGAAAACATGTACCAAAGCATCTCTATTTTTCCTCTATGTCAGTGTTATGATTTTACATATTGCTAAATCTCACACAGATAAACAGATTCAAATAAAATTTGGTGATAAAAGAAAACAGCACCTACTGTATTTTTCTTCTACGTCAGTGTTATGGTTTTACATATTGCTAAATCTCAGGCAGATAAACAGATTCAAATAAAATTTGGTGATAAAAGAAAACAGCACCCACTGTATGTTGAGAATTTCGATGGCAACTTTCAGCCGAATGTGAATTAAAATGGCTAGGTTATAAATCCCTTGAAAATAAGGTTTATAATGGAAATGCTGACAGGCATTTAACGATAGCAGCAGTAGCTGGCACCACTGTAATAAAAGGACTTAAATGAAAAAAAAAATGTATGCCTCACAAAGACATGTGGATTTCAGGGTAAAGCTATATGCAGACTCAATGTAAGGATGGACGATAATATGCCTGAGCAATTATGATGCATGGGTGTTAGTAACAAAGAATCTTGAAATTCAGCTTCCAATCAAATTGTGAAAGATTTTAAAGAAAAACCTGAATGCAGCATTCTTCAGTTCTATTACTCTGGCACCATCATCCTCTTATGAATATATTTTATTCATGCTTAGTGTGAGAGCATAGAAGAGCTTAGTCAGAAACTGATTCCTAGAAAACAACATGAGTATTTCAATAGTCAATCCTTTGGAACTCTCATTTTAATGAATCATTAAAGCATTGGTAAGGCATTAGGTATGAGAAAACAAACATTTTCTCAGGGACACCACTAGATTTGTATAGCCATGAAGTTCATAGTTCTGTTTCTTTCAGGTTCCTCCCTAGAGAGGACGATAGCCCTGAGTAGCTTCTCTACACTATCTGCTTATTGAAAGTGCCCCCTCTGAAGATATCCAAGTAATAAATTAGTGACTTCGTTTTCTTTTTTCTTAGCAGTAAGCAACACACTAACCCATTATTTTTGACTTCTATTTTTAAATTTAAACTCTTGTGTTTCTAATAAATAAATGGAAGTTTAAAGTGCCATATTTTTATGATTGTGGCTATAAAATAAAATAAAAGGGGATTTACATCTGCTAAAAAGCAGACTTTAAAAAAATCTCCTCATAGGTGCCTATAGATCCAAACTGGTCATTAGTAAATTCTTGTTTCCAGACACCTGTGCTCAGGTTAGTCCCAAAGAGCTCTACTCTGTAATTCTGACAAATAACAAGCTCTTTAGTTATTTTGGGAAAGAATCTTCTCCAGGAATGGAATAAAGGTATACTGGTGTGAGTGTCTGTGTACTCTTTCTTCATGCCTATAAATCCCACCCAAACTGTCAAGGTTGACAATCCAAAACGATAATCAAAACCACTTTTTACATTCCTTCTTGTAACTGCCGCAGGCAAGTTTTAAAAGATATGCTAACAAATCCCAAAGAATAGCTGGTATTAAATATTTGATATAACCTGAAATGAGTACTGTAGATATAAAATTTAAGTCACATGGCTCTTTAATTTCTTATCTATAGGTAACTATAGTAGTGTGTGTACATATATATGCATGCATGATTTAATTTTTAATTATTTAATGGAATTAAATAATTTAAATCAATTAATTTTAAAATATGCACACATACACACACACACACACACACACACACACATATATATATATATGTTTTCTTTTTAATTCACAGAAGGTTTGGGAAAAAAATTCTAAAAAATTGCTGTTTTATAAACTAGGTTATTTTACTACTCCAATACCAAAAGCAGCACATCAAAATATTTATCATTAGACATTTTAATGTATATTACTGCTTTGTATAAACCTATTTTAACTATACCAAATATAAGAAAAAGTAAACAAATTATACATGCACAGTGAATTTCTTACTAAGTAAACACATTAGTTTAACACTACACAGATTAAGGCAAAGAATGTTAGCAGTACCCTACAAATATTCTTCTTTTTCCATCCCAGTTATCACCAACTGCAAAAGTGGCCAGTTATCTTACTTTGGGTTTCTCAAGAATGAACTGTAAGATGAGGGTTTGGGCACAGGTGGTTTATTTGAGAGGAGATAACAGGGTTCACAAGGGAGGGTGGGAGAAGTGATACAAGAAAGAGAGAGATCAACAAAATTTGTGTTAAGGACTGGGTTAGTGCAGTGGGCAACTGGATCTCAAGGTACATGGTGTATATTGTAGGAATATCCTACAAATTATCCATTTCTCTGACAATTGACATTTGGATTATTTTCAGTTATTGACTATTTTGGATAAAGCTAATATGAATATTCTTGTATTTTGGTATACCTGTGTATGCAGTTCTGTTGAGTGCTTACCTAGGAGTAGAATAGCTTGTTAATTGGCATGCACATGTTCAACTTTAGTTGATGCTGCCAAACATTTTTCCAAAATTATATGGCACTACAGAAATGTATACGCCCATCAGTAGTTTATGAAAGTTTCAGTATTCTTCTTTGATCTGAAGAGCTCTCCTTCGGATTTCCTTTAATTGATGTCTCCTGAAGACAGTCTCTCAATATTTTGTCAGGATATGTCTTTATATTGAAATAATTTACTGTTGAAGGATGTGTGTGTGTGTGTGTGTGTGTGTGTGTGTGTGTGTGTATTTCGAAACTGGCATATATTCTCTCACAGCTCTAAAGTTACCACTTTAATTTCTTCTGGTTTTCATTATTGGTATGAACAATTGGCTGCCAAGCTTATTGTTGTTTCCTTGAAGTTAATGTGTTATGTTGTTTTGTTTTTTTCCTTAGCTATTTTCAAGATCTTCTCTTGGTTTTGGTTTTCAAAACTTTTCTATCATGGAGCTAGTATTTTGTATTTTCCTGATTAGTTTCTGAAAAAAGTGATGTACTTCTGGCTTGATGTTTCTTGTCAGTTTTGAAAATCTTGATTAGGATAGCCTCCAATACTGTTTATTTTTTTTCTTTTAGAGTTTGTTCTGATACATTACTAGTGTTTTACATTATTTATTTTTATACTTATATTTTTTAACTTTTATTTTAAGTTCAGGTATGCATGTGTAGGTTTGTTATATGGTAAACTTGTTTCATAAGGGTTTGTTGTACAGATTGTTTCATCACCCAGATATTAAGTCTAGTACCCATTAGTTATTTTTCTTGTTCCTCTCCCTCCTCCCACCCTCCATCCTCTGGTAAGCCCCAGTGTCTGTTGGCCCTTCATGTGTACGTGTGTTCTCATCTTTTAGCTTCCACTTATAAGTAAGAAATGCAGTATTTTGTTTTCTGGATCTGTGTTAGTTTGCTAAGCATAATGACCTCCAGCTCCATCCTTGCTCCCACAAAATATAAGATCTTTTTTTACGGTTGCATCATATTCCATGTTGTCTATGTACCACATTTTCCTTACTTCATCTGTCACCGATGGGTATTTAGGTTGATTCCATGTATTTGCTATTGTGAATGGTGCTGCAATTGACATGATGTGTGCATGTGTCTTTATGACAGAATGCTTTCTATTCCTTGGAGTACATACCCACTAATGGTATTGCTAGGTGGAACTGTGGTTATGTTTTTAGGAACTAGTCTAGTAGCATTATATCAGAAACCTTCTAATTACCTGATATAGATATTGTATTCATTACCACTTGGGTGCTTTTATGCAAACCATTATAAATCCACTTAATTATACTACTATCCAGACATCATTTTTCTATCTTGCATTCAAGAATATCATGATACTTACGGGATTTTTCTTCTCTAAAAGACTGCTAATTTTCTCAAGAAGGAAGTCAAGTTTGTTTAGCATGGTTGTTTTTGACATATCTGTAATTATTCCACAGAATATTAACTTATAAATGCTTAATTAATCAACAACCAATTATTTTTAGGGAGAGATCAAAATCATTGATTATTTACAAATTTATATATTGACCATGTTTTACTTATTTGGGTGATTTTTGGAAGCGATCTGAATAGTCCAAATTTTTAATGAACACAGAAGTCTTATCAATAGCCCTTTTGGGACTCCAGATGATCTCCTCTAAAGAAGATAGGCATCTTTTTATATCTATTCATCTTAAGTTTCAGATTTGAGTTAAGAATTTGCTAGTTCTGCTTTTTCAAAGTTTAGTATCATTCTTTGTAATGAAATAAATAGAAATCTTATAAGAATTGAGTATTTCTGCTTTCTCTCTGTCAGAGTTTATTTATGTCACTTATCCAGGTCATGAATCTTTCTTAGTAGACTTTTAGCTCAAACGTCCTTTTTTGTTGGCCTTAACATTTTATTTGGCTTCAAAAATTTCTTTCAGCATTTTAGTATATCATGATTCTAAAAAATATTCTGACACTTATAAAAATTATACATATTTTTCAATTAAAAAGTAATATATGACTGCCACTTTCAGCTTCAACATATAAAGATCTTGGAAGTCATCACTCATTCCTGGCAAGAACAACAAAAAAGCAGAACAAGTTGAAACTTGATGTCTTTAATTTCATCCACCAGTGAACTAATATTGCAGGGAAAACTGTCACTCCAGATCTGGAGAGGTGAATCTAGAGTCACAGGTGAGATCTGCTTACTTGAAGCAGAAGTCCCTAAAGCCATAATCTGATAGGGACACTTAAATAATAATTTCAACTAAGCGTGGGTGCAGTGGCTCATACCTGTAATCCCAGCACTTTGAGAGGCCGAGGTGGGTGGATCACTTGAGGTCAGGAGTTCAAGACCAGCCTGGCTGACATAGTGAAACCCTGTCTCTACTAAAAATACAAAAATTAGCCAGGTGTGGTGGTGTGCATCTGTAGTTGCAGCTACTTGGGAGGCTGATGCATAAGAATAGCTTGAACCCGGGAGGCAGAGGTTGCAGTGAGCCAAGATGGTGCTACTACACTCCAGTCTGGGAGACAGAGCTACAATCTGTCTGAAAAAATAACAATAATAATAATTTCAACAAAATGACAGATGCTGAGTATGAGAACTGCTGGATAGGGGGCACACACTTCCAAGAACCCTAGCAGTTTCTTCTGGTGAAGAAGTTTCTTATGCATCTGTCAGGTGGACAAAGAATAATCTTTGTGCAACATGTCAGAGAATTCTCCATAACAAGAGAGGGTCCACTCTTCAGGGGAGTAAACATTACTAAAATCGTATCCCAGTTGGTAGCAAGTTATTCCTCACCTCCATTTATTCCCTTCTAGCCCTGTCTCTCATGTAAATGGAAAAAAAAAAAAAAAAAAGCTATAGTACTGGATGTTTGGGAAGTCACAGACAAGATACACACGCCTACCAAAAGACTGTATATAGTCTTATTCAATCATAGATTATATACATCTCTGCCTCCCTGACACCTTACCCTCATATCAATAAGGTTCCAGTATATTGATTCCCCTGGAAAAACAAACAATTCCAATATTGTCATATATGTATAATGGAATTGAATAATAATACTGGGTTAGAATTGGGAGACATCTCTACAAACTTGTGTATGGTATAATATAGAAACAGAGGTGGTAACATATAGAAGTATGTACAGAATTGTATATGTACAAAACTAGTATACACACATGTATTTCATTGCTGTGTCAGCTGAGAGGGTCCAGAAGCAATGACACCGCAGGAGCAATGAATATACCTAGCACCCAGATCTTGGTTTCTAATGCCATTCTTCAACAAAAGGAACAAAGTTTCCTTGGAAGAACAGTGTATTCTAGCTCTAGGGGAGGGAATATAAAAATGAACCCAGAATATATTGTACTATGCCAGAAGAAAGGTCATATTTCACATTCACCAGGTATTTAATTGCCATTTGATTGTGAGTTCTTACTGACTTTGTTAGATTAATGGTGTCATAACATATATTTCTTATTTTTATTATTATTATATATTAAGAAAGGATATAGCTTAAAAACTGCAGGACACAGACTGTCCCTGAAGAGGACTACTTAAGGAAGCCAAAATCAAGGTGGGAAACAAAAAAGGACACTAGAGGCATTTGAAGACTCTGGCACCTACAGTTACAGAAAACATTAACCACACTGAAAGAAGGCATCTACTAAGAAAAAAAATATTTGCAATTCACTTATAGACTGAAGGGCTTGCATCCAAAATATGCACGGAACTCACATAACTCAACAGTAAGAAATCAACCCATTTTAAAAATGGGCAAAATACCTGAACACTTGACTAAAGGAGATATAAAGATGGCAAATAGCATATGAAATGATGTTCAATATCCTTTGTCACTAGGGCAAACAGCTGTGAGAAATACCACTAGATTAAAACAGTTAAATACCACTAGATTAAAACAGCTGTGAGAAATACCACAACATACTTATTAAAATAGTTAAACTCTGAAAAACTGACATCACCAATTGCTGATGAGGGTGGGAAGCAATAAGAAGTTTTATTCATTGATGGTGAAAATGCAAAATGTTACAGTCCATTTTGAAAGATAGGTTGGCAGATTCTTACAAAGCTAAAAATAGTTTTACAGTATCATCCAGTAGTCATACTTCTAGGTATTACCCAACTGTTTAAGAAACCTATGTCCATGAAAAAATCTATACACAAATATTTATAGTAGCTTCATTCATAATTGCCAGAAGCTGAAAGTAACTGACATGTCCTACAGTAGGTGAACAGAAAAACAAACCGTAGTACATCCAAACAGTGCATACTATTCCATGATAGAAAGAGACATGCTATACAGCCACACAAAAACATGAAAGAATTTTAAATATATATTGCAAAATGAAATAAACCAGTCTGAAAAGGTTACCTACTGTATGATTCTATCTATTTGATATTGCACAAAATGCAAAATTATAGAGACGATCAACAGATCAGTGGTTGTTAAGAGTTTGGGAAGAGGGAAGGGTTGAATAGGTGAATAATAGTGGGTTGTTCAGGGTTGTAAAACTACTCTGTATGACACAGTAGTGGTGGACACATTACCCTATATAGTTGTCAGATGCATAGAACTTTATGATGCAAATATTAAAACTTAGTGTATGCAATTTTTAAAAAAATCATCTAGGAAGTCAGAGATCCCAGGATGGAATGCTTACTGTGACAATAGAGTCAAACTATATTACATATGTATGAAATAATCTTGCTGTGGGAGGTAAAGACGATGATCTAAGTAACTGAAAATGATTGGATACTTGTAAGACTAAAGACAAAAAGAATTGTACATAAGTTCCATATTTTGATAATATTGATTCCCCTGGAAAAACAAACAATTCCAATATTGTCATATATGTATAATGGAATTGAATAATAATACTGGGTTAGAATTGGGAGACATCTCTACAAACTTGTGTACGGTATAATATAGAAACAGAGCTGGTAACACATAGAAGTATGTACAGAATTATATATATACAAAACTAGTATACACACATGTATTTCATTGCTGTGTCAGCTGAGAGGGTCCAGAAGCAACGACACCGCAGGAGCAATGAATATACCTAGCACCCAGATCTTGGTTTCTAATGCCATTCTTCAATAAAAGGGACAAAGTTTCCCTGGAAAAACAGTTTATTCTAGCTCTAGGGGAGGGAATATAAAAATGAACTCAGAATATATTGTACTATGCCAGAAGAAAGGTCATATTTCACATTCACCAGGTATTTAATTGCCATTTGATTGTGAGTTCTTACTGACTTTGTTAGATTAATGGTTTCATAACATATATTTCTTATTTTTATTATTATTTGAGGCTTGGGGGTACATGTGAAGGTTTGTTACATAGATAAACAATGTAATGGGGGGTTGTTGTATGTATTATTATATCACCCAGGTATTAAACTCAGTACCTAACAGTTATCTTTTCTGCTCCTCTCTCTCTTCGCACCCTCGCCCCTCAAGTAGACCCCAATGTCTGTTGTTTCCTTCTTTGTGTTTGTTAGTTCTTATCATTTAGCTCCCAATTATAAGTGAGAACATGCAGTATTGGGTTTTCCTGTTTATTCCTGCATTAGTTTGTTAAGGATGATAGCATCCAGCTCCATCCATGATCCCGCAAAAGCAGTGATCTTCTTTTTTTTATGTACAATGATATTTGGAGTTTAATTAAAATCAGAATGGGGATACATTAAATAGACAAACAAAAATACTTTTCTGATTATCAATTTTAGAGACTCAAAGCATTCCCCAAATATTGGAGATCCAGCATATTCCTGAGAAACATCAACCATCACAAAAGATTTTCATTCTTTGAACTATTCATATTTTTGTAGCAGAAAACACAACAAAGTTCTGCAGACATCCTTCCTCTCTTGTTTCTAAAATGTATTCACAAACAGGGTCTTTTCATAGATCAAAAGGAAAACAAACATGTTTCTTTCTTGGCAAATTGGCCTGTTCCTGGCACCCTGAGATCTGATTTCTTAATAAGAGGGCTCAAGACACCAAATACAACCAGAAATTCCCAGCCACTACCAGTGGCTACTTTACTTAACTATGAGGAGATGGATGCTTTAGTCTTTCTATGGAGAGTCATTCTTCAGGGATTATTATGCAGGGCAATAGTCCCAGGAAAGGTGGGTGAAGAGGAGGGTAAATGCAAAAGCTAAAGGGTCAGGGAAAATAATGAGACTTTAATGAAGAATCCATAGCAAGGCAGAATTAAACAGTTTTACAAACTCCCACTACAAACCACCCACTACAAACTCCAAACATGCACACCCCAAACTATCGGGGAAAGAAAAGAGCTCCTGGGGGGCTGGGGGAGACAAAAGATGGTGACATAGCACAGCAGACTCTCCTATGAACATTTCTCACCTTCCTAACACTGGAAGATGTTTCATTAAAAAGTTGCTGTTCAAAATTACACTGAAAAATCTCTAAAAATAGGCCTGACATCATAAAAATAAAAGGTCACTCCTCAGATAAGAGGACTGACAGATACAAACACTTGACTTATCTTTGATGTATATTTGAAAAATGGCCTGGCAGAGAAAAAGGAAGAAAAGGAAGGAGAGAGGAAGACAGTGAGGGAGGAAGAGAGGGAGAGAAGAAAGGAAAGGGAAATTCAGAGTACAATAGGAAAGACAAGAGAACTAAGGAGGAACACATTTTTTAAGCCCATACTTATCTATCCCAGCAGCCAAACAAAGCAGATCCACAAAGAAAAAAAATGCAGTTCTCTAATAACATTATAAAAATCAACTTCAAACTCAAAACATAAGAAACTGCAATCTGAGAACAAATATCACAGTGCTCACTGGATTTAAAAATGACTACTGAGAGTGGGTACTCAAATGGGTCAACGCTCTTCAGAGATCATTCTTAGGCATTATCAGACAAAATACTGTAATCAGGCCTTACTCACCAAGTGGAGACTAAATTTCCTCTATTGCTTGGTATGGTCCTGTTCTGGGAACAGACAAAATCACTTCACTGTCTTCAAGTACAAGAGGACTTCAGCCAGAGCCGTGCCATCCCCACCCGCACGGTGGCCATCAGCGATGCTGCACAGTTACCTCATGACTATTGCACCATACAGGGTTGCAGGGGGGTGGGCACTCTTTTCCATCACACGGGGAGGAACTCAAATCTTTTATGATAGAAAGTTTCTGTTGGATTGTCTCAACTCTCCCATGGCTCAGACCCCACCCTGCCATCTACCCAATATCCCAGGAGTCAGTAGCCCTGCAACCTTAATCGAAGACTCCAGAGTAGAAGTAAACAATCTGAACAACATAAACAATCATAAGAGGAAACATGCAGTTGGGGATGATGCTCAGTTTGAGATGGACATCTGACTCTCCTGCAAGGATTAGAAGAAAAGTAGGAATGTAGATACTTGTGTGCACCTGATTTGGCCAATAGGATCAACAATGAAAGACATGATGCAATACCAACAGTCCCCATTACAGTCTCTACTTCCCTCTCTTCCTCTGGGTGGCAAGTGATGGGAAGATGATCTTCATCTGACCATTTCTTCTCCCTGTCTCTTGTTCCCCATCCCTGTTATACAGGATAGATTGAAGGTCCTTGGTGTATTTCTGTAGAGCTAAGTAACCCTTAGAGGAAAACAAATAAACTGGATTTCCTAGTTGTTTTTTTGAGAGTCACCCCCTCATATCCCTGCAATTTTGTCCCAAATCAAGTATCAACCTACCAACAACTGTCTGGCTGGGAAATCTGTGGAAGGGATACAGAGGCTTTGTGTGTTTAACATCATTCATGTTCCTCACCCTCTGTCTCTCCTCCCTGTATTCCACCTATGGTTCAGTGCTGCAAGAGTCTGGGCTTGGGGTCTTTAAAATCATCAGGGAGAAATGATAAAAAGAGAGCTGCTTTCCCTCTTATCTTGAGGTGTTTCTCCCTTGGGACAGAGCACAGTTTGTGCAACTCTGGTAGCAGTACCCTGTGGCATTGTTTTGTGCTCCACTTCCCTTCTTGCTTCTGGGAGGAATGCCTTCTGTCTTTGGTATTATAGTTCATCTTCCCATTCTTTTACTTAGTGCATTTGTACAGATATTTTTAACTCTTTACATCAGAAGAGAGCCCTTGACAACCAGCTTGGCTCCTCTTCTACCGTTACTCCCTGCTTGTATGTTGTTGCTTGCAGAGTCCTCTTGTACTTCAAGAGGACTTGCCCATTTTTGTGACTACATAATATTCCATGGTGTATATGTAGCACATTTTCTTTATTCAGCCTGTCATTAATAGGCATTTAGGTTGATTCCATGTCTTAGCTATTGTGAACAGTGCAGGATTGAACATTCACATGCATGTGTCTTTATGGTAGAATGCTTTATATTTATCTCGGTATATATTCAGTAATGGGATTGCTGGGTAGAATGGTAGTTCTGCTTTTAGGTCTTTGAGGAGTTGCCATACTGCTTTCCACAATGGTTGAACTAGTTTACACTCCCACGAATGGTGTATAAGCATTCCCTTTTCTCTGCAACCTCGCTACAATCTACTATTTTTGACTTATTAATAATAGCCATTATTATTAATAGCCATTCTGACTGGTGTGAGATGGCGGTTTTCATTTACATTTCTTTGATGACACATAATTTTGAGCTTTTACTCATATGCTTGTTTGTGGCTTGTGTATCTTCTTTTGAGAAGTGTCTGTTCAAGTCCTTTAAGCACTTTTTAATGGGGTGGTTTGTTTTTCTCTTGTAAATTTGTTTAAGTTCTTTATAGATACTGGATGTTCAACCTTTGTAAGATGCATAGTTTGCAAAATTTTTCTCCCATTCTGTAGGTTATCTGTTTACTCTGATAGTTTCTCTTGCTGCACAGAAGCTTTTTAGTCTTTGCCTTTGTTGTGATTGGTTTTGGTGTCTTTGTTATAAAATTTTTGCCTGTTCCTAGGTCCAGGATGGTAATGTCTCAGTTGTCTTCTAGGGCTTTTATAGTTGAGTTTTACATTTAAATCTTTATTCCATCTTGAGTTGCTTTCTGTATATGGTATAAGGAAGGGGTTCAGCTTCAATCTTCTGCATATGGCTAGTCAGTTATCTCAGTGCCATCTATTGAATAGGGAGTCTTTTCCCATTGCTTGTTTTTGTCAGCTTTGCCGAAGATCTGACGGCTATATATGTGCAGTCTTATTTCTTGGCTCTCTATTCTGTTGCATTGGTCTATGTGCCTGTTTTTGTACCAGTACCACGCTGTTTTGGTTACTATAGCCTCATAGTATAGTGTGAAATCGGGTTGTGTAATTTCTCCAAGCTTTGTTCATTTTTCTTATAATTGCCCTGAATATTGAGGCTCCTTTTTGGTTACATATGAATTTTAAAATATTTTTTTCTAGTTCTGTGAAACGTCATTAGTAGTTTGATATGAATAGCACTGAATCTGTAGATTGTTTGGGGCAAAATAGCCATTTTAGTGATATTGATTATTCCAATCCATGAGCATGGGATGTTTTTCCATTTGCGTCCTCTCTGATTCCTTGAGCAGTGTTTTGTAATTCTCAGTGTAGAGATCTTTCACCTTCTTGGTTAGCTGTTTTCCTAAGTATTTTATTTTATTTTGTGTGTGTGTGGCAATTGTGAATGATAATGCCTTTCTCATCTGGATATTAGTTTGGTTGTTGTCAGTGCATAGGAATGCTACTAATTTTTGTACATTGATTTGGTATCCTGCAACTTTGCTCAAGCTATCACCTGAAGGAGCTTTTGGACTAAGACTATGAATTAGTCTTTTGGACTAAGACTAGAATAGAATTAGTCATCAGCAAACAGAGATAGTTTGACTTTCTCTTTTCCTGTTTGGATGCTTTCATTTCTTTCTCTTGCCTGATTGCTCTGGCTAGGACTACAAATACTATGTTGAATAGAAATGGTGAGAGAGGGCATCTTTGTCTTGTGTTGGTTTTCAAGGGGAATGCTTCCAGCTTTTGCCCAATGTTGGCTGTAGGTTTCTCATAGATGGCTCTTATTATTTTGCAGTATGTTCCTTAAATACTTAGTTTATTGAGAGTATTTAATATGAAAGAATGGTGAATTTTATCAAAAGCCTTTTCTCCATTTACTGAGAGAATCATATGGGTTTTGTCTTTGGTTCTGTATGTGTGATGAATCACATTTATTGATTTGTGTTCTGTTGAAATATCCTTGCATCCCAGGGATGAAGCCTACTTGATCATGGTGGATTAGCTTTTTAATGTGCTGTTGGATTTGGTTTGCAAGTATTTTGTTGAGGATTTTTGCATCAATGTTCATCAAGGATATTGGCCTGAAGTTTTCGTTGTTGTTGTTGTGTCTCTGCCAGGTTTTGGTATCAAGATGATGCTGGCCTCAGAAAAAATGAGTTCAGGGGAAAACCATCCTCCTCAATTTTTTGGAACAGTTTTTCTGTGGATATGGTACCAGCTCTTTTATTGTACATCTGGTAATATTTGGCTATGAATCCATTAGGTCTTAGGCTTTTTTGGTTGGTAGGTTATTTATTGCTGATTCAATTTTGGAGCTCATTATTGATCTGTTCAGGGAATTAATTTCCTTCTGGTTCAATCTTGGGAGGCTAGATGTGTCCAGTAATTTATCCATCTCTTCTAGGTTTTCTAGTTTGTGTGTGTGTAAGGTTTTTTGTAGTACTTTCTGATGGTTGTTTTTATTTCTGTGGAGTCAGTAGTAACATTCGCTTTGTCATTTCTACTTGTATTTATTTAGGTCATCTTTGTTTTCTTCTTAATTAGTGTAACTAGCGGCCTATTTATTTTAGTAATTTTTTGGAAAAAAAAAACCAACTCCTAGATTCATTGATGTTTTGAATTTATTTTTGTGTTTCAATTTCCTTCAGTTCAGCTCTGAGATTTGTTATTTCTCATTCTCTGCTAGCTTTCGGGTTGATTTGTTCTTGCATCTCTAATTCTTTCAGTTGTGAAATTTGTCTGTTAATTTGAGATTTTTCTAACTTTTTGATGTGGACATTTAGTGCTATGAATTTCTCTCCTAACATTGCTTTAGCTATGTCCCAGAGATTCCAGTATGTTGTATCTTTATTCTCATTATTTTCAAAGAAGTTTTTGATTACTGCCTTAGTTTCATTATTTACCCAAAAGTCATTCAGGAGCATGTTGTTTAATTTCCATGTAATTGTGTGATTTTGAGCAATTGTCATTGTGATGACTTCAATTTCTATTGTGCTGTAGTTCAACAGTGTGTTTGGTATGATTTCAGTTCCTTTACATTTGTTGAGGATTGTTTTATGTCTAATTATGTGGTCAATTTTAGAGTATGTGTCACACGGCAAGGAGAAAAATGTATATTCTGTTGTTTGGTGGGGGTTGGAGGAGGGTTTGATATGTCACTAAAGGTCTGGCAGATCCGTTTGGTCCAATGCTGAGTTTAAGTCCTAAATATGATTATACGAATAAATATGTCAATTTTCTGCCTTAATGATATATAGGAGCCAACTAAAAGTGATCTCAACAGTCAAAGTTTGAACAATTATAGCAACAAAATAATTTAACTTTAGATTATAACCCAAAACATCAAGTAAATATCTGAGTCCATACTGATAAAATAAATAATTGAATATAGAAATACATGGAAGAAAATAGATGAGTCTTCTGTGCAGAAAAATACAAAATAATTTATGCAGATACTTCACCCTCAAGGAAGTGAAGCATAACTGCTCACTCCTTAAGAATTTGGGCTGTGTATGGTGACTTACTTCCAAAGAATACAGCATGTAAAGGGGAAAAAAGTAATTTTACAGTGGAGTAACCTGACTCAAACTATCTCAGCCAAGTAATCATTCACAGCAACAGTGATAATCTTTTTAGTGGTATGTACCTTGATATGATTTGATGAGAATGTCACTTTACCTCTGTGGTTTTTCTCCCAAAAATCCATAACCTAATTCTAATCATGAAGAAAATTAGACAAATGCCAGTTGAGGGATATTCTACAAAATACCTGGCCAGTACTCCTCAAAACTATCCAGGTTACTGAAAACAAGAAAAGTCTGAGAAATGGTCACAGACAAGAGGAACCTAAGAAGATATAAAAACTAAGTGTAATGTAGGATCCTGTATGGTATCCTTGAACATAAAACAGTACACTAGGTAAAAACTAAAGAAACTTGTATAAAGTATGAAAATTAGTTATTAATAATGTATCATTATGGATTTATTAATTGTAACCATACTTGTTAACAATAGAGAACACTGGGTACTTGGCTTATGAGAACTTTCTACACTATCTTCACAATTTTTTCTATAAATCTAAAACTGTCCTAAGGTAAAAGTTCATTTTTATAAAATTTATTCTTAATACAGAAAACTTCTAAAGCACAGACTATCATGTTTGTTTTTACCCCTTCATCCTTCCCCTGCTACATCTGCTGCCTGATTTACACACTCGTTTGAAATCATATCTCACTAGGTAAGTCTCCATGGCACACACTGCTTTATTTAGATGATTTCACAGCTTTTCTTCTGTATAGGGTAATCATATCATTCACCTGTAATTTTATTAAATAAGTTTTAAGAGTCTTTTTTCAATGAACTTCTGGAAATGTGCTTTTCATGTCTGTCTAGTAATATTTTTTGTTTTGGTTATGCTATGAGGTGGTTCAGTGTGCAAGTTTTGTGCAATACACTAAAAGCTGACAATACTTTCATATACTTAAAATTTCTGCACTGTGCTAATTATATTTATTATATGTGAGTTATACTAAGGGGAGTAAAATGTGATGTGCTCTAAGATTAAAACAATAAGATTATATAGCCACTTCTGTCACTTCGACTTAATAATGTCCTTTTGGCCAGAGTTAAGTGTCATACGTTTTTAGCAAGAATTAAGAACAGTCGGTTCCATCTTGCTCATAGTATATATATAATAAATTAACTATCTTTGCAAGTCAAACAGCTTCCAGGCATTCTACTTTTTACACATGGAGATCTTTAGACTGTATTATGATTGGCAGGATCTCCTAGTGACATTATATTTTGTTTACTTCAATTGTAAAATCTACCTTAGAAAAACTTCATCAATGTCTTTGACTAGTATAAGGAGATGCAGTTTTACCACTGCATAATATTCTTGATTGCAAACTATATACAATTAAGATGGTGTAATTTTCCTGATCTTATACTTAGTATGAGGCTTGATGACTTATATTAAAAACAAAGGAAGGAAAGGAAAAGGCAGAGTAAGTCATTCCATGAAGTGCATAGAATAGAGTTGGACAAATAATCGCAGGTGAGATTGAAATGCTGAAGAAATTTGAGGAAATATATATATATGAGTTTATTAAGTATTAACTGACATGATCACAAGGTCCAACAATAGGCTGTCTGCAACCTGAGGAGCAAGGAAAGCCAGTCTGAGTCCCAAAACTGAAGAACTTGGTATCTAATGTTCGAGTGCAGGAAGCATCCAGCACAGGAGCAAGATGTAGACTGGGAGGCTAGACCAGTCTAGTCGTTTCACATTTTTCTGCCTGCTTTATATTCTAGCCATGCTGGCAGCTAATTAGATGGTGCCCACCCAGATTAAGGGTGGGTCTGCCTTTCCCAGCCCACTGACTCAAATGTTAATCTCCTTTGGCAACACCCTCACAGACACACCCAGGATCAATACTTTGCATCCTTCAATCCAATCAAATTAACACTCAGTATTAACCATCACAAGTCCACCCCTTGTCAACTTGAACCCATATACGTCTCCTGAGATCGTACATAATATTCAAATAAAGACAATAATAAGGTCATAATTATGCCTAATATAATACAGTTATCTTTCATACAACTGGAAATGCACCAGTCCCCAACCCAAATACTATTATATAAAGTTAACAACACTTAAATGCTGACATGAAGCCAACAAATTTATGTTACATGATAAAGGAAAAATAAAATAGAATGAAGATATTTTCTTAGTACAAGTGTACACACGCACAAACACATTTTTAACAAAAGAAGGAGGAAATATGGCAATTACGGTCCTCGTGTCTTCAACTGGTCACATGGTCACAGCTGGTATTGATGACTGCCTTCTTCTATTACCCATTCTGTATTCCCTTTGCTTTCAGGAAGCACCTCCGCAGGTCGTAGTTATTCCTGGTGGAGTGACATAAACCTTCATTCCTGAAAGGTCTGGGCCATTTGTAGTCTTGCTTGGATTGGGCTATGGTAGTTTCTCATCGACCTTAATTACAGGGCATGGTAATACTAAGAGACACCCTAATGGATCACCTATATTTCATGCACACTCTTCCTTGCCTCTGTTTTGGGGTAGAAGACTGATTTCATCTTGATAGTCTGGGTCAACCACCCCAGCCAACACTGTAACTCCCTTCTTAGCCTGTTGACTTAAAGGTAGGCAGATCACGAGGTCAGGAGATCAAGACCATCCTGGCTAACACAGTGAAACGCCATCTCTACTAAAAATACAAAAATTTAGCCAGGCATGGTGGCGGGCACCTGTAGTTCCAGCTACTTGGGAGGCTGAGGCAGGAGAATGACATGAACTCAGGAAGCGGAGCTTGCAGTAGCGGAGATAGCGCCACTCCAGCCTGGGCAACAGAGTGAGACCCCGTCTCAAAACAAAACAAAACAAAACAAAAAACACAAAAATAAAAAACAAACAAACAAAACAACAACAACAAACAAATAAAGTTAGAAGGATCCCAAAGTGTCCAGGTGGCAATCTTAACTTCTAGTTTAATGGAATAATTGTTGTGTCTCCTGGTGGCAGCGTTCCTCCCTCTGGAACTAAGACCTCTAAGCCAGAAGAACGTAGTCATGAGAACAGGAAGCAAAAATTTTGCTAGTGGATCACTAGGGGTGATGGTGAGTGGTGCCACTGCCACTTTCACCCCTTGATTCCTGGACCCCTGAATCATGCCTATCGAAGAAACAGTATCATATATTGGACACTGACTCAGAGCATACACAGCATTCTGGAAACTTTGCCCCAGCCCTTCAAAGTATTGTTAGCTGGTTGGCATTGTAATTGTGACTTTAAAAGGCCATTCTACCGCTCTATTAATCCAGCTGCTTCTGGATGGGGAACATGGTAAAACCAGTGAATTCTATGAGTATGAGTCTACTGTCACACTTCTTTAGCCATAAAGTGAGTGCCTTGTTCAGAGGCAATGCTGTGTGGAATACTATGATGGTGGATAAGGTATTCTGTGAGTCCCTGCATGGTAGGGTTGGCAGAAGCATTGCATGCAGGACAGGCAAACCCATATCTGGAGTAAGTCTGTATTGCAGTGAGGGCAAACTTTTGCCCTTTTCATGAAGGAAGAAGTCCAATATAATCAACTTACCACAAGGTAGCTGGCTGATCACCCTGAGGAATGGTGTCATATTGAAGGCTCAGTGTTGGTCTCTGCTTCTGGCAAATTGGGCACTCAGTAGTGGCCTTAGCCAGGTGAGCCTTAGTGAGTGGAAGTCCATGTTTCTGAGCCCATGCTTAACCTCCATCCCTGCCACCATGGCCACTTTGCTCATTAGCCAACTGGGCGATGAGAGGGGTAGCTCAGTGGTGTCCACAGAAAGGGTCATCCTATCCACTTGATCATTAAAATCCTCCTCTGCTGAGGTCATGCGTTGGTAAGTACTCACATGGGATAAAAATATCTTCACAGTTTTTGAACACTCAGAGAGGTCCATCCACATAACTCTTCCCCAGATTTATTTGTCACTAATTTTCCAACCATGCTTCTTCCAAGTCCCTGACCATCAGCCAAACCATTGGCTACAGAACATGAATCAGTATATAATTGCACATCTGGCCATTTCTCCTTCCATGCAAAGTACACAGCCAGGTGTCCTGTTCAGAGTTCTGCCCACTGGGAAGATTTCCCTTCATCACTGTCCTTCAGGTATGTCCTAGAAAGCAGCTGTAGTGCTGCAGCTGTCCACTTTTGGGTGGTGCCTGCATATCATGCAGAATCATCTGTGAACGAGGCCTTAGTTTTTTCTTCCTCTGTCAACTGATCATAGGGAACTCCCCATGAGGCCATCGGTGCAGGCTGGGGAAGAGAAGGCAGGATGGCAGAAGTGGAGATCGTGGGCATTTGAGCCACTTCCTCATGTAACTTACTTCTGCTTTCAGGACCTGCTTGAGCCCAATCACATATGTACCACTTCCATTTGATGATGGAATGATGCTGTGCACAATCCACTTTATGGCTTGATGGGTCAGAAAGCACCCAGTTCATGACAGGCAGTTCAGATCTCATGGTGACTTAATCACCCATAGTCAAATGTTCAGTTTCCACCAAAGCCCAGAAACAGGCCAAGAACTGTCTCTCAAAAGGGAGTAGTTATCTGCAGAAGATGGCATGGCTTTGCTCCAAAATCCTAGGGGCCTCCACTGTGATTCACCTACGGGGGCCTGCCAGAGGCCCCAAACAGCATCCCTATTAGTCATTGACACCTGAAGCACCATTGGATTTGCTGAGTCATATGGCCCAAGTGGCAGAACAGTTGCACAGCAGCCTGGACCTGTTGCAGAGCCTTCTCCTATTCTGGACCCCACTCAAAACTGGCAGCATTTGGGGTCACTCAATAAACGGGCAGGAGTAACACACTCAAGTGAGGAATGTGTTGCCTCCAAAATTGAAATAGTCCCACTAGGCATTGTGCCCCTTTCTTGGTTGTAGGAGGGGGAAAATACAGCAAATTATCCTTCACCTTAGAAGGAATATCTTAATAGGCCCCGCACCATTGGACCCCTAGACATTTTACTGAGGTAGAAGGTCCCTAAATTTTAGTAGGATTTATTTCCCATCCTCTGGCATGCAAATGTTTCCTCAATAAGTCCAGTGTGTTTGCTACTTTTTGCTCACTGGATCCAATAAGCATAATGTCATCAATGTAATGGACTAGTATGATATCTTGCAGAAGGGAAAAACAATCAAGTTCTTTCTGAACGAGATCATGACACAAAGCCACAGAGTTGATATACCCCGAGATAGGACAGTAAAGGTATATTGCTGGCCTTGTCAGTTGAAAACAAATTGCTTCTGGTAGGCCTTATGGACAAGAATGGAGAAAAAGCCATTTGCCAAGTCAATGGCTGCTTATCAGGTACCAGGAGATGTGTTAATTTGCTCAAGCAATGAAAACACATCTGGTACAGCAGTTGCAATTGGAGTCACCACTTGGTTAAGCTTACAATAATCCACTGTCATTCCCCAAGATCCATCTGTCTTCTGCACAGGCCAAATGGGAAAGTTGAATGAGGATGTGGTGGGAATCACTACCCCTGCATCTTTCAATCATGGCACTAATCTATGGAGTCCCTCCAGGGATGCAATATTGTTTTTGGTTTTCTACTTTTCTAGATAGAGGCAGCTCTAATGGCTTCCATTTGGCCTTTATCACCATAGTAGCCCTCACTCTACCAGTCAGGGAGCCAATATGGGGTTCTCCAGCTGCTAAGTATGTCTATGTCAGTTACGCATTCTGGCACTGGGGAAATGACCACAGGATGAGTCTGGGGACTCAGTGGACCCACTGAAAGCTGGACCTGAGCTACAACTCCATTAACTGCCTAACCTCCATAAGTCCCTACTTTAACTGAAGGACCACAATGACATTTTGGGTCCCCTGGAATCAATGTCAGGACAGAGTCAGTGTCCAGTAGTCCCCAAAACATCTGATCATTTCTCTTTACCCAATACAGTTACTCTGGTAAAAGGCCACAGGTCTCCTTGGAAAGGATGAGAGAAAGATTTACTGCATAAATTGTTGGTAGTGTAATGGGGTCTTTCCTCAAGGGGACCCAGCCTTCCCTTCATTAAAGGGGTTCTGGGTCTATAAACTGGCTCAAGTCTGGAAATTGATTACAAGGCCATGATTCTTTGTTTTGATAATTCAAATTAGTCTTTTGTCCATTTGACCTAGAAGTTTTCAGCTTATATAAATTAAGTAGGAATGCAGTAGGCTTCCTATCAATTTTATTTCTAGGACCACTGTGATTCATTAGCCAATGCCAGAGCTCTACATGAGTCAGACTATTCTGATTGCCCCTTTGCCTCTGTTGTCCATTATGGTAACTATGCCCACCTTGCCTTTGATGGTTGATTGCCACCACTTGGCCCTTGCCACCTCAGAATCCAATTATTCCCATTGTATTTAAATGTTGTAGTTGAGTGACTGTGGTTCCCACTGTTAGACCTGGCATACAGAGAAAAGAAACTACAGAGCTATTCAAAGATGCAGGTGCTACATCTGTTTCACTCTCACAAATCTATTTCACAAGGCATTGGTCAAGGGTATATCTTTTGGACCCTCCCAGCTAGGATGAGTAGGTCCAAAGTGACTAATTCACTCCACCATCCCATTCTCCCTAAGTCTTTAGATCCCTTCCTCTATATTAAACCAAGGGAGATCAGTCATTTCCACCTCACTCACAGCAGGCCATCTCTTAATTCACATTTCTGCTAACCAAGCAAATAAACTATTAGAACTTTTTTTTAACTCCCTGAGCTGCAACATTAAATACAGAGTCCTCACTTATTGGGCCCAAATCAATAAATTCAGCCTCAACCAACTTTATGTTCCTTCCACACCCTTAATATCTATTTCCATGCCTGTCCTCCAGATTTCTGTTTATATAAATTAGAAAACTTAAGCAGCTATTTTTGAGTGTACGGCACCTTTTCATGGGTCACACTCTCAACCTCATCTCTAGGGACCCACCAGGACTTTAGTCTAGTTATAGGTCTAGAAACAAATAGGGTGTTGGGGGTGGGTCCTGAGGACAGTCAACATTATCTTGCCTGGCAACTGCCTCAGGGGAGGCCATCACTGTTGCCTCAGGCAGTACAAGGTTTATCTCCTCAAACAAAAGTTGAAAGGCTGATAGCAGCATAGTTCGGGGAGGGGATGTTGCCACTACTCGGGATGGGGAAGCTGTTTCTTCTGGCAAAAAAAGGTTCATCGGAGTTTACAAACTCTGTCGCATGCTTCAGCAGGGTTTCCCCGCACATCCCCATTCCAAGTTGCAGGGTCCCATTTTTTTCCAATCAATGCCCTCACTCTAACAGTAGACACCTGCCAAGGCTGTGCATGTACCTTGCATTGCAGGTCAGCCACTCACATGATAAGAGCTTGTGTCTGTTTTTTCACAATTTCAGCTCTTTCTCTACAGGATATAAGATTCACTCAGGGCAATTTGAGCAGATATGAGGCTCAGTATCTGCTTCTGAAGCCAGGAGTTAGAATCCCTGAGTTCATCATTTTCTTTCATCACTTTGTTCACTTAACTTAGAAACAACCAACCAGCTTTATTATGCTCCTTGGTTCTCCATATATGGTCAAAGGCATTATGTATAGAGTCACTAAACTCCTTGCCTCTTATGAGTGGTGAATCAGGAGTGTCAAATGCATTTATATTGCATAACTCTCTAAACAGTTCATGCCAAGGACTATCAGTGTTCTCCATACAATGAGAAGTAGAGTCCTTAGCATTTTGGGGTCTAATCATGTTAAGAAGTCAACTCCAGAAACCCCAAAACCAAAGAAGGAACCCCATTTTTACTATTCTGTTCTTCTAAAACCACTCCTGGTACCAAAATCTGTATTAGTCAGGATTCTCTAGAGGGACAGAATTAATAGGGACATAATACTTATATATGGGAGTTTATTAAGTATTAACTCACAGGATCACAAGGCCCCACAATAGGCCATCTGCAACCTGAGGAGCAAGGAAAACCAGCCTGAGTCCCAAAATTGAAGAACTTGGAGTCTAATATTCAAGGGCAGGAAGCATCCAGCACAGGAGAAAGGTGTAGGCTGGGAGGTGAGGCCAGTCTTGTCTTTTCACGTTATTTTACCTGCTTTATATTCTAGCCACACTGGCAGCTGATTAGATGGTGCCCACCCAGATTAAGGGTGGGTCTGCCTTTCTCAGCCCTATGACTCAAACGTTAATCTCCTTTGGCAACACCCACACAGACACACCCAGGATCAATACTTCATATCCTTCAATTCAATCAAGTTGACACTCAGTATTAACCATCACAGGGTCACGTCTGCCAGTCCCAAAAGGAATACCAATAGCGAGATCAAAAAACAAACAAACAATGACAACAAAACTAAACCCAAAGGAAATACTATCTTGAAACTATGGGTTCATGTAGACACATGACTGGAGTTAGATAAAGTAAGTTGCTGTTAGTGCCTTAGGTTGGACAATTGGATGTCCTATTGGATGACAACTGGAAGAATAGAGGCATTGGTGCTCATTACCAGATGGGACGTGATTGTGAACCTTCCTCCCAGTTTGTTAAGAGTTGTTTGATGTTTCCAAAGTCAGTGAGCAGGGCATGCACATTGAATTGAATATTTAATATTTAGATGGATATGTCCAGCTGGTTAATTCTTATTATCTCTGCTGATCTGCTGATAATATAGTTGTCAGCTAATGCTTTTAGAACATAATATTGGTTTGTTTTGTTTTGTTTTGTTTTTTATTATACTTTAAGTTCTAGGGTACATGTGCACAACGTGCAGGTTTGTTACATATGTATACTTGTGACATGTTGGTGTGCTGCACCCATCAACTCATCAGCACCCATCAACTCGTCATTTGCATCAGGGATAACACCCAATGCCATCTCTACCCCTCCCCCCATAATAGACCACATAATAGGTGTGTGATGTTCCCCTTCCTGAGTCCAAGTGATCTCATTGTTCAATTCCCACCTATGAGTGAGAACATGCGGTGTTTGGTTTTCTGTTCTTGCGATAGTTTGCTGAGAATGACGGTATCCAGCTGCATCCATGTCCCTACAAAGGACACAAACTCATCCTTTTTTATGGCTGCATAGTATTCCATGGTGTATATGTGCCATGTTTTCTTAATCCAGTCTGTCACTGATGGACATTTGGGTTGATTCCAAGACTTTGCTATTGTGAATAGTGCCGCAATAAACATACGTGTGCCTGTGTCTTTATAGCAGCATGATTTATAATCCTTTGGGTATATACCCAGTAATGGGATGGCTGGGTCATATGGGATTTCTAGTTGTAGATCCTTGAAGAATCGCCATACTCTTTTCCACAATGGTTGAACCAGCTTACAATCCCACCAACCGTGTAAAAGTGTTCCTATTTCTCCACATCGTCTCCAGCACCTGTTGTTTCCTGACTTTTTAATGATTGCCATTCTAACTGGTGTGAGATGGTATCTCATTGTGGTTTTGATTTGCATTTCTCTGATGGCCAGTGATGACGAGCATTTTTTCATGTGTCTGTTGGCTGTATGCATGTCTTCTTTTGAGAAATGTCTATTCATGTTCTTTGCCCGCTTTTTGATGGGGTTGTTTTTTTCTCATAAATTTGTTTGAGTTCTTTGTAGGTTCTGGATATTAGCCCTTTGTCAGATGAGAAGATTGCAAAAATTTTCTCCCATTCTGTAGGTTGCCTGTTCACTCTGATGGTAGTTTCTTTTGCTGTGCAGAAGCTCTTTAGTTTAATTAGATCCCATTTGTCAATTATGGCTTTTCTTGCCATTGCTTTTGGTGTTTTAGACATGAAGTCCTTGCCCATGCCTATGTCCTGAATGGTATTACCTTGGTTTTCTTCTAGGGTTTTTATGGTTTTAGGTCTAACATTTAAGTCTCTAATCCATCTTGAATTAATTTTCGTATAAGGAGTAAGGAAAGGATCCAGTTTCAGCTTTCTACTTACAGCTAGCCAATTTTCCCAGCACCATTTATTATATAGGGAATCCTTTCCCCATTTCTTGTTTTTGTCAGGTTTGTCAAAGATCAGATGGCTGTAGATGTGTGGTATTATTTCTGAGGGCTCTGTTCTGTTCCATTGGTCTATATCTCTGTTTTGGTACCAGTACCATGCTGTTTTGGTTACTGTAGCCTAGTAGTACAGTTTGAAGTCAGGTAGCGTGATGCCTCCAGCTTTGTTCTTTTGACTTAGAATTTTCTTGGCAATGTGGGGTCTTTTTTGGTTCCATATGAACTTTAAAGCAGTTTTTTCCAATTCTGTGAAGAAAGTCATTGGTAGCTGGATGGGGATGGCATTGAATCTGTAAATTACCTTGGGCAATATGGCCATTTTCACAATATTGATTCTTCCTATCCATGAGCATGGAATGTTCTTCCATTTGTTTGTGTCCTCTTTTATTTCACTGAGCAGTGGTTTGTAGTTCTCCTTGAAGAGGTCCTTTACATCCCTTGTAAGTTGGATTCCTAGGTATTTTATTCTCTTTGAAGCAATTGTGAATGGAAGTTCATTCATGATTTGGCTCTCTGTTTGTCTGTTACTGGTGTATAAGAATGCTTGTGATTTTTGCACATTGATTTTGTATCCTGAGATTTTGCTGAAGTTGCTTATCAGCTTAAGGAGATTTTGGGCTGAGATGATGGGGTTTCCTAAATATACAATCATGTCATCTGCAAACAAGGACAATTTGACTTCTTCTTTTCCTAACTGAATACCCTTGATTTCTTTCTCTTGCCTGATTGCCCTAGCCAGAACTTCCAACACTATGTTGAATAGGAGTGGTGAGACGGCATCCCTGTCTTGTGCCAGTTTTCAAAGGGAATGCTTCCAGTTTTTGCCCATTCAGTATGATATTGGCTGTGGGTTTGTCACAAATAGCTCTTATTATTTTGAGATATGTTCCATCAATACCGAATTTATTGAGAGTTTTTAGCATGAAGGGCTGTTGAATTTTGTCAAAGGCCACTTCTGCATCTATTGAGATAATCATGTGGTTTTTGTCTTTGGTTCTGTTTATATCCTGGATTACGTTTATTGATTTGCGTATGTTGAACCAGCCTTGCATCCCAGGGATGAAGCCCACTTGATCATAGTGGATAAGCTTTCTGATGTGCTGCTGGATTCGGTTTGCCAGTATTTTATTGAGGATTTTTGCATCGATGTTCATCAGGGATATTGGTCTATATTTATCTTTTTTTGCTGTGTCTCTGCCAGGCTTTGGTATCAGGATGATGTTGGCCTCAGATTCGTAAAGCAAGTACTTAGAGACTTACAAAGAGACTTAGACTACCATACAATAATAATGGGAGACTTCAACACTCCACTGTCAACATTAGACAGATCAACGAGACTGAAAGTTAACAAGGATATCCAGGAATTAAACTCAACTCTGCACCAAGGGGACCTAATAGACATCTACAGAACCAAATCAACTGAATACACATTCTTCTCAGCACCACATCGCACTTATTCAAAAATTGACCACATAGTTGGAAGTAAATCACTCCTCAGCAAATGTACAAGAACAGAAATTATAACAAACTGTCTCTCAGACCACAGTGCAATCAAACTAGAACTCAGGACTAAGAAACTCAATCAAAACCACTCAACTATATGGAAACTGAGCAACCTGCTCCTGAATGACTACTGGGTACATAACGAAATGAAGTCAGAAATAAAGATGTTCTTTGAAACCAATGAGAACAAAGATACAACATACCAGAATCTCTGGGACACCTTTAAAGCAGTGTGCAGGGGGGAATTTATAGCACTAAATGCCCACAAGAGAAAGCAGGAAAGATCCAAAATTGACACCCTAACATCACAATTAAAAGAACTAGAGAAGCAAGAGAAAACACATTCAAAAGCTATCAGAAGGCAAGAAATAACTAAGATCAGAGCAGAACTGAAGGAGATAGAGACACAAAAAAGTCTCCAAAAAATCAATGAATCCAGGAGCTGGTTTTTTGAAAAGATCAACAAAATTGATAAACCACTAGCAAGACTAATAAAGAAGAAAAGAGAGAAGAATCAAATAGACGCAATAAAAAATGATAAGGGGGATATCACCACCGACTCCACAGAAATACAAACTACCATCAGAGAATACCATAAACACCTCTACGTAAATAAACTAGAAAAACTAGAAGAAATGGATAATATCCTGGACACTTACACTCTCCCAAGACTAAACCAGGAAGAAGTTGAATCCGTGAATAGACCAATAGCAGGCTCTGAAATTGAGGCAATAATTAATAGCCTACCGACCAAAAAAAGTCCAAGACCAGACGGATTCACAGCCGAATTCTACCAGAGGTACAAGGAGGAGCTGGTACCATTCCTTCTGAAACTATTCCAATCAACAGAAAAAGAGGGAATCCTCCCTAACTCATAATACTGTTTTTAAGCAAAGCTAACCAATGATAGCATGGCTCATTTGTAACAGTTATTTCTGGCTTCCACCCTGGTCTCAAAATTCATTTGAGATTAGTCATTCACTGCAACACATCCAAGACCTGATACTCTGCCCATAATATATTGTCTGTATGCTTTGAATATACTATGTTAAGTGATACTTCTCTGACTTTTTGTGCGCTGTTTCTGATATCTGGTGTTCCCTCACCACTATGTCCAGTTCAAAATTTCAATCTATTCTTCAAGATTCAGCATTAGTATTATTGCCTAATAGTAGCTTGCCCTGATTACACATATCTTCTTTGGTGTTCTACTCAACCTACATGATATTTATTTGTTAATCTCCAACTATGTTGTAAGATCGTCTACTAGGCAAAGATCTTTTTATCAACTGGGATGAAGATATCCTTTGGTTTTTAGTAAGCCTTTAATAGATATTTATTGACTTAAATTTAAGTATGTTTGGTGGCCTTCAAAGGAATTCTCCTGTTGTTATCTTTTGTGACGTTCCTTGATACATAGTAAGTAAGTAAATGCTTACTGAACTTAATTGACGTGTATGAGATGGCCCAAAGAGCTCAGGTATGCCTCTCATTTCATAAGCATGATTATATTTCCATTCATCCATTCTCCCATCTAGTTTTATAGAATAATAGCATGTAGAAGTTAAGTGCATGAATTCTGGAGACAGGTTTCTGCCTCCACTTTTTACCCATAAGTACTCTGTGATTTAGTTTTTTCATTTGCAAAATGAAGCTACTAATAGTATCTACTTTTTATTTAGTAAGTTACAAATGTTGGCCATCATTACACAAAAGTTGGCTTGAAAAGCAATCCTTCTTCAAATTTGAGCATATAAATCAAACACTATATTCCTAATATATGCTTTATGGTACTTGGCAAGTACTTAACACATGTGTACTGGAGCAAAAGTGCTCAATTAATAGTCGTTATTCTCTTCTTCACTACTATTACTTTAGGACAACCAACAAGAGGTTCTGTACAATGACATGAAAAGCTCTGCCATAGACATATTACCAAATGGAAACATAGCATCTGTTTTCCAACAAATATGTACATCCATTGTTTGCTCCCAAGCACTACATATTTGATTGGATGAAAGACGGTGGAAATAAGGCTCTTTAACTAAATGAGGACGCATTCCAAATACACATTTTTCACTAAATCATTTTGATTAATTCTTATACATTGTTTTCAAAACCTATCCTCTTCTGAGCATTAATAGTGATATACTTTCACATCCTAACTCTCTACCAAATAGACTGGATAAAGCAGTAATTTCCTACTGACAAGAAATGAGTTGGTGGATAGTGCAGTGAACTAGCAACTATAAGTAATGGGGAAAAGATGGGGAAAATGTTGTTCCTGTCTTAAAAAGAGCCTAATTCTTAAGTTTCACCATACACAGGTAAAATAATGAAGTTAGCACAAATATGAAAATATGAAATAAGTAATATATTAATAATATAAATTATATTTACAGGTATATCATTAATACATCTTAGAAACATGGACATAAATTGCTAATATCTAGTATCTATTTCCTGTTGAAAATACTCAACATTTTTCCTTTCAAATAAAATATAATTTAAATAAAAAGTAAAACAAAACCCAACACAGTAGTTATATCCTGTACAATTGAGGATAGCTTAAAAATGTGGGCAGCTTAGTTCTTGAATTAATTAAGCTAAGAAGGTCAACCTGATCATCAGGAACATTATTTGTGAGAGATGAGGATTTAAGTATCATTACTTTCTTACAGAAACAGTAGAAAATTGGAATCTAAAAAGGAAACCCTATCAAGAGCATACCATTAGCATTTAACTGAGTTAGGTATAGAAATCAGAGTGCAAATATATATCCTGATAACACATACAATCAAGAAGAACACTTAATCTATTTTTATGACTTTTCACATTCAGGTATGATAGGAAGCAGAGCTAATTATCTATATATCTGTATAATACATTTTATATACTACCCTTGATAGCTATTTGTGAGTAGTGCCTATGACACAGATCATTTTAATTTTACAATATTCAGGAATAACTTCTGGATGGGCACAGTGGCTCACACCTGTAATTCCAGTACTTTCAGAGGCCAAAGCAAGCGGATCACCTGAGGTCAAGAATTCGAGACCAGCAGGGCCAACATGGCAAAATCCCATCTCTACTAAAAATGCAAAGAATTAGCTGGGCATAGTAGCAGGCACATGTAATCCTAGCTCCTCAGGGGGCAGAGGCAGGAGAATCATTTGAACCCAAGTTGCAGAGGCTGCAGTGAGCCAAGATTGCACCATTGCACTCCAGCCTGGGCAACAAGAGTGAAACTCCATCACACACACACACACATACACACACACACACACACACACACACACACACACACACACAAAGGTGGCATGTGCCTGTACTCCCAGCTACTCTGGGAGGCTGAGATGGGAGGATCACTTGAGCCCAGGAGGTTGAGGCTGCGGTGAGTGTGGTCAAGCCACTGCACTCCAGACTGGGCAACAGAGTGAAAACTTGTCTCAAATAAAAGGAATAGTTTCCTGTATATAATGACCAGTTATGGATACTATAGAAAAATAAGATAATGGAATAACAAATTATTGTTTTAGAATGTCACTAATTCACTTAACAGAGTAATGATCTAGGTTTTCCTTTAAAAGATATAAATGTGTTTAAACCTACTAACTTCTATTTTGGAAGCCATTACTAATATTCTTCATGAATAGTTTCTCCTGACTCATATAATATGTCATAGTAAACTTCAATGGAATAAGCACAACATTGTGTTTATTTCATGAATGATTATACTTAATAAAAATACATTATTTAGTTTGAATCAATTGAATGACAGAAGTTATGGTCTAGGAATAAGAATTATGAAATAATAAGAATAGTTCATTTTAATATTCTCTTGAGTCTAAAGTTGTTCAACCCATATGTTCTACTCTGACCTCATGATTTTTGAAGCATCGTTGAAGCACAACACATTTTATTACTAATTAGCATATTGTATTTGGATAAAAGCAATCGAATAGCAAAGTTACAAATTAATAAAGTAAAGGGATAAGTTAAAAGTAGTAGAATAGAATAATTTGAATTTGGAAATCATATAAATATAGGAAATCTAACAGGTGTTAAATGGCAGTTTTTAAATTTTCAATATAATATTGAAACAGTATCCATGAGACATTTTATTACAGGCAAAATACAGGGGAAACAAGATCCAAGTTATAGAAGAATTTCCTTTTAAATACAACTTTTTGAATAAAATAAAAATGTAATTTAGAAAATAATGTGCATATATTCTGCAGCGTTAAAAAATGTCCATTTTGAAATTACATACAATTATCAGTTCACTTGTGGGTAGTCACTGAGATCCCTTTCTGAATAGTGTTTGCAAAAGGCAAGGTTATACTTTAACAAGATATTAAAAGTATTTGTGAATTTTTAAATGAAGGACTGTGTATTACTTTAGAGTTTTTAATATTGCTTCAGACATACAGAAAATCATAAGAGGCACAAGATCCAACATTATTAATGCTAACTTTGACCATTTAGTATATGCTGAATCCACTTTTGTCCACTATGAAGTTACTGTTTTCTTAATTGAAATAACTACGTAATTTATGTGGACATAATTTGAGAATAATTTGTAGTGAGATACACTATGCCTACATTCTGTTCCTCAAATTTTTACTCATTGATTCTAGCGCAAGCTGATGATTTCCAACCCCACCATGTCTCTCCAATCGTTAGTTGGGGTTCCACTGTAAGGAATAACTTCTCTTACTTATCTATTTATTTACTTATTTATTTATGTATTATATGGACTTATGTATCCTTATTTTGTTCAATCAAAATTCATAATATATTAGTATCACTATTTATTTACTATCAGTCCCCAATGTTGTTTTAGCAGTTAATTAATTGGTGTTGCAAGAAGATGTTGTGTACTCATCTTGTATTTTTTCCACCAAAGCATTAAGAGTCAAACATTTTTCCAAGTATCCTGGTTTATTTCACTGGAAAACAGTATTTAGAAAACAAAATCTATGCATTGACAGAGCTAGGAAATTCATGTAAGGGTGAATATGTTTATGCCACATATATAGATATCTATATATAATATAAAATATATAATGTGTATATATATGAATATGTGTATCATCTATTTTAAATATATATGAAATTAGTTTATATTAATACTTTCAATTATAATATAATGCTACAGGGTACATTCTAGTCTTCCTTCTTTCTCTATTTGAAACTTGGTTCCTCAACAGAAAAGCCTGCCTTCCATTATGCTGAATGTATTTACTTATTTACTAATACTTAGAACACATAGAAGGATCCTTCAGAATTGCTAATCCATACCACTGTAAAAAGCAAGTTTACCATTCACAAGGTTTAATGTTTATTTTAATTCATCGGAAAAATTGTATAAATTAAAATTGACAATCATAAGTGTACAATTCTATGAATTTCAAAAGTACATGTACTCATAGAACTCATATTCTTATCAAAATTTAGAATATGTCATAGAGAATAGAGAAGTAATACAGTATATATTCTTTGGTGTTTGACTTCTTTTACTCTGTATAATGTTGCTAAAATTTGTCCAGAAAGTCTGATGTATTAGGAGTTTGTTCCATTTTATTGCTGATCAGTATTCTTTTGTGTAAGTACAACTCATTAATTCATTCTCCTTTTAATGGACATTTGGGTTGTTTACAGCATTTGGCTTTATGAATAAAAATGCCAAAATCATTCTTTTAAAAGTCTTTTGTAGACATATGTTTCAACTTCTCTTGGAAAATACCTAAGAGTGGAGTTACTGGGTCATATGGTAGGTGTAAGTTTAACTTTGTAAGAAACTGCTACAATTTTCCCCTAACTGGCTGTACCATTTGTGCTTTTAGCAGCAATGTGTGAGTATTCCATTTGCTTCAAATACTCAGTGACATTTGGTATTTTCATTTTTAAAATTTCAGTAATTTGAGTGGCTGTATGTAGCATTTCATAATGGCTGTAATTTGTATTTCCCCAAAGTATTAGTCATTTTTATACATTTTATTTTTGTATAGTAATTGTTTACTGTGCCCTAGGAATGTTTTCTATTCCACACGTTGCCAAGATAATCTCTTTTGTTTGCCTTAAGAACCATTATGACTTTAACTTTAGAATTTAGATTATGATATCTCTCAAATTAATTTTTACGTTTGGTGTTGGGTAAAGTTTGAGCTTCATGTTTTTCCATATGGATATTCAGTTGATCTAGATTCATTTGTTGGAAAAAAAAAAAAAAAAAAAAAAAACTTTCTCCAATGATTTGCTTTGATGCCTTTGTGGAAATTCAATTGTGCTATATAAGTGTGGGTCTATTTTGGAAGTCTCTAGTTTATTCTATTGATGCAATTATCTACCATTAAGGAAAAGTCAAGCTGTCTTAATTACGGTAGATTTATAGCATATTTTGAAATTGGATTGTGTGTAAGTCCTCCACCTTTCTTTTCCCAAGAATTTTTGGCTATGCTAGGTATTTTGCATTTCCAAATACATTTTGAATCAGCTTTTATATTTCTACAAGGAAAACCTGTTGTTACTTGCATTGAGATGGTGATCAATCTATATATCAATTGAAGAAGAGTGCAGAATAAACACTTAATTTTGAAACCTCTAATCTACAAACATGTTGTATCTCTCCATTGATTAAAATTTTTGTTAATTTCTCTGAACAATATTTTGTAGTTTTCAGTGTCGAGGCTTTACAGTCTTTTGTTAAATTTTTTACTAGAGGTTTCATGTTTTAAAACATTATTTTATACAGGATTGATTTTTAAATTCATTTTCTAGTTGTATGCAGTTAATATATTAATCCTGTACTCTGAAATTCTGCTAAATTCACCTACTGGTTCTAGCAGTTGTTTTAAAAATTCCTTGTGATTTTCTATGTAAACAATTATGTTATCTGCAAGTAGAGACAGATTTAATTTTTTCTTTCCAAACTTTATGTGTATTTTTTTTCTTGCCTTTTTGGCACGATGTGAAATAGTAGTGGTAAAAGCAGACATCTTTACCTTATTACTAATTTTTATAGAAAATCACTCAATATCATATTATGCATGATATTAGGTTTTAAGTATGCCTTTTATAATATTGAGAAAATACATTCTCTTTATCTATTCAGAGGATTCCAAGTTATTTCTGTTTCAGTCTGTTTATATAGTAAATTAAAATAATTGATTTTCAAATGTAAAATATCTTTTTATGGCTTTAAGAAACCCCATTTGCTCAGTAGGATCCTTTTGATATGTTACTGGCTTCATTTTGCTAACAGTTTGTTAGGAATTTTTACATCTTTATTTGTGACGAATATTAGTCTTTTCTTTTTTGTAAGTTTTTGGTCATGTTTTGGGTAATTCTGGCCTCATAAAATAAGTTTGGAGGTGTTCTATAACTATTTTTAAAAAATCATGTAAGCTTTGTATTTCTAAATTTCTTAGCAGAATTTAAATTAAGCAGTAGAAACGTCCAGGCCTTGAGTTGTTTTATGAAAACGTTTTATTTTATATATTTTTAAAATAATATATTCTACTTTTTGCTGAGTAAGTGGGCTATTGAGATTTTCTATTTCATCTTGTTAGTTTTTGGAAATTGTGTTTTCTCAGGAACTCATGCATTTCATTACAGGTGTCAAGTATATTCAATAAAGCCATTAATAATATTCCCATATTATTCTTTTACTATCTGTAAAATCTGTAGTAAAATCCTGTTTTTTACATCACATTAGTAATTTGGGTTTTTCTATAATTTTTTGATCGGTCTTTTATCAATATTTCATCAGTTTTATGTCTTTTTAAAGAATCAGTTTTGGTTTTGGTAATTTTGTTTATTTCTGCTTGTTATTATTTTCTTCATTCTATATATTTTGGATCTAATTTGTTCATCTTTCTTTAAAATGACAATGAAAACTTAGGTCATTTATTTTAAACACTTAATCTCTTCACATAAAAGCCATCCACTTTATTTTTAAGCATTGCTTTAGGTACTTCCCCAACAGTTAATATATCATATTTTATATAATACATCAACTTGACAGTTGATTTCTAGATATTTCTTGTTATTGATTTTTGTATTTACATTTGTTATGGCCAGGTAGTATACTTTGTACCAGCATAGAGTCTAACTAGGTAAATTGTTCATAAGCACTTAAAACTATGTATATTCTGTAGCTGTTGTGTGAGTATTTTGTAAAACCAATTAGGTCATGAAGGTAGATAGTACTTTTCAGATTTTCTCTATGACATTTTTGGTCGAGTTTTTTGTTGTTGTTTTTCGATTACTGAGAGAGGGGTGTTAACATTTTCAAATGTGTCTTTTGATTTGCCTTTCTTCCTTTAGTTCTGTCAGATTTTCTTTTACATACTTTGCAGCTCTGTTCTTAAGCACATCACTTATTATTGCTATGTTCTTGATGAATTGACTCTTTTAATCTAACCTCTGTATCTCTGTAGTAAGCCTTGTTTAAAACAAGTATATTTTCTCTGATATTAGTATTTCATGTTTCAACTTCTTTATGTTTACATGTGATACACCTATTGTATTGTTTGATACACCTATTGTATTGTTGTTCTTTTACTTTCAGCCTATCTGTGCCTTATATTTTAAATTCACTTCTTTAACCAATAATATAGAGTTGAGTCATGCTTTTTCATAGTCTTATAATTTCTGCCTTTTAATTTAACATTATTTAACTTATACCTATCATTTTGTTATGCATTTTTCAGTTTCCCAATTATATATTTTTAATTCTTTATCCTTTTCCTTCTTTGTTTTGCTTCTTGTTTTAAATACTTAGTATTATATTTCCTCTATTGATTTTGTAGCTATAACACTTAGCACTATTTTTTTAAGTTATTACTATAGGGATTATAATATGCATAAGTCAAAATATATTTAGGGTTAATATTGAACTACTTTATACAAAATATATGAGCCTTTGAACAATGGGTTTATACCTTATTCTTGTTTTCTTTGTATTTTTTTCTTATATATCTCTACATGCATTATTGAGTTCACAATAAAATATTCCACTTCATTTTAAATAGTTTTGTGGAGGGGCCAAGATGGCCGAATAGAAACAGCTCTGGTCTATAGCTCCCAGCGAGACTAACAGAGAAAGTGGGTGATTTCTGCAGTTCCAACTGAGGTACCCAGTTCATCTCACTGGGACTGGGCAGGCGGTGGGCGCAACCCACAGAGAGTGAGCAGAAGCAGGGTGGGGTATCGCTTCATGTGGGAAGTAGATGGAGCAGGGCACCTTTCTCCCACAGCCCAGGAAAGTGGTGAGGGACTGTGCTACCCAGCAGGAATACTACACTTTTCCTAGGGATTTTTGCAATCCGTGGATCAGGAGATTCCCTAGTGAGCCTACACCACCAGGGTCACAGGTTTCAAGCACAAAACTGGGCGACTGTTTGGGCAGACACTGAGCTGCAGGAGTTTTTTCATACTTCAGCAGCGCCTGGAACTCCAGTGAGACAGAAGAACTGTCCTCTCCCCTGGAAATGGGGCTGAAGCCAGGGAGTCAAGCAATCTCGCTCAGTGGGTTCCATTCTCACAGAGCCCAGCAAGCCAAGAACCACCAGCTTGAAATTTCCACTGCTAGCACAGCAGTCTGGAGTCTGCCTGGGATGACTGACGTTGGGATGGGGGAGGGAGGCACGAACACCATTACTGTGGCTTTAGTAGGCGGTTTTCCTATGACAGTGCTAATAAGACTGGAAGGTTTGGACTAGGCATAATTCACCACAGTGCAGCAAAACGGTTGTGGCCAAAGTGGTTCTCTAGATCCCTACTCTCCAGAAAGGGCAGTAACTCCAGTCAGGGGCTTACAGACAGAAGTCTCATCTCCCTGGGACAGAATACCTGTGGGGAGGGGCAGCTGTGGTCTCAGGTTCAGTGGACTTAATCTTTCCTGCCTGCCTGCCGGCTCTGAAGAGAGTGGCTCATCCTGACAAGGGGGATTCTCCCAGCACAGCACACCAGCTCTGCTAAGGGACAGATTGCTTCCTCAAGAAGGTCCCTGACCCCATGCCTCCTGACTGGGAGAGACCTCCCAACAGGGGTCGACTGACACCTCATACAGGAAAGATCTGGCTGGCATCATGACGGTGCCCCTCTGGGACAAAGCTTCCAGAGGAAGGAGCAGACAGCAATCTTTGCTGTTCTGCATCCTCCACTGGTGATATCCAGGAGAACGGAGTCTGGAGTGGACCCCCAGCAAACTGCAGCAGACCTGCAGAAGGGGGGCCTGAGTGCTGGAAGAAAAACTAACAAACAGAAAGCAACAACAAAAACAACATGAACAAAAAAAGACTCCACCGACAAAAACCCCATCCAAAGTTCATCAGCCTCAAAGACCAAAAGTAGGTAAGTCCAAGAAGATGGGGAAAAACCAACGCAAATACACTGAAAAATCCAAACCCAAAATGCCTCTTCTCCTTTAAATAATTGCAACACCTCTCCAGCAAGGGCACAGAACTGAACCGAGGATTTGTCCATTTGAGATGGACAAATTGACAGAAGTAGGCTTCAGGAGGTGAGTAATAACAATCTCCTCCGAGCTAAAAGAGCATGTTCTAACCCAATGCAAATAAGCTAAGAACTTTGAAAAAAGGTAACCGAAGCTGCTAACTAGAATAACCAGTTTAGAGAGGAACCTAAATGATCTGGTGGAGCTGAAAAACACAGCACGAGAACTTTGTGAAGCATATACAAGTATTGATAGACAAATCGATCAAGCAGAAAAAAGTATATCACAGATTGAAGACCGTCTTGCTGAAATAAGGCATGCAGACAAGATTAGAGAAAACAGAATGAAGAGGAACAAACAAAACCTCTGAGAAACATGGGACTATGTAAAAAGACTGAACCTACGATTGATTGGAATACCTGAAAGAGATGGGGAAAATGGAACCAAATTGGAAAACACACTTCAGGATGTTATCCAGGAGAACTTCACCAACCTAGCAAGACAGGCCAACATTCAAATTCAGGAAGTACGGAGAACACCACTAAGATACTCCATGAGAAAATCAACCCCAAGGCATATAATCATCCAGTTCCTCAAGGTCGAAATGAAGGAAAAAATGTTAACGGCAGCCAGAGAGAAAGGCCAGGTCATCTACAAAGAGAAGCCCATCAGACTAACAGCAGATCTCTCAGCAGAAACCCTACAAGCCAGAAGAGTGGGGGCCAATGTTCAACATTGTTAAAGAAAAGAATTTTCAACCCAGAGTTTCATATCCAGCCAAACTAAGCTGGATAAGTGAAGGAGAAATAAAATCTTTTTCCAGACAAATGCTGAGGGATTTCATCACCATCAGGCCTGCCTTGCAAGAGCTCCTGAAGGAAGCAGCAAATATGGAAAGGAAAAACTGCTACCAGCCACTGCAAAAATACACCAAAATATAAAGACCAATGACACTATGAAGAAATTGCATCAACTATTGTGCAAAATAACCAGCTAGCATCATGATGACATGATCAAATTCACACATAACAATATTAACCTTAAATGTAAACAGGCAAAATTCCCCAATTAAAAGACACAAACTGGCAAATTAGATAAAGAGTCAAGAACCATTGGTGTGCTGTATTCAGGAGAACCATCTCACATGCAAAGAAACACATGGGATTAAAATAAAGGGATGGAGGAAAATTTACCAAGCAAATGGAAAGCAGACAAAAGCAGGAGTTGCAATCCTAGTCTCTGACAAAACAAACTTTATATCATCAAAGATAAAAAAGACAAAGAAAGGCATTACATAATGATAAAGGGATCAATGCAACAAGAAGAGCTAACTATTCTAAATATATATGCACCCAATATAGGAGCACCAGGATTCATAAAACAAGTTCTTAGAGACCTACAAAGAGAGGCAGAGTCCCACACAACACCCCACTGTCAATATTAGACAGATCAACAAGACAGAAAATTAACAAAGATATTCAAGACTTGAACTCAGCTCTGGATCAAGTGGACCTAATAGACATCTACAGAACTCTCCACCCCCAAATCAGTAGAATATACATTCTTCTCAGTGCCACATGGCACTTATTCTAAAATTGACCACATAATTGGAAGTAAAACACTCCTCAGCAAATGCAAACGAACAGAAATCATAACAGTCACTTAGACCACAGTGCAATCAAATTAGAACTCAGGATTAAGAAACTCAGTAAAAACCACACAACTACATGGCAATTGAACAACCTGCCCCTGAATGATTCTTAGATAAATAATGAAATTAAGGCAGAAATCAAGAAGTTCTTTGAAACCAATAAGAACAAAGGACAACACACCAGAATCTCTGGGACACAGCTAAAGCAGTGTTAAGAGGGACACTTACAGCACTAAATACTCACAAAAAAGCTAGACAGATCTCAAATTGACACCTTAATATCACAATTAAAAGAATTAGAGATGCAAGAGCAAACAAACCCAAAAGCCAGCAGAAGACAAGAAATAGCTAAGATCAGAGTAGAACTGAGGGAGATAGAGATATGAAAAACTCTCCAAAAAGTCAATTAATACAAGAGCTGGTTTTATGAAAAGCTAACAAAATAGGTCACTAGCTAGAGTAATAAAGAAGAAAAGAGAGAAGAATCAAATAGACACAATAAAAAATGATAAGAGGGATATCACCATTGACCCTACAGAAATACAAACTACCATCAGCCAATACTGTAAACAATTCTACACAAATAATCTAGAAAATCTAGAGGAAATGGATAAATTTCTGGACACATACAGCCTCTGAAGACTAAAGCAGAATGAAATCAAATCCCTGAATAGACCAATAACAAGTTCTGATATTGAAGCAGTAATTAACCTACCAACCAAATAAAGCCCAGGACCAGAAAGATTCACAGTTGAATTCTACCAGAGGTACAAAGAGGAGCTGGTACCATTCCTTATGAAACTATTCCAAAAATTTGAAAGGAGGGACTATTCCCTCCCTTCTGATTTCATAAGGCCAGAATCATCCTGATACCAAAACCTGGCAGAGACAGAACAAAAAAAGAAAACCTCAGGCCAATATCCCCGATGAACATTGATGAAAAAATCCTCAATAAAATACTGGCAAACTGAAACCAGCAGCACATCAAAAAGCTTACTTACCACAATCAAGTTGGATCCATCTGTAAAATGCAAGGCTGCTTCAACATAGGCAAATCAATAAAAGTAATCAATCCATAAACCGAACCAATGACAAAAACCAAATGATTATCTCAATAGATGCGGAAAAGGCCTTCAATAAAATTAAACATCGCTTTATGTTAAAAGCTCTCAATGAAGTAAGTGCTGATAGAACATATCTCAAAATAATAAGAGCTATTTATGATAAACCCACAGCCAATATCATAGTGAATGGGCAAAAGCTGGAAACATTTCCTTTGAAAACTGGCACAAGACAAGAATGCCCTCTCTCACCACTCCTATTCAACATAATATTGGAAGTTTTGGCCAGGACAATCCAGGCAAGAGAAAGAAATAAAGCATATTCAAATAGGAAGACAGGAAGTCAAATTGGCTCTCTTTGCAGATGGCATGATTGTATATTTAGAAAACCCCATCATCTCAGCTCAAAAACTCCTTAATCTGATAAGCAACTTCAGCAAAATCTCAGGATACAAAATCAATGTGCGAAAAATCACAAGCACTCCTATATAACAACAATAGACAAGCAGAGAGCCAAATCATGAACTCCCATTCACAACTTCTACAAAGAGAAAAAAATACCTAGGAATACACCCAACAAGGGATATGAAGGACCTCTTCAAGGAAAACTACAAACCACTGCTCAAGGAAATAAGAAAGGACACAAATCAATGGAAAAAACACTGCATCCTCATGGACAGAAAGAATCAATATCGTGAAAATTGCCACACTGCCCAAAGTAATTCATACATCCTATGCTCTTCCCATCAAACTACCATTGAAATTCTTTACAGAATTAGAAAAAAAAAAACTATTTTAAATTTTAAATGTAACCAAAAAAGAGCCTGTACAGCCAAGACAATCCTAAGCAAAAAGAACAAAGCTAGAGGCATCACTCAACTCAACTTCAAACTATACTACAAAGCTATAATAACAGAATCAGCATGGTACTGGTACCAAAGCAGACATATAGACCAATGGAAAAGAACAGAGACCTCAGAAATAACATCACACATCTAGACCCATCTGATCTTCAACAAACCTGAAAAATACAAGCAATGGGGAAAGGATTTTCTATTTAATAAATGGTGCTGGGAAAACTGGTTAGCCACATGCATAAAACTGAAACTGGACCCCTTTCTTACACTTTATACAAAAATTATCTCAAGATGGATTACAGACTTAAATGTAAAACCCAAAACCATAAAAACCCTAGCAGAAATCCTAGGTAATGCCATTTAGGGTATAGGTATGGGCAAAGATTTCATGACTAAAATGCCAAAAGTAATGGCACCAAAAGCCAAAATTGACACACGTGATCTAGCTGAACTAAAGAGCTTCTGCTCAGCAAAAGAAACTATCATCAGAGTCAACAGGCAAACTACAGAATAGGAGAAAATTTTTGCAATCTACCCATCTGACAAAGGTCTTATGTCCAGGATCTACAAGGAACTTAAACAAATTTACACGAGAAGCCAAACAACCCCATCAAAAAGTGGGCAAAGTATATGAGCAGACACTTCTCAAAAGAAGACATTTATGCAGACAACAAACATATGAAAAGAAGCTCAACACCAGTGATCACTAAAGAAATGCAAATCAAAACCACAATGAGATACCATCTCATGCCAGTCAGAATGGAGATTATTAAGAAGTCAAAAAAACAATAGATGCTGGTGAGGTTGTGGAGCAATAGGAACACTTGTATACTGTTGCTGGGAATGTAAATTATTTCAACCATTGTGGAAGACACTGTGGCGATTCCTCAAGGATCTAGAACCAGAAATATCATTTGACCCAGGAATCCCATTACTGGGTATATACCCAAAGGAATGTAAATCATTCTACTATAAAGACACATGCATATGTATATTTATTGCAGCACTATTTACAATAGCAAAGACATGGAACCAACCCAAATGCCAAACAATGATAGACTGAATAAACAAAATGTGACACATATATACCATGGAATACTATGCAGCCATAAAAAGGAATGAGATCATATCCTTCGTAGGACATGGATGAAACTGGAAGCCATTATCCTCAGCAAACTAACACAGGAACAGAAAACCAAACACCATATATTCTCACTCTTAAGTGGGAGTTGAACAATGAGAACACATGGACACGAGGAGGGAAACAACACAAAGCAGGGAGGGCCTGTCACGGGGTGGGGTGGGGTGGGAGGCAGGGGGAGGGAGAGAATTAAGACAAATAGCTAATGCATGCGGGGCTTAAAACCTAGATGACAGGCTGATAGGTGCAGCAAACCACCATGGCACATGAATATGTAACATGCCTGCACATTCTGCACGTTTCCTGGAACTTAAAGCAAAATTTAAAAATAATAATAATTTTGCTTTTAAAACAAAATTTTACTTTTACAATTTAAAAGGGAATATATAATTTTTGATATTGTGTTTCGTGTACTTTTTTGGGATTTACCAACTCTTTAGAGTTTCCATCTTTCGTCAATTTGCTTCAGCTTGAGGAATCTTTCTTTAGCATTTCTTATTTTAAAAAGAGGTCTGTTGACAATGGTTTTACTTAGGTTTCGTTTATCTAAAAATGTATTTATTTTGCCTTTGCTTTTGAACATTTTCACTGCATATAGAATTTGGGGTTGACAGTTATGTGTTGAACAATGTTCCTTCGTCTTTCTCCCTTTAATTTTCTTTGATGAGAAGCCTCATACCTTTTGCGTAGCTATTTCATTTTTGTCATGTGTTATTTTCTCTGAATATTTCCAAGATCTTCAATTACCTTTCATTCTAATCAGTTTTAATGTTACTTATTTATTATTCTGTTTAAAGTTGATGGAGCTTTTGGATCTCCAAGCTGTTGTTTGCCAAATTGGAAAATTTGGCATCATTATTTCTTCAAACATTTTTCTGTCTTTTTCTAGGACTCTAATTGTCCATGTGTTAGATTATTTGTTATTGTCCTAGGTCAATAAGACTTTCGGTTTTTTTTTCTTTCTATTTTTATTTACCCCAACTGTTCCTCAGATTGCATAATTTGTATTGTCCTCTTTTAAATTTACCAACTCTTTTTTCTGCTACCCTAAAATTACTGTTAAGTCCTTTCAGTAAACTCCTTTCATGTCAAAAACTTCAATTTAGTTTTTTTAATAGCTTCCACTTCTCTGTCAAAATTTCCTATCCATTTATTCATTATGACTACATTTTCTTTTAAAGATGTGACTTAAGGCTTTGCTATGACTTTATAACAGTTACTTTAACATATTTTTGTTTCTTCTTGTTGTTTGCCTGTGTTTGCTAATTTCAATGTCTGGGCTTGTCAAAGTCCTTTCTATTGAGTGCCTTTTTCTTGGTTGGAGGAAACTTTTTCTTTCTTTCTTTTTTTTTTTTTAAATGCACTAGCAATATTTTATTGTTTGCTGGGCATTGTGGATTCTACATAGCCGAAGGTCTGTATTTTGTATTGTTTTGTTTTGTTTTGTTTTTGGCATTCACTTATTTTATAGAAAGGTGTGCCTCCTGTCACTATGAAATCCCCAGGCTCCATTCAAATCACAGGCTTCCAGCAGGTGTTCTGTTCCAGGCCTTGTAAAATCTCACTCTAGTCATGTTCTGCATTGTATTCAGGCAGATATTTGATGGAGTACTTAACACAGAATTGGGGAAGTGTATTCCTGCACAGCTCACTTTTCTGTAATAGCCTACCCAACAAATGTCAGCAGTCCAAGTATCACCAAACTCCAGTGTTTGCCTCCAAAGTTCAGTGAAAGCTCTATGCTTCTGAGTTTAGTTTTGACTCTATCTTTCCACACATATGCCCAGATAGTGCCTACAATGTGCTCACGCACAAAGCTAGACCAATTGTGAATCTCATCACTTGCAGTTCCCATTTGCAGGGATCGCAGCCCTATACTGTATGCTATCCAGTGTCTGAAAATTGTGTTATTATATATTTAGTTAGTTTTACTTTTATTAAAAGCATAGGGCTAATTTCAGTACTAGTTACTCTGTTATGGCCAGTAATGAAAAGCCATGTATTACTCCCTCTAATCAAATATATTTTTGCCTAGTAATTAATATAAGTTTTTGTAAAACATCAAGGTTTAATAATAAAAATGAAAAATATTAAATAAAAAGCATAAATAGAAGGAAAATATGTTAGTACCAGAGTCACAGTTCTGCAACAACTTGGAAATTTTACTAATGGTGGCATGGATTACTGTGTTTCTAACCTGGGCTCTCTAAATGAGCACTTTTAAACTTAATAGGAATTCAATCTTTTGTGGAAATTTTAAAAATAATTTTCTTTTAGTATATTTTTATACTTAATTTGAACCATTCCATTATTTAGTACATTAATAGTGTTATGTATAGTGTGAACTGGTTGTACTTATATTTTAGATTTTTTGGCATATCTCAATGTTTCATCAAATGCCAGTCAAATGTGCCAGCCCTATTTATGAATTACTCCTTTTCCCTAAGTTTGAAGTAATAATTAATTTAATACATCTTTGTTAAGTACTTGTTATGCTCAAAGTATTGTTCAAGTATATTAGTGAACAAACACCAAAAACCCTATTTTGTAGATCATTACATGGTAATAGATGGAAACAGACCATAAACAAGGAACTCAAATAATTTATTAAGTGATGAAAAAGAAGACGTAGATGAGTCACAACATTAAATAGCATGGTTAAAATAACCCTCATTGGAAGGTGACTTTTAGGATCATGTCGAATTTACTCTTCCATGAATCATCTATTCACATAATTGATCTCTTTTTTAAAATTATTATAGGTGTGTGTTTTATATTTGATATCTAGTCATACAAATCCTTTATAATTTTGCCATATTTTGAACGTTTTTTGATAAAACCGTTCTTTTTCTCTTCTATTCGATTTTTAGAATCACAATAAAGTTCTGAAAATCTCTTTGGATAATAATTGGATTTGCATTATGCATAAACTAATTTGAGAAAAATTTACATCTTTATTCAGTCTTCCACTATGAGAATATAGAAAGTATATCCATTTTTGTAAGTATTTATATATCTATTGGTAAGATTTTTTTGCTTTCCTCTTTGACACACATTTCCATTTAAGTTTATTTCCAGGTATAGTTTTGGCTGCTGTTTAAAATATGATACTTTGCTCCCTATTTAATTTTCAATTTGGATGCAGAAAATGTATTAGGTGACCATTTCAATTTAACATTTCTAATACATTTATTAGTTAATGTTTTTGGCTTTGCAAAATCATAGAAATAGAAACAACACTTTATTTTCCTTTCTTTTCATTCTCTCTCTTTCTGTTTTATGAGCTAGTTGTTGTTCATCTATTTTCTTGTTTTATTATATAAACTAATTTGGAGTACAATGTCAAAGAAATAGTGTTGACTTTTGGAATCCCTAGTGTTGACTTTTGGAATCCCTATCTTTTCTTAATTGAAAGGACTTGTTAAAATTTTTGCAATCTATCTATATGACAAAGGGCTAATATCCAGAATCTACAAAGAACTTAAACAAATTTACAAGAAAAAACAAACAACCCCATCAAAAAGTGGGTGGATAATATGAACAGACATTTCTCAAACGAAGACATTTACGCAGCCAACAAACATATGAAAAAATGCTCATCAGCACTGGTCATTAGAGAAATGCAAATCAAAACCACAATGAGATACTATCTCTCGCCAGTTAGAATGGCGATCATTAAAAAGTCTGGAAACAACAGATGCTGGATAGGATGTGGAGAAACAGGAACACTTTTACACTGTTGGTGGAAGTACAAATTAGTTCAACCACTGTGGAAGACGGTGTGGTGATTCCTCAAGGTTCTAGAAGTAGAAATACCATTTGACTCAGCAATCCCATTACTGGGTATATACCCAAAGGAATATAAATCATTCTACTATAAAGACACATGAACATGTATGTTTATTGCAGCACTTATCACAATAGCAAAGACTTGGAACCAACCAAATGCCCATCAATGATAGACTGGATAAAGAAAACGTGGCACATAAACACCCCATGGAATACTATGCAGCCATAAGAAATGACGAGTTCATGTCCTTTGCAGGGACATGGATGAAGCTGGAAACTATCATTCTGAGCAAACTAACACAGGAACAGAAAACCAAACACTTCATGTTCTCATTCATAAGTAGGAGTTGAACAATGAGAACACATGGACACAGGGAGGGGAATATCACACACTGGGGCCTGTCAGGGGGTTGGTGGGCAGTGGGATGGATAGCACTGGGAGAAATACCTCATGTAGATGACGAGTTGATGGGTGCAGCAAACCAACATGGCACATGTTTACCTATGTAACAAACCTGCACATTCTGCACATGTACCCCAGAAGTTAAAGTATAGTAATTTAAAAAAAAAGTACATGATGTTATGGGATACATACAGATAATGAAATGGTTACTATAGTGAAGCAAGTTGATATATATGTATCTTTCTTTAAGAGCAGTTAAAATCTACTCATTTAGCAGGAATCCCAAATACAGAAGAATTTTATGATCTGTAGTTCTCATATTGTATAACAGATCTCTAGATTTCTTCATCCTACATGGCTGCTACTCTATTTTGTATCCTCTGACCCACATCTTCCCATTTCCTCCTCTTTTCCCCAACCCCTGGTAACCACTATTTTATTGTCTATCTCTGTATATCTAACGTTTTTAATACACTTGATATATAAGTGAGATTATGCAATTTTTTTCTATGTCTGGCTTATTTTACCTAGTTTCATGGCCTCCAGCTTCATCTATGTTATGGCAAATGGCACAATTTCTTTCATTTTAAAGGTTAAATATTATTCCACTATGATATTATTTCACATCACGGTTTCATTGTCCATTCATCTGTCAATAGACACTTAGTTTGTTTTGATATCTTGGCTATTGTAAATAATGTCTAAATGAACATGGGAGTGCATGTATCTTTATGAGATAGTGATTTCATTTCCTTGGGTATGTGCCCAGACACAGGATTGTTAGGTCATCTGATAGTTCTATTTTTAATTTCTTTGGAAACCTCTATGTTATTCTTAATGTCTGCACCAATCTACACTCATAACAACAGTATAGAAGGGTCCTCTTCTCTCTGAAATAATTTTAATAATTCTTTATTAAGAATAACGTAGGCATGTAGCTTAAAGCAGATACAAAGATATAATAAAATGTATATCCTTATTTTCCATTATTATGTGTATCCTTTTATTTCTTGTTTACTGTATTTTTAAATTTTAGTCAGAAATTAATTTTAAATGGATATTAAATTATGTCTAAAAGCTTTCAACATATACCAAGATTATCACATTTTATTAATTTGAGAAATATATTTTGGAAAGGAACCTAATTGGAAGTGATGCCTTATGTTTTAATATATGGGTTTGTGGTTATTGGCTCATATTTGATTTATGATTTTAAATTATTTCTATAAAATATATAGATCTATTTTCATGTAACTTTCATAAATTTTTCTTGTCAATATGACAACTTCCTTCCATGCTTCACTACAGTATTAACAATAGAATGTGGTGATTCATATATTTCAGAAATTGAAGCTGGGCATAATGTTGTGTCCCTGTAGACCTAGCTACTTGGGAGACTGAAGTGGGAGAATTGCTTGAGCCCAGGAGTTCAAGTTTAGCATGGATAACATAGCAAGAATCCACTTCTAAAAAAGGCATTAAAAGAGCTTGTATACTGTTTTAGAGGTAATTATTTGAAAACTTTTCAGTTCTCTTCAGAGATTTTTGTTGTTTTTTTTTTTAACTCATATGATCGTTAACATTTTAAACAAATTCATCTATTACAACAAGTTTTAAATTGATTGAAAAACATATACATACATAGGCCTATAATTTTTAATCTCATATTTTTAATTTTACTTTCTTAGAGCAAATTTTGAATTTGGTCCTTCTAAAAGCTTTCTGATTTCATACCCCTACAAGAAAAAAATGTTTTTCAATTTCCCCACTTTACACTTTTGGGATTTTCTAACTTGGTATCTTTTAATCTGTTACATTTTAAATTTATGTTTATTTTTCACTTGTTTTCTAGTGCTCAAGGTTTAAATTTCTTTCCATATTTTATTTGTTAAAATATTCAGTTATGAATTTTCTTTTGAGAAAACTTTGGCAATATTTTATACATTTTGATGAATAGTATTTCTATTTCTGTTCCTTTTGAAAAACTCAAATTCCATTTATTGATTTTCTTCTTTCAGAATTTTACAATGGGTACTTTTAAAATATATATATATATATATATATATATATATGTGGTTTCATTAGTATTATATATGTGCTTTCAGTCAGAGAATGTGATCTGTATTCTACTTTGCAGAATTTGAGGTTCTACATATGGCTTTTGTTTGAATTTCATTGTGTGAGATATATATTATTTTTTGTGGATTAAAATCACCTTGTATTACATTAGCATCAACCTTTATAACATTCAAATCTTTTAAAATCTTTCTTTTTCTTTTACTTGATCTCTGAAGTACATACAGCTTTACAGTTTAATATAATATGTAATACAAGATAATTTTAATCTGAACAGACTTAATATATATTCTTAAACAAGAAGTGGAAAATTAACAACTCTGTTTACGCTACAAATAAAACCTCAAATTCTACAAAGCAGAACACATATAATTAAACCTTTAAAAAATATTTTTATTTATTGCATTTTTATTCCTAATTTACCTTGTCTGATATTAATATTGTGATTTCTGCTTTTCTTTTTGTATTTGTGCAACATTTTAAATTCTTTTATTTCAACCTAGATATTTTTTATTGTTTTAAATGATTCCTTCATTGCCTTATCAAAATAATTTTTTTTTCTTTTTTGACTCAGTTTAAAAATCTTCATGTATCAATAGTGTAACTCTTGACTTATATTGCTATAATTGATATAGTCGATCTTGAGACTGCATGCTTTTTCATATCTTTTTATTCTTCCTTGTTTCCTTTTTTGAATATTTTCTATATTAACTGTGTTTGTTTGCTTCTAATCTAGTGGTTTACGGGTATAAATTCTTCTTTTTATTCTTCTAATTTTTACATTTAAGCACAGTTTAAATTTGCTACTTCCACCTCTAACCCAGAACAGGAAAAAAATTAAATTAATAAGTATAGATTTATATTTTCAAACAACAAAAACAGAAACTTTGTACTGGCCTATTAGTGAAAATTTTTTCATAAAAATAAATAAACAAACAACAACAACAACAAAAACCCAAGCAGCTGAGAAGTCACAAGGTTAAATGTGGTCAATATCATTAGCTAAGGCCATTTTAATAAGCTGCTGCCCCTACTTGAATATGCTTTACAGTACACTTGTAACAGTCAGAATAAGAACACTTTCCTTGATCCACCAATATTGCTCATGTTCTAATTCCTGAAACCTGTTAATATGTTAAATTACATGTTGACATGGTTTGGCTCTGTGTCTCCACTCAAATCGTATCTCAAATTGTAATCCCCAGGTGTCAATGGAGAGACCTTGTAGGAGGTGATTGGATCATGGGGGCAGTTTTCCCCATGCTGTACTCGTGATGGTGAGGGAATTCACATGAGATCTGATGGTTTTAAGGATCACTGTTTCCCCAGTATGCTCTCTCTCTCCTGCCACCATGTAAGATGTGCCTTGCTACCCTTTGCTTTCAACTATAATTTACAAATTGTAAGTTTCCTGAGGCCTCTCCAGCCATGGGGAACTGTGCGACAATTAAACCTCTTTTGTTTATGAGTTACCCTGTCTAAGGTAGTATCTTTATAGCAGTGTGAAAATGGGCTGATACAAATAATTGCTACCAGCAGAGAGCAGTACTGTTATAAAGATAATCTGAAAACTTGGAAGTGACCCTGGAACTGAGTAGAAGGCTGAGGTTGCAACAGTTTGGAGGGCTCAGAAGAAGATAGGAAGATGAGGGAAAGTTTGGAACTTCCTAGAGACTTGTCGAGTGATTCTGACCAAATGCTGATAATTATATGGACAATGAAGTCCAGGCTGAGGAGGCTTCAGATGGAGATGGGGAACTTATTGGGAACTGGAATAAAGGTCACTCATGCCATGCTATGGCAAAGAGATTGGAGGCATTTTGTCCCTTTCCTAGAGATCTGTGGAACTTTGAACTTGAGAGAGATGATTTAGGGTGTCTGGTAGAAGAAATTTCTAAGCAGCAAAGCATTTAAGAGGTAATTTAGATTATTCTGAAAGTGTTCAGTTATATTTATTTACAAAGAGATGGTTTGAAATTGAATTTATATTTAAAAGGGAAACAAAACATAAAAGTTTGGAAAACTTGCAGCCTGACCATGTGGTAGAAAAGAAAACCCCATTTTCTGAGGAGAAATTAAAAACAGCTACAGAAATTTGCATAAGAAGGAGCTGAATGTTAAAAGTCAAGACAATGGGGAAAATTTCTCCAGGGCATGTCAGGGATGTTCCCAGCAGGCCCTCCCATCACAGGGCTGTAGGCCTAGAAGGGAAAAATTGCTTCGTGGGCCAGGCCCAGAGCCCTGCTGCTCTGTACAGTTTTGGGACTTGGTGCCCTGTGTCCCAGCTGCTATAGCTCCAGCCATGGCTAAAGGGGTCAAGGCACAGTTTGGGCTGTGGCTTCAAAAGGTGTAAGCCTCAAGCCTTGGTGGCTTCCACTTGGTGTTGGGCCTATTAGTCCATAGAAGATAAGAGTTGAGCTTTGGGAGGCTTTGCCTAATTTTAGAGGATGTATGGAAACACTTCAGTGTCCAGGCAGAAGTCTGCTGCAGTGGTGGAGCCCTCATGGAGAACCTCTGCTAGGGCAGTGCAGAATGGAAATGTGAGGTTGAAGCCCCTACACAGAGTCCCCAGTGGGACTCTCCCTAGTGGAGCTGTGAGAAGAGGGCCATGTCCTCCAGACCCCAGAAAGGCAGATCCACCAGTAGCTTGCAATATGTGCCTGGAAAAGTCACAGGCACTCAACACTAGCCCGTGAAAGCAGTCAAAGGGGCTGGGGTCAGGGTCATACCCTGCAGAGCCACAGGGGTGGAGCCACCCAAGTCCATGAGAACCCACTTTTTGCATCACCATGCCGTGGATGTGAGACATGGAGTCAAAGGAGGTCATTTTGGAGCTTTAAGATTTAATGACTGCCTGGCCAGATTTCAGACTTGCATGGGGTCCTGTGGCCCCTTTGTCTTGACCAATTTCTTCAACTTGGAATGGAAACATTTATCCAATGCCTGTATCACCACTATATCTGGGAAGTAATTAACTTTATTTTGATTTTACAGGTTCATATGTAGAAGGGACTTGCCTTGTCATAGATGAGACTTTGGACTTGGACTTTTGAGTTAATGTTGGAATGAATTAAGACTTTGGGAGACTGTTGGGAAGATATGATTGGTTTTAAATGTAAAAAGAACATGATATTTTGGAGGGGCCAGGGTTGGAATAATATGATATGGCTCTCTGTCCTCACCCAAATCTCATCTTGAGTTGTAATTTCCAAATGTTGAGGGAGGGACCCGGTTCAAGGTGATTGGATAATAGGGGTTGTTTCCTACATGTTGTTTTCATGATGGTGAGGGAATTTTCATAAGATCTGATAGTTTTAAGCCAGGCAATTTCTCTGCATGCTCTCTCTCCCCTGCCACCATGTAAGACATGCCTTGTTTCCCCTTTGCCTTCCACTATGATTGCAAGTTTCCTGAGGCCTCCCCAGCCTTGTGGAACTGTGAGTCAATTAAACTTCTTTTGTTTATAAATTACCCAGTCTCAGGGTCTTTATAGCAGTGCTAAAATGGACAAATACATATGGCAAGGGGGAAGAAAATTAGAATTAAGATAGCCAAACAGCTGATCTTAAAATGGGAAAATTATCCTGCATTATCTAGATGGGACCACTGTAATCACAGAGATCCTTAAAAGTGGAAGAGAAAGTCAGAAGAGAGAAATGAAAAGATGGCAACCAGAGGACTCAGTCTGATGATACTGTTTGAAGATAAAGAAAGGGGGCTAAGAACCTTCCTCTAGAAGCTGGATAGTGCAAGAAAACTAATTCTTTTCTAAAGTCTTCAAAACAAGGCATCCCTGACAATACTTGATTTTACCACAGTGAGACCCATTTCAGACTCTAATCTATAAATTGGTGAGATAACATATTTGTGTTGTTTCAAACCACTAAACTTTGGTAGTCACTTCCAGCAGCCATACCACTTAACTGGAAAAAAAAATCACAGTTATAGATGATATGCTATTAAAAATATCACTTAACTGGAGAAAAAATAACACTTAACTGGAAAAAAAATCAGTTATAGATGAAATGGTACAAAAAATAAACAAAACTTAGAGGTAATTGACCCATAAAGAGAAAACACATGCACAAGAAATACAGAAAGAAATGTTTTCCAAAGAAACAAAGTTATTAGAGAAATCAGAAAATGACTTCAAAATAAGTACATTTTACATACGTAGAAAGATAATGGAGAAAATAGCATTCATGAGACAAGAACATATCAGTAAAAATAAATGCTATAAGTTTTTCAAATGAAAAGTATAATTACTGATTGATATGGCTTGGCTGTATCCCCACTCAAATCTCATCTTGAATTGTAACTCTTCTAATTCCCATGTATTATGACAGGGACCTGGTGGGAGGTAATTGAATCATGGAGGCGGGTCTTTCCCATGCTGTTCTCGTGACAGTGAATAAGTTTCACAAGATCTGATGGTTTTATAAAGGGTAGTTCCCCTGGTAGTTCTCTTGCCTGCCACCATGTAAGACATGGCTTTTACTTCTCCTTGGCCTCCATGCCATGTGGAATTGTGAGTCCATTAAGCCTCTTTCCTTTATAAATTATCCAGTCTCATGAGAACATACCCATGAGAATAGACTAATACTCTCATATAAAAAACAAATAGTAGTTGCACACTAGAAAAGACAAATTAGTGAGTTAAATGATCAAGCCAAAGAACTATGCCAAAATATAGTAAAAATACATTTAAAAGATGGAAGTATTAAACAGAGTGAAGAAAACACTTTTATTTATTGACAGTTTCTAAAGAGAATATAATCAAATATAGCAAAGAAAATGTTAAATGTAATCTTTTTTCAAAAGTACAATAAATATAATGATTTTAAAAAAAAAATTTCAAAAAGCAAGGCATGGTGTGACTTACGCCTATCATCTCAGCACTTTGGGAGGCCACAGAGGGCAGGTCACTTGAGGGCAGGAGTTTGAGACTAGCCTGGCCATCATGGTAAAACTCCATCTCTACTAAAAATAATACAAAAATTAGCTCAGTGTGGTGACACATGCCTATTGTCCTGGCTACTCAGGAGGCTAAGTTGGGAGAATTGCTTGAGCCTAGGAGGTGGGGGTTGCAGTGTGCCGAGATCACACCACTGCACTCCAGACTGGGTGACACAGTGAGATTCTGTCTCCAGAAAAAAAAAAAAAATTCAAAAGACACACATTTGTGGAAATATTCTTCCAAAAGGAAAATAAATGATTTCAGAAAGGAACAAAGAGGAAAGGGAATGATGAGCAAACATATAAGTAAAATGAGTATTAAATCTTAATAAGTGTATATTGTAAGAAGAGAGAACGGAAAGAGGAGGCAGAGAAGGAAGAGAAGGGGATGGTGGAAGCAAGCAAGAAAGAAGGAAGTTAAGAATGTTTTTAAATAATAATCTAGAAACAAAAGTCCAGATTAGAGTTAAAAAGTGAAGGGGTTTAGAGAGAGAAAAAGGAAAAGAAGAAAGGGAAGAAAGATACTGATACATTATTGAATATATTTTTATAAAATATATATTTAAATACATGTGTTGAAAACTGAGCATAACAATGGAAAGAATACAAATAAAATTTACAGCTATCAAAATAAGGATGAAATGAAACTCACTCAATTCAGAAGAAGAGAAGAAAACATGGAGAATGAATGGCAAATAAAAAACACAAAGTGAGAAAACAGGTATCAGTAGTCGCTGCTCACAACGACTTTGAATGAACTAGATTCTCCTTTTCTCAGACTGAGATTATAGGACTGTATCAAATAAAGGAACCAAACTATCATACCTAAAATGTATTTTTGTTTTCTTTTGTATTTCTTTATTTTAATTTTTTCTAAAATTTTTGTATAGTAGGTGTATATTTTTATGAGGTACATGAGATGTTTGATACAGGGATACAAAGTGAAATAAGCACATCATGGAGAATGGGGGTATCCATCCTCTCAAGCATTTATCCTTTGAGTTACAGACAATCCAATTATACTATTTAAGTTATTTTAAAATGTACAGTTAATTTATTATTAACTATAGCCACCCTATTGTGGTATCAAATAGCAGGTCTTATTCATTCTTTCTAACTATTTTTTGTATCCATTAAACATTCCCACCTCCCTCCAAACTCCCCCCTCTGCCATTACACTTCCCAGCCTCTGGTAACCATCCTTCTACTCTCTATGTTCATGAGTTCAATTGTTTTGGTTTTTTGACCCCACAAATCAGTGAGAACATAGAATTTTTTCTGTTGTATTTCTGTGGAAGAATAGGTGTACACAAATAGCCAAGAAATAAATGATGAAATAACAAATATAAGGTGTTTTTCCACCATTCATCTAGACATAAACTAAAGCTATAATAACAATTATGTGGCATTAGAACAGTAATAAATAAATAGATCAATGTAACATTGGGTAGTAATACACACACACATATAAGAATATAGCAAGTAATAAAATTTCAAAATAGTGAGAAACAGGAAAAATGTTTCTTGAATTATCCGTATATGAGTACTTTTAAAAATTTGATTGTTAGAAGCTAATTGGTCTCTGACTAAGTCTTTTGGCTTAAGAAAAAATTTGTTGAAACAAATGGATCTTATATTCAAGATATATACACATTTATTTATTTATTTAAAATGAGTGATAACATTATGTTAATATCATATAACTCAAGTGAAATTTTTCTGTCTTTATACTACTGGGTGAATTATGTGGGAGTAACTATGCTGGCAAGACATTAGAGTAATATATAACAACAATAATATTGCTAATTACATTGCTGTAATAAAGACCTAATAAAAATGCTACTAGCTCTTCTGTAGCAAAGCTTGTCCTTAAAGCATTGTAAACAGAGATATCATTGCTATTAAGAATTAGTGTTGATGCATGATATTATGATAAGAGTTAGTCTGACAAACACTGGCCCAAGTGAAAAGAATACATTAAATTACTCTTAGAACTACTGCTATATCTCTTCAATATGGAAGCTTTGTGTCCTAATTTTTAATCATGCCTGTAGCAGAGAGCACATTTGTAATGAAATGATTTTACCTGAACATTATTCTCTATTCTTTACTTTTTTGACTAATATGCCCCACATAGGAAATTGTTTCAGAAGATACTTTAGCATATCTAGATACAAAAATGAGCCCTTCAAAAATGTCCAAAAAATTTAACTTAGTAATTACTTTTGTGAGCCCTTAAATGTTCCAATACATTGCTGGCAGTCTACAAAAGTGTTTTGATTTATTTTTAAAGAATCATATTTATTATCAAATACAGTACTTTGTATTCTATCAGCAGGGTAGTTGGGTTGGCAGTAACAAAAAACAAGTTTCCTAAAGTGATCTATAGGCTCCCATATTTCAGTGTATAACTTTGGAAGTTATGGAATACCAGATGCACATTACTTTTGCCTCATAAAGCTTTGGCTGGGGCACATTGTAGCTTCTAAAATCTACCTAACAAATATACTGGCTTCCTCATTCCTTTTGAATTATTGCAAATAATTTTTATAAACCTAGATACAATGAAAATCTCATTAGTTTGTGGGTATTGAGTGAATAAAAACCAAAACCATTTGCAACTAATTTATTACACTGTACAAATTTTTTTTTCTGATTCTGATATAATGATGGCAGAGAATATGACAAATCTTCATTTTACAATAAAAAGCACAACAATGAGGTTATTTCTAGGCACTTACCCTATATTCCTTTTTCAGTCACTTTCTGTAATATTTTATTAAGTAAAACTCCTTTTAAAGCAAAGCATCCTAATCTCCCCCCAAATTTACATTTATTCCCATCCTCACCCCTTAAGAAAAGACATCTCACACTTTTCTCCAGAGAGTAACTACAAAGGGTTAAAGAAAATCTACCCTGACAATACTAGAAACAATTCTCTCGGTGTGTGTTGGTTCACTGCTCCACAGGGCGTAGCAGATGTTGTGTCTGGTAGTAAGAAGGGCCCAGGAGGTGTGGGCTGTCAATCACATGTTTGCTTTTTTTTCCCCTTAACTACAGGCTATGCTATGGATATGAAGCCCAACTAAAACAATCTGCCTCAGCTGGGGTGTGTGAGGTATCAATAACCCTTGGCAGAGGTGTCAAGAGCCTTGCTGGAACTCAACTACCCTGCTGACCAGATGCTTAGCAAGTTAACAAGACTCTGAGCATTCACCACTTTTTCTAACACAACAATTAACACAACTGGAAAATCACTGCACTGATTATCTGAAGAGAAAAAAATCTTACCAAAGTTGCCTTTTATGGAACAGAGGCAAATAATAAATACTGGACCATACCGGGAAGAGGAGAATTTTGAAGTTTCAAGCTGGGCAGGTGCTATGGCTTAATAAATAAAATGAGAGAAACTGAAAAGTAAAAATATTATCAAAAGTATTTTCTCAGTATTCTCATACTCATTTCTGAGTACATTAAAACTATTTCAATCTTACCCTTACAAATATTATGTTTTATCTTTGGAAACAACTGAGGCTAACACATTTTCTCATAAGAGATCAAGACTAAAACTTAGTTTGAGAATAGAATCTGAAGAGCTAAAGTTTTACTAAAATGAAGAATATTAGTCAGCATCTACATATAGACTATAAGAGCATATTCAGAAGTTACTCATTGAACAATATTTAGATATCTATAAAACCTGGATAAAGCAATCAAGTTACTTGATTTTTTAAAACTCCTCTTTAAAAGACTGTATATGAAATTGGTTTATTTTTTAACCTAAAGATATATTTTCCTTTTTTTTCAAGTTGTATTACCTTAAGGTCATTCCCTTTCCTCTCATTCATAATTCTATTAGATGGCAATTATATGCTTTTTCTGGAAAAAAATAAATTACATGCTATTCCTAGAAAAATATACGGTATGCAGGAAAACATGAATATTAGCTTTAAACAATTTAATGTTGTTTGTCTTTGCTTTGAAATTCAATAATGCCATCAGCCTGTAAGACCTCTTAGAGCCTAGCATTTCACACAGTGAAAGCTGCTTTCTGTTACAAAAGCACAGCAGCTGTGACTCCCGCAGATACCCTTAAAGACAGATATAATAAAACACTGGGAGGGAGTAGGTCGACACAGGAGCATGAAATGGACGAGATGAAGCCCCTTTGTCACAGCCAAACAGGCTATAAAGTTACTATAGTAACATACAGTATTAAACTCCAGGTGGATTGACTTAATCTTCCTCAAACAAAAAATAAAGGTTAACAAAAACCAAACCAATAATGATTACAATCTCTCTACCCAAATATTTTTCAAGAAGTTCTTATTTTTGGTTTAGTCTGGATAGGTGAAGAACAGGGTACACTGGCTCATGTTCTGATTTGAAGAAACAACCCCAGAAGTTCAGGGTGTGGCTGAAGAAATGCCTTTTTAAAATATATGAATGCATCCAATGACTTGATCAAAGTGATGAGAGAACAATTAGACTATATGGATTCTCAAACCTAATTTTTTTTTTCTACGTTCATCACATTTTTGTCAAGTGGAGAGAATTTAAGTGATAATGCCTCTGGATCCAGTCCTAAATTCATGGACAATTCAGCTGCCTTTTCTGAACTTTGGTTGAAGAGTTTCAGGCCCCATCTGTTTTAGTCTATAGAGAATAATGACTTATGACATAAGGTATAATAAGTATGAAATAAGAACCAAGGAACTGGCCTGTGGAACATAAGACAAAAAGTAGAAAAGACAAGGAAATGAAAAATTGCAAATTGAATTCTAATTTTTAAATTTCATTAAGGAAGTATACCTAAGAGTTTAGGAGATACAGTAACCTCTTAGAGTACACCTCAAGTCCTACTTATTACTTCTTGCAGGTATAGGACTTGTTATTATTTTGCTGTGATAATTGTTTCATTTATAAACCACTCTTGTAAGCAAAACTTAGGAACCCTTTATTCTACCCAAACACTCTCCCTCACACACACACACACACACACACACACACACAAGGTATTATCTGTTTTGCATTAGTAAATATCCATTTTTATAGCTCTATTTTCAAATGTTGAATTTTATGTTTTAAATGTAGATGAAGACTTGCAATGATAAATAAAACTTAACATGTACACTTGCAGTTTGGATTAATCCAATGATCATTTGGATTGCTCTTTTTGAATACTGCTGTAATGATCTGAAAGAGTTAAGAGACTTGCTCTGAACCTTAATTTATGCCATGGAGTTAGGCACCAGGGCAAGCTGGACTCAATAAGAATATTTTTAGTAGGATTTAGCTAACAGTGTGAGACATACCTTTAATGGATTTAGTTTGGGTAAACAACCTTTGTCTAGACAGCCCAAATGTCACAGGTATTGGTGCTCATTTTAAGTGGTAACTTCTATGCAAATAATTGCAAAGTTGCATTTCGTTCTCTGTACTGATATTTTATGAATTAAGGTTTTTGACTGTATCAAGAGCTGAATGTATACTCATAAATGATAATTTTAAAGTTTTTTTTTCTGGTCACATATTTGACAATATGGCAATAATTAGGTTTCAGATTGCACTCTAAGTTTTATGATGTGATTGCTGAGGACTGCTAAAGATTTTTTATAGTATTAGCTACAGGAAAGAGATACGAAAAGAAAGAACTGATGGACAGCAGATTTTGGGGGAAAGTACAGAGCAGAATTAGTGTTAAAAGATCAAGAAATACAATCATAGTACAAAAGAGTAAGGAAACTTATTTATTATAAGTAAATATATTTATTAATTAGACTTATTTTATATATCCATGAATATAAGAAATATGAAATGTTGTGAACTAGAACAGAGCTATTTTTTTTTACAGGAGGATTAAATTTAATCACCTTTCTTGTTTCTTGTATTAATAATTAATAACTAATGATATATTATTTTTTAAATTAAAGATCATATGACCTTTACCTACTTATGCTTAGATTCATCCACAAAATATTTGCTGTTTACCTTATTACATTGTTGAAGAATCTTAAGAAAGGAGAAAGAAAAACCTCATTCTTGAATTGTGGAGCTATTCAAACTAATACGTAGATTGGGATGTTAGAACTACAAACGTAATTTGCATCTATCCAGAGGCCTAAAATTTTGAGCATTGCACAAAACTATCCATAGAGATAGCTTAATGGACTCTTAAATTTCATTCATGTTATAATAATATTTCATGCTTAGTTTAGGTTTTTCATAGTTTCTAAAATTCCAGTTAAGGAAAATACGATTAATTCATTCCTTATATCTAAAATTGTAAATTCACAATTTTATATAGGTTGAAACAATTTCAAATCATGAACGGTAAATTGTGAAAAATTCAGTAAATTCTGTCACTAATACAAGTTATAAAAATAAGAGTAAGGTTAGGTGAAGGATCTCTTTGTAAGCATATAATTTCATTATAAGTGGGAATGTACTTAAAACCCTTAGCACTGGATAAAGTTTTTGCTTTAATATTAAAATATTGAATTACTTAGGCACACAAATTTATATTTTCCATTATTTTAATTTTAAGAACAAGTGTCACCTGAAGTAGAATTTATTTTATTGATTGATAACATCGGAACCACTTTCCCCCCAAAAAGTGCAAAATAAAATGAATATGAGGTCCAGAGCAAAAACCATTGCATTAAATGTTCACTTAAAGGAGAATAAGTCACTGGTAATTCTATTTGTATATTGCATAATCTGTTATTTTGTTTTCCCTTCAGTATGCAGTCCACATTTTGCCAGAAGAGCTGTGGGGTTCAAACCAGTAATTAAAAACCCAGGGCTCTAATAACTTTGACAAATATAGTAGGTCCACTCCATTGTATAAGTTGCTCATAGAGAAAAAAAAATGAATTTTTAAAGATAAATTAGTTTAATTCATAAAAATTCACATAACAGATAATAGTTCATATAGATTAGTTCTGCCATCTTCATTCGGAGAAGCAAACAAGAAAAAGAAAGGAGGCTTAAAGTCATGTTTTTAGTGCTATCAGCTGGAAAGTGTGTCAGACTCTTAAAATTGCTGTAATTTTCCCCTCAGGCACCCCAAAGAGCTCAGTAAACCATCCAGGATGAAATCCACAACAATCTGTAAGTCCAGCACCCTCCCCGCAAACCCTGCAGGGTACCTGAGAATGCCCCAGACTCTCCTGGCATCCTCAACAACTTGATTCTGACCTCACTGAGCATTCATTCCATCAGAATAATAGAGCCACCCTCCTCAGATTCTGTATCCGGATAAGAAGAATCAGAAACAACCAAAGCCATTAAGAAAATTTATATACAGAACAACTGTTTTAATGACCCTGCAGATTGTACCCCAAGTTCCCTAACTTCAAAGGAACGATCTGAGCTGGAAGTTCTAGTCTGCTAATGAGCAAAGAACATCTTTATGTAAACATATCTATGGTTTGCACCGTGGAGATCTTGTGAGAACACAGCAAAGAGTGATTAAATATGTTTTATTTCTGTATTAATAACATTTAGTAAGGTCAGTAATAATCACTTACCTTAACATTTTCAAGAGACAAAAGCTTCTCCAAAAGCTGTTGCTACTGTCTAACTGTATCCACATCAGACATAAAGCTCAGGAACCTCATAATGATGGAAGCAGCAATTATTGTCACTTTAATTTTCTTTTTTATTTCCAAAAAATAGAAATGGGTTTTACAATGATTTTTGCACAAATTATGGAGCAAAATTCACTCAGTGAACAAGTTGTTCTCTAGATACTTCTAAAAGCAGAATTAATTATTTTTTATAAAAATATCATAATGTCCATAGCTTTGTTTAAATGGAGATACTCTATTGTCAAAAACTTTTTTAATGGAATTCTGTTAGCTAACTGATGGCTTATATTGATGGACCGTTCCAATTTTCCATCTTCTTTAAAAATATGAAGATTTTAAAGTAGGTATAAGCCATTTAAACAACCATCACATTCAAGAGAACACTTTGTTTTTCCTCTTTGTTTTGGAATACAGCCTTTATGTCACAGTTAACCTTTTAGATAATGGTCACTAAATACTGAACATTAGTTTTTAAATCTCCAAAAATACGTGAAGATAGTAGGATAATAATTTCTGAATGAAATCTGAGGTCCTAATTGCTTATCTATGTTTGCATTATATAAAATCAATTATCCTTAATATTGCATGTAATTTATAATACATTAATAGTTTATTAGAATGTGAGCCCCATGGGGACAGTGCCTGTATCTGTTTATTCATTCCTCCATTTCAGTGATCACAATAGTGCCTGACACATAATAGATACTGAGTGTTTATTGAATAAACAAATGATGAAATTACTACATTTGACATAATTTTCTGCAGCTGCCTAAATATATGGAAAGGAATAAATATTTTATTTCACATTTCAGCTGAGTTCAATACATTGAAATATACTTGGGGAAGCAGGTTTAAATGATTCCTCCTTGATGAATGTAGAACTCACAGAAAGCATATACAAAGTGTGTAATTTTCTTTTTTTGTTTATAAGTTAATGCTGTCTCTTTGTATATATGTCACTTGGCCATTGTTAAATGACAATTGATAGATAAAACCATTAAGAAAAAGGTTGCATATTTGTTTACAAAAGCAAACTATTTATAAGGGAGTCTTGAAAAACTGGCTCTCTGAACACAGTTTGAAGCAGGTATGTGAAGGAAAATAAACATTCACAATACAGGGTTTCCAAAGTTGTATTTCACCTGTTAACAACGGGGGTGGGGGGGTGGGGAAGCAAAAACAAACAAAAAGTTGTTTTCTCTAATGATTATTATATTTGCATGAGTCTGCACCTATCTGTAGATATCAGTACTGCAGAGTCATGATTCACTTTTCCTAGGAAGTTGGCAACTTCGGGAAAGCACTAAAGCCTTCATTGATTTGGGGACTGGGGGGTTCTTTTTCATTTTGTTTTAGTTCATCCATTAATGAAATGGTTTTTGTTTGTAAGTGTGTTTTGTTTTCATTTCTGACTGGTATGATGTGCCTAATCATCATGGAGGCAGGGCAAGATGTCAGTTTTGCTTTTTAACTAGAATTTCATGACCAGAAAATTAATTATTCAAAATGTATTTATTTCAGGCCTCATGTAAGTCTATCTGTTCGCCATACTCTGAATGTTTAACTCAGCCTGCCTCAGACATGCTGCTTTGTGCAAGAAAGAATAAACTGGGAGCTTTAGATTTGTTCCCTAGCAATCACTTAGGACTCTTCTGGAAGAGTCTACTGGAAACGTCGTGCCCACCCTGCCTACCCCTTCCCCACCTCCACCTCAGTGCCAAACACCTCTCAGTCCCGCTTCTGGAATCTCAAATCTGCCCTCCAGGCCAGGGGTTTGCTCCCTGGAGCAAGTGCGTTAACCTCTCTGAACCTCTGTTTCCTCATTTATGAGACTATGATTTAAAACTTATTTACAGGATTTTTGTGAGGATTCCATATAATTTACATAAAGAACTTATGACTGTAACCTCTCCACAAAAGTTATTCAGTTAATACATATTCTCTTCATGTTTATTTTCCTATTTTTAGTCTGTTCTTGTCTTTTGACTTGTCATTTAGACATGATTTATAGAATGTAAAATGCTTATTTTTCCCAAAACACTTGAACCCCCATTCACTTTTTAACTCTTCCTTGTCATTGCCTTGGCGGAACACTTCTCTTGAATCCAAGCCCCAGGACCAGGCCATCTTCTGGTTATTGCTGCTCTCTAGACCCCCAGAGAGGCAATTCTGATCCCACATATTGGGGCTTTAATGACTGAGACATTCTCTTTTAGTTATGATTTCAAATTTTGGCTCTGACATTATCTATCTGTTCCCTGGTTTCCTCATCTGCAGAATGTGTATTACTAAATTCTCTTATAGCATCACAGGGAATAAATTAAATAATGCACGCATGCTTTTCAGCATAGTGTATGGCATGTGAAATGCAATAAAAGGTGATTCTCCTTATAATTAAAGAAATAGAAATTAGTGCCCATAACACTGTATTTATAATAAAATTCTTTCCAATTGCCCTACAAGATGAGTGAAGCAAATCTGTAAAAAGTATATTCGTTTCTCAAATATTTTATTTTACTTCTACAAAAAACTAAAAAAGGCCAGGTGCAGTGGGTCACGCCTGTAATCCCAGCAGTTATGGAGGTCGAGACAGGCAGATTGCCTGAGATCAGGAGTTCGAAACCAGTCTGACCAACATGGTGAAACCCCGTCTCTGCTAAAAATACAAAAAAATTAACCAGGTGTGGTGGCGTGCTCCTCTAATCACAGCTACTCAGGAGGCTGAGGCAGGGGAATTGCTTGAACCAGGGAGGTGGAGGTTGCAGTGAACTGAGATCATGGCACTGCACTCTGGCCTGGGCAACAGAATGAGACTCCATCTCAAAATAATAATTTTTAAAAAAGCAAAAACTAAAAAATACATTTGTATGGCTCACAGATGTTAGTGATCTGGAGAAACTTTGATATTTAATGAAAATTGTTTCTTAGAATTAGTGTCTGTGGGTTTTTTTAATATAGCATAGGTTAGGCAGGACTGGGGTTTTATCATCATTGGTAGTATCAAGAAAAATAGATCTAGATCATTTTATCTATGCTACTATGAAGTGTTATAAAATGAATATAATAAGCATTGTAATAGCTATGAATGTATATGTCAGTTTTTAAATTATTATTCCTATTGTAATAATGAACCTGAAAATCATATTTTATTATTGAGTCCATCTAGAAAAGGATTTCAGTGCCTACCCTAGTTTAAGGCTTATATCATTTGCCCAACAAATGTTTGTTGAATGAACAAAACTGTATAGAATACTTATGTAGAAATTTCTAGAGGATAGGGTTATTCCAAAGAATTCAACATGAATGCTTAGCCAAGGACATTCCTCTTTATAAAGAGATTTCACAATTCAAGATAGTGACTGACAAAACCTCCTGGAGTAAGAGAACCCGACTAGTCGGGTACTATGAGTTTCCATTCAGGTTGTGATGGCAAGCCTTCAGAAAGATCTAGCAAATCAAACAAAGGAAGAACACAGGCACGATAAAGCATTTTTTTTGCTCTAGTGGAACTGTGTGATGCCCTGAATTTCACTTGAAAATAGAACTTTCATGGAATGTTTCAAATAAAATAGCGTATAACAAAAGTTGCCGTCCTTGCTTTGTCACTGGTTTATTTGTAACAAATCATTCTTTATGCAGGACAAAATGAAAGAGTAGCAAGTGAATGTGTGCAAGAATACAGCATTGGGATGATTGAGTTTGTTTAAAAATCAAATATCATGTCAACTAGGAAATTTATCATAAACGACTTTTCTGTGCTTTCAAATTATAAAAGTTATCAATCCTTTTTTTGAACAAATTTGGCTGAAAAGTAAATAAGACTACTAAGGGAAACTGTGCCTTAATGCATATGGAAGGGAAAATTTCTGTTTGCATGAAGAAACCATTGGTCAATCTTCTCAATTAGGCAAGAGTAGCTCGATCATAGAATCAGAAGTTTTTATTGTCTGATCAAGAATATAATAGAATCTCATAGAGGTATTTTTTTGGTTGTTACAACGATTGGGGGCACTTTTAGCTTTATATTGGATAGACGCCAGGAGTGCTGGATAGCCTCCAAAGAATATCCCTGAGTCCTCAAAAATTTAAAAAAAAAAAAAAATATATATATATATATATATATATATATATATATATTTTATCAAGATACTTATATGGGTGTGAATGGCACCTAGAGCACAGTTTAATTTTACAATTAAATTCAAACTATTGTTTTTACAGTTTTAACATAATTGAAAGTTTTCAGAAATTGAGCTATTTTATACAATAATAGAAGTATGAACTTCATTTTTTCAGACTCATTAAACGCTGTTTACCATTGAAGAACCCCACTTGAATCCCTGCTAAAACACACCTGAGTGGGTCTGCTTTTGGCAGCTGTGGCTTTCCACACATAGGTGCAAGCATATGAAAGAGAAACACTGATGCAGCCTTACAAGAATGTGACTTAAAGTAATGCACAGAGAAAGAGAGAGAGAGAAAAACAAAAAAGAAAGGCTGACTCTTAGCAGAGGTGAAATGACATAAATGTTACTATATACTTTTTAATCTACATTCCAATATAGACAGAGCAATGAAATAACATGTTCCCAGGACACCATAGTTTGTAGCTCTTGAAGCTCTGGGGTTTTCACCAAAAAGACTCTGGCTCTTTCACGGGAATTTTGCTGCTTGGCTCCTTCAGCACTTTCCTTTTTGTCTACCATTCTAGAGCAGAATTGAGAATCATTTTCTTGCCTTCATTGCCTGTGAACTTCTCTCCTTGAGTAGCAAACCTAGGCTGCTCTATAGCTTCTTATCCATGTGCAGGAAATACTTCAAGCTGAAGATTATATTAATGACCAAGCGACTGTTTAGTAGAAATTTTCTCAGTGTATGTTGTCTAAGTATGCATGTATTTGCAAGAAAACTATGCTGGTCAATATGTTGAACACTGGCACACTGAATACAGTCAAGTTTCAGGGTTTTAAGAAACATCTTTCTGGTCTTTTATTTTATTGTCTGTGTCTTGCAATGTGACAATGCATACAAGCTGCTTAGCACAGGGCCTAGTACAAAGTAAAAGCTTTACCTTGTCAATTATTGTTATACTCTTATTATTATCAGTTATTACTTGTTACTCTTCTAGATATTCAATATAAAAGTACATTGCAAATTGATGCCAGGAAAGAAACATATTTTAATTTTTGCAAGTCTCATAGGGGAATTAAAGTTCTTTTAACAGGAAAGTATAAAACGGTAGTTGTAATATACGTAGATTTCACTCATGAATGGAATAATAATGAAGTAGAAATCAAAACTACATAGACACTCTAGGTTCTACTAGCTGTTTTAGTTCCTAAGATGAACTCTTTAATTCTCTCCTCTGTAAACAAAAGTTAAGATTTCCAAAGTACTCATGATTGTTTCTAAATTATCTTAATTGTATGAGCTAAATGAAAATTAGAGAAGTATAAGAAATAATCCAGAAGAAATAGAGTATGATATGATGGTTTTTACTATAGTGTAGGCTTGAGTTCTGGTTTTTATTTTGCCTTAATTTACAGTGTCATTTAGAGAGTTGGCTAAGAATTTCTTTTTTTCAAGAGTCATGCCTCATGATGACAAATGGCCTTGAATAACAAAGCATGTGCTAGCACCAGCAATGGGATAAGTTCTCTTTTTCACTAATATAACCCAAGAGGCATTATTCAATTATGGCTACTTGTTCACCAAATCAGTGTGCACAATACAGACTTTTCTCTATCAAAATATCTCCAGTAAGATCTTCAGATGACCCTTAAGTTTAATCATCTATATTTGATTTAATTTGAGATTTCTGAGAAATAACTGAAGTGAATTCAAGATGTTCCCAATCAAAATTGCTTTAGGATAACAGTGTGAACTACATCAGGAACTGTCCCTGCTGGCCAGATGTGGCCTAGTGCCAGGTTCAGGAGCTCTGGGAGATTCCAAATACTGGGAGTCTGCCTTTCATGGAAGCTGATACTGCTTACAAGGATAAACAGGTCATTGATGTCTTGACCATTGACTATTGCCACAATGCAGACCTATGACATTTTTGAAAGTCAGTTGTGAAAAAGCACAGTGAAAACATAAGCAAAATTTCCTAAGTCCTCCTGAGAATGCAACAAATCAATTCAGTGATTTTCAAGGTCTCTGCAGGACAAAAATTTCACATTGTATGTGTGTTTTTGAAATCCTAGAATGAGAAATTTCCTATGTTGCAAAATGGCATTGTTAACATGCTTTTAAGAGAAGACGGTTTAATTATAGGTAATATGCACAGGAAAAGTTTTTCTTTTTCATATAGGTACTTCTACAAACTGAAGTAATTCAAAAGAAAGTTTATACATCATTCCAAGCATATAAACTGCCACTTGAGAAAAAAACATCATTTACCCCCCTAAGCAAAGGTAAAAGTATAATTAGGAATATTTCCTCATAACACATTTTAATTATTTTTGACCAATAATAACATTTGGATGCTGTGGTGTATTCTCTCCCTCATGTGTAGTAAGATTAAATTCAAGTTTCAATCCATTTCTTGTCAAGTCCAACTCCCACTAGTAAGAGTAAAAAGCAGCTGTATTAAGCAGCTTTAACAATGAGGATGTCCTTAAAAATACGAATTATGTACATTTGCCATGAGATAAATGTGACAGGAATTCAGACTTTATTGGCATCTACTCACTAAAGTCATTATTAAGTGCACTCTGTTATGTGGATGATACATGCCGCATTTTCTGTAGTTTGATCATGTTAAAGTATAAAGATACTGAATGATCTTTATGCCCAACATATAGATTAACATTTCATTTAATAATGATAACTTAGAATCATGATACACTTTATAATTTACAAATCAATTTTACATTGGTAACCTCATCTTAAAATTTTATCTTAAAAACAGATTTTTAATAAGATTCTAATGTTAAGAAAACTGCCAATTTTCTCCAAGTCCAATACTGGATTTTTTTCCAAATGTATTAAATTATTTTGAAAAAGATAATTTTAAATTAAATAGAGAACTCTGCAGGATGAATCACCAGTTCCGTCCTTCCACATTTTAAACTTTTACCTTTTTTGAAGATTTCTTCCACCATTAAGAATATGTCTTATGTGGATTATCTTGCAATATCAAAGCAAGAGAAGATTGTATAAGACTTTTTACCAGATTAATGTCATTTGCAAAATGATAGATAAAATAAAAATGAGCCTAGTCACTAGGAGTTTCAGATTCTCATTTTCAGTTAAGCATAATGTATGCAGATAAAAAGAAAAATCATAATAAATTAGCTTTATAACCAGCAAGAATTATAAGTGGGTTAGTAGACTATGCTTACTTTATGCCATTTAACAATGAAGACACTGTGCAGTATTTTCTTAATTATGCCAAAGCAAGTGTTTTAAAAAATCACTGGCTTTCTCATGCTCCTGATGCTTGCCCTATCTGTGGAAAGGGAAAAACAAGAAAGGAAACATTTCTAAAAAAGCCACTTTGGTAATATTTGAGACACCACCATTCTTATTTCACTGGGATTTCATTTCATTCTTGTAGGCTTAACATCTCACTGCATGAACAAAGAAAATATCATGTGAAAAGGGCTTCAGGCTAGCTACTTCCAAAAGGATTCAACCTTCCTAGTGCTATCAATATCATCCATACACCCACACAGTTAGCACTTTTGAATACATTTACTGAAAACCATTAATAAAGCAACAATCTTAGTCTGGTTCTTAACCATGTGTCAGAGTGAAATAAGTTCATGTAAATCTGTGAACTGCACGACAATGATCAAATTAACAGTCATTTCAAGAAAAAATGCCCCTCAGGCTGAAAAATAATTAGTAGTCTCTCACTATCTTTTCCTCCTAATAAAAATCACGATATTATTGTTGACTGTGCTAATAAAACACCTCCCGTGACCCTGATGCAGCTTGATGTAAAATGTAAGGACTGTTCTATTGTGCAGTCTCACACATGTTTTATTGAACATTTCCACTTGGCTCTTCATCTGGGAACACAAGGGCCCATAGAAGCTGAAGAACTTTTGTCACAGTGTAATGCAACTCTCACTTGTTTATTGCTGCAGTTAATAAAACACCAACTTTGAAATGTATTATCTTTGAAATTTAACTTTTAACTGAAGAAACTGAATATTCAGAGCTTCGGATATAAGCAGGGATAAGAGAAAGAGACAGAAAAAGCCAACAGAGAGAATCCGGTGTGTGCATAAAGCAGCCCAAGGTTGGCATATATGTAGCCATAAATGTCAAGTCTTGGATTTTGACTTTTAGGAAAACAGTATTGAGAAAGTCTTAATGATCAGAGGTTGTTCAACATATTTTCCATCTGGTTATTTATACTCACACCACAATTACCTTTTGAATGCATTTGTGCAAAACAACAGTAGAGGTCTATGAGGGACAGAAGGAAGTTAAAAAACATAATTCCTGTTCTCAAGGAGCTTATCAAGGACACGACACATTGGGTTTCTGCACTGAAGTGGATGATGAGCTAATGTTGGTTAATAACATTTCCAATATACAAACTGAGGATAAAATGTCAGTTGTCTTTACAAAAAAATAAAAAATAAAAAAATACACCTGTGAAAGTCAGCAAACTACTGAAGCATGTGACTCAGAACATTAAACAGCATCTATATACTGATAGCATGATTCATAAGAAACATGGTTTCAGGAATCAACGTGATTCAACAAAGGCATTTGGAGGTGGCGAGATGAATAAGATATTGTCTTTTCCCTGAAGTGGTTTGGTGTTCAGGGAAAGAAAATTCATTACTATCACTAATTATAATATAAATCAGAATACGGCCAGTTGTTCTAGTGACTGTTTACTCTATAGCAGAATATTTTGGTTGTGCTTTTGTAAATTCTTAAAATTAAGTCTTTGAAGTAATCAATGATACAAATGTTTCTTGGAAAAAGCTGAACATTTTCAGGCATAATTTTAAGGAAATATCTAAGTGTCAAACATTATCAGAAAACATACAGTAGTTAACAGCAGATAGTAAGCAATTGTAAAATGAAATGAAAAGTCAAGCTTACTGTTGATATTACAAGAATATATATGAAAATATACATTTTTCCAAAAGCAAAGAAAATTTTGTTTTGCTTAAGTTTTACAGAAGGGACATCTCAGAATTCCTCTAAACCCCTGTCTTTCGAAGTGAGCTCCACTCTACATTTAAAAAAAATGTTTTAAAGGTCCAGTAAGTCTGGAAATACTAGATAAGCCAAGTTAAACATCTTTAGAGCTTTAATATGGTCACGTGCATTGTTTATCTCTAGGAGAAAACACTACTCTCACAGAGCAACTCAAAGGACTGTAGTTCCATGGACCAAAGCTTGGACATAGCAACATCTGACGGTAGATGGGAACAAGAGCAGACTCTCAACTCCCATCCTTAAAAGGGGGAGCCTAGAAGTCTTTACTTTTAAGGGTCTTCAGGTAATTACAATGTAATAATCTGGTATTGAACCTTGAACTGATATTTGAGAGTCACTGCTACTAAAGGTAAGACTTTACATTTAGATACTATAGGTGATTCAAGATTTATGAACATTAGTTTCTTTCTTTCTGGGTTTTTTTTTTTTTTTTTTTTTTTTTTTTTTTTTGAGACTGAGTGAGACTCTGTCGCCAGGCTGGAGTGCAATGGCACCATGTCGGCTCACTGCAACCTCTGCCTCCCAGGTTCAAGCGATTCTCCTGCCTCAGCCTCCCGAGTAGCTGGGACTACAGGCACGCAACACCACGCCCAGCTAATTTTTGTATTTTTAGTAGAGACGAGGTTTCACCATGTTGTCCAGAATAGCCTCAACCTCTTGACTTTGTGATCCACCCACCTTGGCCTCCCAAAGTGCTAGGATTACAATTAGTTTCAATATAATGGTAGGCATTAAAACATTATTTCAGAAAGCCTTTCAATAGAGAGATGAAAGTAAATGCTTTTCATAAACACTCTTTGCTGGAAAAAAGCAAATCTTTCATTTCTCAAGCTATGGTCTACTTTACATCATAACGATGTGAACATTTTGAAGAGAAAGAGGAAGGAATTTCTGAATGTCAGTGCTCAACAGTTCTGGCTAATTATACTTGGCATAATTATTAGCTATATTGTTTATTGTTTCTTTCAGCATGGGATGAGTTCCCCCCCTCCGCCTCAGTTTTCTTTTCTTTCTTTCTTTCTTTTTTTTTTTTAACAAAGCAAAAAACACCTGTACCTCTCTTTATTTTCCTAAGTAGCCAAGTGCTTAGGAAAGAGAATCGAGCAGAGGCATGCCATTGCTTTAAATATTATAAGCTGCTGGGTGTCCAAATACTACATTCTGCCCTAAGCTACTTTCATTTATATGATACACAGACTGTTTTGATAAACTTTTCACTCTTTGGATTGTGCAACTTAAGTTTCAGCAAGAAATAAGCTCACAAAGGTGATTTTAAATAAAAGCAGACAGAACTGTCAAAGAAGACCAAATGCAAGAAGCAAAAGGAAAAGTGTATATTTTCTGAAAAAGTAAAGTTCATAAATAATTTTCATTCACCTCTCTCATGAAAGGTGTGGTTTGTGTGACCAATGTTGTCACACAGCAGCACATAAGGTGGTATTGACACTGATCTTTCTAAAACAAATCAAGAGTAATGCCACAACTATTAGGATAATTTAACAAAAGAATTGTTGCCATTAGTACTAACAGGCAGTCAGAGTTTTCTTTGTAATTCTCCCATTCTATATGTACAACACTGACAAAACTACAAGTTCTCTTTAGAGAATTCCTGTGCTTAGGAATCAGTGTAATTTTGAGTCAAGCATAAATCAACATAGATTGAAACCTGACATCTCACCTGAGTTGTTAAAGTGAGTTATAAAGCATTCATTTAAAATCAAGACTTAACCTCAAGTTTTTTTTTCTTCTTTTATTTGTTTGTTAAAGTGATATTGGTAATGTTGGTAATGCACACTTCCTTTTTTTTTTTTTTCCCCCAGGGTCTCCCTCTGTCTCCCAGTATGGAGTGCAGTGGGATGATCTCTGCTCACTACAACCTCCACCTCCCAGGTACAAGCAATTCTCCTGCCTCAGCCTCCCAAGTAGCTGGGATTACAAGCATGTGCCACCATGCCCGGCTGATTTTTGTACTTTTAGTAGAGACGGGGTTTCACCATGTTAGCCAGGCTGGTCTCGAACTCCTGACCTCAAGTTATTTGCCCGCCTCGGCCTCCTAAAGTGCCGGGATTAGAGGCATGAGCCACCATGCCCAGTCCGTAGTAATGCACACTTGTAAATCAATATACATTGAGGAATTAAAGCCTCTTGTTTATAAAATGTCTTCAGTGTCTGTAACAAATGAAACTTCCAGCTCATGGTAGTCAAGTGACTGATAGATGAATGAATGAAGACATCTCATACACACAAATGTAATTCCTCCCTCAATTATCCAAGTTCTCGCTGACTTTGACAGTGAATATTGTCTTGCCACTGTGATGCAAAAAGTTTACATTATGCTAATACATTATTTGTTGCTGTTTCACTAGTCTATGTATACAACAAATCATCCCTAGTCATAGTGGCAAACAACTCTTTATTATTGTCTCTTACATTTCTGTCAATTGACAGGACTCAGCTGGACAGTTTTCACTTAAGGCTTCTTGCAGTATTGCAAACAAATGTCATCCAAAGGCTTGATTGCCCGGGACATCCAAGATGGTAGGCAGTTAATTCTGGATGTCACATGAGAGTTGAGCTAGCGGTATAGACCTACATGGGACATCTCTGTGTGGCTCAGGCTTCTTACAAGTTCTTCGAGGAAGCATCATAAATACAAGTATACCAAGAGATCCGGATAACGTGAAAGACTTAGTATGACCTAGACTTGGAAATCCCAGAACATTACTTTGCTGTATTTTATAGGAAAACGTAAGCCACCAAATCCAGGCCTGATTCAAGAAGAAGGGAACTAGACTCCATCTTTTAATGTGGGAAGTGTAGACATACATGGAGGGAAGGAATTAATGGTTTTTAGCTTTGACTGTCACAGCTTTTTAGTGGTTCTTCTTTCTTCAAAGACATAAGCATGTCTCAAAATTAAAGTGAAATATTTTAGTCAAAGCACTTCTCTCCGTGGTGTAAAGAGGCCTAATACCATTTTAACTCCTTACTTATTTATTACTTCTTGAGGCAGAGGAAAAGTAGCAAAACCCTTAAATGGGAATGATCTCATTTAAACTGAATATTGAACATTGCCAATAGTTGTATGCCTTGCTGTATAAATGGCAAATATTGTAGAAACTGTGAAATATCAAGAAAATATAATAACCCTTGTTTTACCTAGAGTGACAGGCTGTTAAAGTCGATGAAAGATCATGTTTTTAATTTCATGTATATCACAATGAAGCAAATACTTGTACTCTTATTTTGCAGAAGAGCCTCAAGAGGTTAAGTGTTTTTTCCCCCTCCCCACTAAAACTGCACACTTAATAAATAGTACAACTGAGACGTCAGTCCAGGGATTTTGCTGTTTTTGCTATATATGCTATTTTTAAAAGTTAATAAATACTGTGAAAACTTGTGGAGAATTTGGAGGTGAGAGCATGAAAGTAGGGCGAAGACACAGTAGGAGACAGGGAACATTGTGCTGATAAACTTTCATTTTACTGCTAGTTATTTCAACAAACATTTTCTACAATCCTATACTACTAGAATGGCGAGCCTTATGGCAACCACTGTCTGGGAAAAATTAAAAAACAAAACGAAACAAAACTCTAGATGTGGGGAGTGAGAAAGAGTGAGTAATGTCATAGAGGTCATGGAACCGGCGGCCAGGATGAGGCACAGCGTGGCTGGAGATGGTGTGTGGGAAATATATTGACAAGTGATGAACAATGAGATACACGGAGGAATGGGAAAGGAGACCCCTTCCCTCCCTCAGTGCTCACACCCCCGCTGCTGAATAGCCTTTTGGGTTTGTATAGAGCTGGAGGAAGACTGTGAAAGAAATGATGAGAACATCCATAGGCTGGCTGCAAGGCACTCTCTAATTTTTTTTCTCATTGCACTGTTTAAAAACAAAACAAAACAAAACAAAACTGCATGCCGATAGCAAAATGAATTAATTTAAATTTTCAATAATAGCAAAGGAATATAATGTAACAAACAAAATACACTATTGCCTAATTATATAGTATTATGTTTCTGCTTGAGTCATGTTTATAGCCTAATCTTAAAAACGAGAGGAAAATAGTATGAGTAGCAGCAACTTTATTTGATTCCTTTCTCTAAACAGTTTATAATTGCTTTAAAACTGGTATTATTTTTTAAGAAAAGTATTTTGACAATTACAAAAAAAGATATAATGAAAGTGTTCAACATCACCTATTACATTATTTTTAGTATTTACCACTGATTTATATGTGTTACTAGTTGGAAGATTAATCTAGGCAAATATTATTCATTAGGCTTAAAATCTCATCAAAACCTACCTCAAAAAGAAAAAAAAAAAAAGATCAAGCCACATAAGCAACTTTTTCAGTTATACATTTTTAAGTAAGTTGATTCACATCTCTTAGGGGTTAAGTGGTCTCAAATTATTTTTGTAACATTGATACACATTTCAATTTGTGAGAGCAAGTTGCATTTCTTTAAAAGGATGTCAAATTGTAATGTCATTCTTCATCTGCCTTTAATTCTTATCTATGCATTCATCCACATCCATCCCAGCCTATTATGAATAATAATTTCTAACTATTTTATGATCCATGTTTTTGCTGTAAAATGCACAAAAGTAATTAAGGCAAATTGGAACAATTATAGAAATACACTATTCAATAACTCAGTTGCCAAAAAAGTTTTACTGTACCCTAAGGAGGAAAAAAAATGCCTATACAGCAGTAATATCATTCCACACGTTTCATTTATTCCTGCAAGCCAGCCAAGCTCAAATTAATTGTACTGACTAAACTTTTCTTCTTGGAGAAAATTAAAGATATGCTGTTGTCAACACTTGAGCACAACCTTGCCGACACTTAAACTCAGAGAAGGGTGTGACATCCTGCCCCGGCTGCCTTGCGCTAATTAATCACTCTGGTATTTAGGACCATTCAAGCAGACAAATTAATGGGGAATAATTAGTGTATCTTTGTTCCAGCTCAGCTTTGCACACCAGACACTCTCAGGGAGAGAGGGGAGTTCGCAGAGCGCAAGCCATTAGCATGTGCATAGTTTCACTTCTGTTCAGCAAGTTCTTCAGAGATTAAGAGAAAGGCCAAATTAGCAGACGTGTGACTGGGGTTAGGACACCCTTCTGGAAAGAAAGCCCTCTGTTTGGGTATCAGCTTTCAGAAGCAAGTCGATAATCCAAAGACTGAATTTCATAAAACACAATTAAACCTCAGGGATGAAATAATTCCAGAAACCAAGAACATGTTTTTAAAAAAAAATAGTGAAAATATTATTATTATTTATACTATCTGTATTTACTTATACATCCAGAGAAAAATATAGCCCTAAGAAATTTCATATTCTCTCTATATTATTGTTGGCTTTTGTAAATTCTTATTGAAAACTGATTTTTATCAACAAATGGCATTTATAAAGTTTGTAATTAAAGTGTGTAGACCATTTAACCTCTCTCCATTTAGTAAGAACTCTCTGTAGATACTCCCTACGGCCATAAAACTTAATTTGTTTCTTCTGATAGGAATCAGAGAGTAGAAAATTCAGACAAAGTCTCTATACACAGTCAGTGTGACCGGCATAGTATTGATTAAAGTCTGTCCCATTTTATGCTGCTGACTGGTTTCAGCGTGCATGTGGACTGAGTTAAGGCACAGTTTCTTATTGAAATATATTTTAAAACTAAAAATAAAGTGTTGAGATTTACTATATTGAGAATATATCATGATTCGGGTTCACTACTGAAAACTGTTAAAAAATGAAACCAATTGACTCATAAGAGTACATATTTCCTGGATTAAAACCATGGGTTTTACTTTGATACATAAATTCTTCCCCTCATTAGACAAAAACATCTGATTTTTTACACAAAAATGCTTCAAACATCATATTTTATCCTGATGATAAATTATTTCTGAGCTTTTTATTAACAGTTTGCTATATACAGAACTTATCCAAACATACTGCAAATAATTGTGTGAATATATGTATATCCATACACATAATCACACTTGGTTTATACCATATGTATGCATGATCTTTTATTGCTTTTTCTCATGTTTATGCAGTTTATGTAAAGAAGGCATTTTTCCTGTTTTCCTACCTAAAGTTCCTATGTTTTGTACGTTCACTATTTTCTATGTTTTACTATCTAACCCTCCAGCTTTATCATTTAACAAGTAAGGCAAGAATGATTGCTATAGCATACAGAGAACATTCCTGTAGATTCCATACTCACTATAGGGAGGCTCAAAACACAGACCTCCTCACTCTCAGAGAGCATGGGTATTGCATGGAAAGGCAGGCCCAGAGGGTCAGGAGCTGATGTTAAGAGAGACCACACAGTGTGAAAATAGACCACACTCTCAGCCCAGTTATCAATTCTTTTGTAAAGAGATTCCATCACCCTAACTATAAAGGTGAATTAAATGTGGGACACTGTGAGTACATTTAGTTCTATTAATAGCACATAACATAAAAATAGTCCAAAAAAGGAATTTCCCTACCTGGACCATACCAAAATTTGTGATATTGCTTTACCACATGCAGCTTCTAGATCTCATAAAAAACATGATATTGTTAGGCATAATGCTCTTGAATTTGTGCTGGTGGAATGGGAGGAAAAAAAAAAACAATCCTAAAGCTACACATTCTTGAAATTTCTTAGAGAGGAGAAATGAATCTCCAGTCTCAGCTGAAATACTAAATTACTGCCTATGATAAGCCCAGATACCATTAGAAAGGCTTCCATCCTGGGAGTAGGTCCTCCTAGATCTTTGAAGGTGCCTAATCCTCATTAAAGGCAAACCCTGGGCGTAGGAGGGGCTGTGCTGGCATCAAGGCACCTGGCGATGACTAAAAGCGCTGGCCCCATGTGCGGCTGCCGCTGAGCAGCAGAATGTAATTTAGTCGCACCAGCGGGAGCAGGGGTCAATGATTTTATATTAATGGGGATCACGACAGTTCTAAGCTGTGGCGTGCTTTGAAATAAGTGTTGTACAAGGCAGCAAAGAGAGCTCAGCTGAGGAAATGAGCTGTGTCACTGTCTCCTCATGCCTTGCAGCAAACACGGAATGTTTTTAGTTGCCACAGACTCTCTGCCATCATAATATTTTATAAACAACAATTACCTGTTTCATTTTGCAAAACTCAGACTCCTAAAGTAATGCTGCTCAAGATGCCACGAAGGATGAACAAATTCCTTTCTAATCGAAATTCGGACCAAGTTGTGTGGACAAAGAATGAACAATATCTGAGATGTTTATATCTGAAAACTAACTTATGAAAACAAGTGCAGGTGTGTTGTGGGTGTCTGTTGTGATACTATTGAGAGATGGTAAAGCATAACACACCTTGACATGTTATCAAAGTGTCCACACCTAAAACAAAAGAGAGGGAGAGGGAGTTCAAGGCAATGCTTTTAAATTTTAGTCAATATTCAATCTTCATCTGCAGTTGAAAGCACTATTATCACATCTCTACCAAAATGTATCTACGTTTTTACATTTATTTTCAGGGATATCAGTTTTAGACTCCATGTTAAATTTTTAGTAGATTAATATTTTTTTCCAAATTAGTAATTGGGAATGGGGGGCAAGAAATCATTTTTGTCAGTATCTCTGAAGGTACAGAAAAGAAGGAAAATCAAGTTCTTCCAAGCTTCAGGGATGGTCGGATGAGAAGGGTGCATTGTATGTGGAAAACAACAGAGGTATGACAAGGAATTAAGTTTCTATTTTCAAAACTTCTTTTGAAGTAAACAGGACAGAGGTACCAGAGCCAATAGGAATAAGCATATAAGCTGTGCCAAATACGACTGATTAGGGAGACCTCTAGCTTTAAGTGATTAACAGAGTTATAAAAAAATTTCAACTGTGAAAAGGCAAATGTGTTGACCAGAAAAATAAAATCTATTCCTATAAATTGCACTTGGTAAAACAATTGATTCATTTTCAATACTTCTTCCATGCAAAAGAAAAGTCCTAGCTGGGCTTTGTGATTAGTGAGCCATTACTGGAGAAAAAAAATTGCTATAATTGAAAGCTGAGTTATATATCATCTGAAAAAACACTTTCTGCAAAACAAAATCCAAGCTTGACTAGTTTATTACAGATATGCTTTCCAAAGATGATCTGTGAAACTGTAGTGCCACGACAGATGTTCACTGCAAAATCTCACATACATGCAAATATGTATATATATATGTAAAGTTTCTGTAGTTAGATCTGTTTAAAAAACACTGCATTTTATAAGGTTATTTTCTGTATTACTAAAGAACATTAGCATATTAGAGGCACTAAGTTCTGAAATAAAGAATCTCTTAAATTTCCTTCAGATCTTTACTATCCAACTAATTTTATTACTATTTTCCTTCCTGACCCTGTGAACATTCTCCTTGCTGAAATACACTTTGGGAAATTCCATATTAGAGTTCAATAAGTTAGTGAAAACGTATTTTTATCAAGCAGAACTAGAATAGATGCAATCTCTGCCCCAAGTTTATTCCCCTACACCTAGGAACTGATTAATAGAAGTTTTGGGTTGTTAATTATAATTAAGTTGAGATCAGACTTTCAGAAGGTGTGCAATAAAGTAGATGGTATTTATAAATTAATATGCCAAAAATTGGAGCGGCATTATTTATTTTTCCCCGTATTACAAAGGCAAAGGATAGTAGATATGTTTCTACCTACAAATGTGAGGAATGGACGTCACCAAGGTTGTGATGTGGATATTTTCTAAATTCATCATGCTTTTAAATAACTTGGAATATAAAGTTGCTTGGATATTCTAAGACTGGAGATACACATAGTTTTGAAGGGGTAATCAGAGCAGACAGTAGGGTCAGATAAATGAGTAATTGTCTCAAGAACAGAAGGGGTAACGAAAAACTCAGTAATTAAGATACATAATATTTTAATCAATAGATTTTGATATTAAAATTTATGCAAATAAATCCATGATGAACAAAATATCAAAATTTTAAATAAAGACAGGGTTAGTGTTACTGATGTTCCCTTTTGCCTCAAGGCTCCAATATGGCTCAGCACAGCACTGGGATAAGAAAGTACCAGGAGACAAACTGCAAGAAGAAAGGAGCACTTAATTGGGTATCCAAATTAGCTCTGATTCTTCCTGATAATAAACAGCCATATAACTTTAGAAAGCCTTATAAATATACCATATCTGTGTTTACTCATTTATAGAGAGAAAAATAATTCTCTAGCTATTCTGAGAAGCATTCAATCAAATGGAAGTTTTTATAGATGTTCAAGAAAAAACAAAAATGGATAGTAATCTTGATATCAAAAACACTTGGGAAAAGCTCTGTTGAATTTGATCAGGTTTCTTTAGAACTTCTCATATACTTTTAACATGTTAGTGTATTTTATAATTGTCTTATAAGGAAACAGAGTATTTAAACAACTAGAGCACTTATTAACATCTTATGCACAGTATGAAAAATGCTGAACAAAATGATCTCGAGTTTCCTCCTCCCTTTAAAACTTTAAAATTCTAAAGAGACTTTTTAAAGGTAACATGCACAGAGTAAACAGCAGTTTGGTACAAGTTAATACTTCATAAAAAATAAATAGAAGTATGCTTACAGAAATATATATTTTAATCGATCATTTATAGAACAGCAAAGTTATCTCATACCCATATTCCTGAAAAACAGAGAACCTTCATGTTGGCTTCAACAGCCAGAAACAAACGTTAGATTAGGCTGAAGTTCTCATACTGAAACCTTACAGAAGACATGTAAAGGGTGGAAAGTGAATGGAATAGAAACTGAGTCACCATAGTTAGCTGACAGTGGGTGAGAAGGGTAATTTTATGGGAACATATATTTTTAAAATGTTTCAGTATATGAATATGAAGTTTTGAAATAATATTACAAAAGTGTATCAATCATAAAACACTAACATGTATACCCACAGTCATAGTTTTATATGTGTATTTTTTTCATGTGTGTGTGCATGTGTGTGGGTGTGTGTGGGATGGGGGGAGAGAGAGAGAGAGAGAGACAGAGAGAGAGAGAGAGAGAGAACAATTGGGTATTAAATATTGAAAGGGATACTGTCAAGGCATATCAAATGATTCCATACTCAGAGACAATGAAATGTATCCTTCTGAAGAAATTACATCAATGACTTCCAAAATGCTTTAGAAAAAAAATGATGAAAAACAAATGTATGGTAGTTTAATAATACATGTAGCATTTTTTTTTTTTGGAAGAGCTCAATATCTAATAGTATAACTAAATATTTTGCAAAATGTGTCATGGAACCTGTGTTCAAAACAAACAACTGAGTTGGAATTTTCATGAATCTCAACAAAAATAGTTACTTTTTAATCTTCTCTTTAAACTTTGAAAATTTCAAATGTTTTCCTCTATAACCTTATGTCAATTTTGTAAATCTCAATCTATACCTACTACTATCACAGCAAAATTAAGGGAAAGGTCCATATATCTAGTACCCTCACACTTGCATGGCCTGCCCAATTATCAACATCTCCTATCAGAGTGGAATATTTATTACAACTGAACCTACGTTTCTGCATTGTCACCAAAAGTCCATAATTTACATTAGGTTTCACTCTTGGTGTTGTATAGTTGATGGGTTTCACCAAATGCCTAATGACACGTAGCCACCATTATGGTAACATACAGAGAGTAGTTTCACTGCCCAAAACAAAATCGTCTGTGTTCTGGCTATTAATCCCATTCTCAACCTCTGGAAATCAGTGATCTTTTATTATCTCCATAGTTTTTCATTTTCTAGAATGTTACATAGTTGGAATCATACAGTATACAGCTGTTTCAGATTGGCTTCTTTCACTTAGTGATATGCATTTAAGTTTACTCCATGTCTCTTCATGACTTGATAGATAATTTCTCTTTAGCAATGAACCATATCACTCTGTGTGGATGTTCATTTTCCATTCATCTACTGAATGGTATCTTGGCTGCTTCCAAGTTTTGGCAATTATGAATAAAGCTGCAGGTTTTTCTGTGGACAAAAGTTTTCAACTTAACTGTGTTAACACCAAGAAGCCTTGTACCTATTTTAATTCATCCTACCAGATGACAAAACAATAAACTTGATTAAATACAGTTCTGCCAACTCTAGTATATACAGTTGCTAGTATATACAGTTGTTCTGAATAAAGTTAAAGAAACACACACACACACACAGAGTGTTTCTGAACTCACTTTACATTTATGAGCACAAACTTCAATTTTTTTTTAGTGCTCAATTGTTCTGTACTTCCATTCACTCAATTATCTAGAATAACATATGATTCATATTTCCTCCTCTCCAATTCTCTAGTATCTTCTCCTTCATGTTTACTCTCAGCCATGTCCTTGCTCTATTTTTCACTGAGAAAACAGAAATCAATTGAACAGAATTTCCACAAGTTTTTTCCATTTTTTTTCACACTTCTAGAAACCTGCCTTTGTAACCTTATATTTTTCCTTTTTTTTTTTTTTCTATTACTGTGGAGGAATTGTTCTTCCTCCTACATAGGCCAAATCCTCCATTCACCTGCTAGATTACATTGCGTATAGCCTAATCAAGTACACCACTCAAGCCAATCTTTCTCGCACACCATAATTTTCTTCTCTCTACATTTTCCCTTCCCATTTCTGCCTAATTTCTCTCCTTCCTTTTATATCAAAACTCGCTTAAAGACACCTAATCTCACTTTCTCACGCCATTTTCATTTGACTCCACTCCAAAGAGGCGTTTTGCCACTCTCCACTACACCTAAACTAAGTTATCAGTGAACTCTATTTTGCCAAGCCCAATGGTCAAGTCTTGTTATCTATTATATTTCTGCTGTAAGTAATATTTTACACTTTTCACATCCACTACCACTTTAAATAAAACTATCATTATCTCCCTCCTAGATTATTACTAAAGCCTCTCAACTGCTCCAGCTCTCACATTGCCCCCCTCCAACCTATACCTAGCTAAAGTCAGATGAATTCTGTAAAAATGTAAAGTGCATCAATGCACTTTTATGCTCATAGTTCTCCATCCTACTCAGGGTAAATGACAAAGACTTCCTAATCTGGTCACCTGTAACCTCTGAGTTTATCACCTATTCCTCTCTTTCCCACAAGCCGGGTCATTCCGCTAAAATCATATTGGCCTCTCTGTTGTCCTTTAAACAAACTAGGCATGCTCCCAGTTCACATCTTTTGATGTTCTTTCCTCTGCCTCTTATAATCTCAACTTTAATAATCATAGGATTTGTTTCCCTTTACCTTCAGGTCTTAACTAACCCACTCCTTTCCCAGAGCATTCTTCCCTAGGTATACTGTCTAAAATTGTGTACACACACACACACACACACACACTTCCTATAACACTACCCTAGTTATTATCCACTGCACTTATCACTCCCTGACACATTGCAAATTGTATTGTTTTCTTTAATGTATAATTTACATTTTCCATGATATATTTTACTTACTACCTATTAATTTTTCTCATTTAGAATGTCAGCTCCTGAGGGCAAGTTTTTCTTCTTCAGTTCTGTTTACAGCTGTATCCCCAGGACCTAAAACAAGTCTCTAACAAACAGGTGCCCGAAATGTATTTGTTGAATAAATTAAATAAGTGAATTTTGACTTCATTTCAGTTGAAAGTATTTCTCCATTTATCTAATTATAATAATTAAATAATTTGTCCAAAGGTAACACATAATATTCTAGTGAGACTGATTAGAAACAATGTAAGGGATCCTTATTTCTCCCTTTCTGCCTTATATTACACCTGAAGTTTTTGGTCAACTTAATCTTTAGCTATACAAAGTTTTCATTTTTATATTATCAAACAATCCTATCAATTCTTTTCTGGCAACTGGATTCCTATTGTTGGTTAAGAAGGCACCTCACAGATCCCAGGTTGCAAATATAATCTCCAAAGTATTTGTACAGATCCTTTCAAAAACATCTGACATTTTTGTACATGTTGTATTATAGCAGTTCAACTTATTGATTAATTACTCCTATTTGTAATGCTATTTATTTAGACTTTCACCTATAGATAGAAATAAATATATTAGCCCAGACTTACATAGGGTCAGTATCATTGATATACCACTAGGCTATATAATTTTTTCAGCTTCAGTATAATATCATAGGACCACCATCATATATGTAGTCCATCATTGACTAAAATGTCACTATGTGATGCATGATTTTATATATATACATATATATACATATATACACATATATATACATATATACACATATATACATATATACACATATATACATATATACATATATACACATATATATACACACATATATACACATATATATACACACAAGCATATCTCCTTTTATTACACTTCACTTTAATGCATTTTGTAGATACTGCATTTTTTACAAATTGAAGATTTGTGGTAACCCTGCATTGAGCAAGTCTATTGGTGACATTTTTTCCAAGAGCATGCGCTCACTTCGCATCTCTGTATCACATTTTGGCAATTCCTGCAATGTTTAAAACATTTTTATTTCTGTTATGGTAACCTATGATCAGTAATCTCTGATGTTAATATTGTCATTGTTTGGAGCACCACAAACTGCACCCATTTACGTCGCCAAACTTAATCCATAAATGCTGTGTGTGTTCTGAGTGGTCCATTGACCAGCCATTCAATGCCTTTTTCCAACTTCTCGAGCTTCTCTATTCCCTGAGACACAACAATATCGAAATGAGCCCAATCTGGGGCCTTCTTATTCCCTGAGATGCAACAATATTGAAATGAGGCCAACACTTATGGCCTGTAAGTGTTCAAGTGAAAGTTAGAGTCACTCTAAATCAAAAGCTAGAAATGCGTAAGCTTAGTGAGGAAGGCATGTCAAAAGTTGAAGCAGGGTCAAAGCTAGGCTGCTTTCATCAAACAGTTAGCCAACTTGTGAATGCAGAGTAAAAGTTATTGAAAGAAATTAAATGTGCTACTCCAGTGAACACAAGAATGAGAAGAAAGCAACACAGACTTATTGCTGATAGGGAGAAGGTTTGAGTGGTTGTCTTGATAGAAAACCAAACCAGCCACAGTATTCCTTTAAGACAAAGCCTAATCCAGAGCAAGCGCCCAACTCTTTTCAATTCTGTGAAGGCAGATCGACATGAGGAATCTGCAGAAGAAAAGTGTGAACCTAGTAGAGGATTGTTCATGAGATTTAAGGAAAGAAGGCATCTCCATAACCTAAAAGTGCAAGGTGAAGCATCAAGTGCTGATATAGAAGCTGCAGCAAGTTATCCAGAAGAAGTATCTAAAATCATTGACAAAGGTGGCTACACTGAACAGCAGATTTTCAATGTAGATGAAACTGCCTTACATGTTGGAAGAGGATGCCATTTGGTTCTTTCATAGCTAGAAAGAAGTCAGTATCTGCCTTCAAAGCTTCAAAGAGCAGGCTGACTCTCTTGTTAGGGGCTAATGCAGCTGGTGACCTTAAGTTGAAGCGAATGCTCATTTACCATTCCAAAAATCCCAGGGCCCTTAGGAATTAGGCTAAATCTCTGCCTGTGCCTTATATATGGAAACCACAAAGCCTGGATGACAGTACATCTGTTGAAAGCAAGGTTTACAGAATATTTTAAGCTCACTAATGTTGAGACCTACTGCTCAAAAAACAAAGATTTCATTCAAGCTATACTGTTCATTGACAATGCACCTAATCACCCAAGAGCCCAGATGAAGATGTACAAGGAGATTAACTTGGTTTTCATGGCTGCTAACATAACAACCATTCTGCAGTCCATGAATCAAGGACTAATTTTTACTTCCAAGACTTATTATTTAAGAAATACATTTTGTAAGGCTACAGCTGCCATAGAAAGTAGTTCTTTTGATAGACCTGGGAAAAGTAAATTGACACCTTCTGAAAATAATAGACCATTCTGGACACCATTAAGAACATTTGTGATTTATGGGAGGATGTCAAAATATCAACATTAACAGGAGTTTATAAGAAATTGATTCCAACCTTCATAAATGACTTTGAGGGGTTCAGGATTTCAGTGGAGGAAGCAATTGTCAATTTGGTAGATAGAGCAAGAGAATCAGAATTGGAAGTGGGCCCAAAGATAAGGCTGAATTGCTATAATCTCATGATAAAACTCATGAGAAACTACTTCTTATGGATGAGCAAACAAAATGGTTTCTGAAGATGGAATCTGCTCCTGGTGAAGATGCTGTGAGCAGTGTTAACAAGACAACAAAGGATCTAGAATATTACTCCTATTTATTTGATAAAAGAGTGGCAGAGTTTGAGTTCCAGTTTTAAAAGTTCTGCTTTGGGTAAAATACTCTCAAGTAGCATTGCATGTTACAGAGAAATCTTCTGTGAAAGGAAGAGTCAATTTATATGGCAAATTTTGCTTTATTTTAAGAAATTGCCATACTCCACCCAACTTTCAGCAACCCTGATCAGTCAGAAGCCATCATTATCAAGGCAAGACCATCTACCAGCAATGAGACTACAACTTGCTGAAGGCTCAGATAATCGCTAGCATTTTTTAGCCATAAAGTTTTTTTTTAATGAGGGTGTGTACTTTTTTTAGTCATAATGCTATCATTACTCACTTAAAAGACAATAGTATAATGTAAACATAACTTTTATATGCATTGGGAAACCAAAAACAATTGTGTAAGTCTCTTTCTTGCAATATTTACTTCATTCCAGTGGTCAGGAATAAAACCTGCAATATTTACACACTTTTTTTGATTTTTTTTAATTATTATTATACTTTAGGTTCTAGGGTACATGTGCATAACGTGCAGGTTTGTTACATATGTATACTTGTGCCATGTTGCTGTGCTGCACCCATCAACTCATCACCACCCATCAACTCGTCCTTTATATCAGGTATAACTCCCACTGCAATCCTTCCTCCCTCCCCCCTCCCCATAATAGGCCCCGGTGTGTGATGTTCCCCTTCCTGTGTCCAAGTGATCTCATTGTTCAGTTCCCACCTATGAGTGAGAATATGTGGTGTTTGGTTTTCTGTTCTTGCAACAGTTTGCTGAGAATGATGGTTTCCAGCTGCATCCATGTCCCTACAAAGGACACAAACTCATCCTTTTTTATGGCTGCAGAGTATTCTATGGTGTATCTGTGCCACATTTTCTTAATCTGATCTGTCACTGATGGACATTTGGGTTGATTCCAAGTCTTTGCTATTGTGAATAGTGCCGCAATGAACATACGTGTGCATGTGTCTTTATAGCAGCATGATTTATAATCCTTTGGGTATATACCCAGTAATGGGATGGCTGGGTCATATGGTACTTCTAGTTCTAGATCCTTGAGGAATCGCCATACTGTTTTCCATAATGGTTGAACTAATTTACAATCCGACCAATAGTGTAAAAGTGTTCTTATTTCTCCACATCCTCTTCAGCACCTGTTGTTTCCTGACTTTTTAATGATTGCCATTCTAACTGGTGTGAGATGGTATCTCATTGTGGTTTTGATTTGCATTTCTCTGATGGCCAGTGATGACGAGCATTTTTTCATGTGTCTGTTGACTGTATGCATGTCTTCTTTTGAGAAATGTCTGTTCATATCCCTTGCCCACTTTTTGATGGGATTGTTTGTTTTTTCTTGTAAATTTGTTTCAGTTCTTCATAGGTTCTGGATATTAGCCCTTTGTCAGATGAGAAGATTGCAAAAATTTTCTCCCATTCTGTAGGTTGCCTGTTCACTCTGATGGTAGTTTCTTTTGCTGTGCAGAAGCTCTTTAGTTTAATTAGATCCCATTTGTCAATTTTGGCTTTTGTTGCCATTGCTTTTGGTGTTTTAGACATGAAGTCCTTGCCCGTGCCTACGTCCTGAATGCTATTACCTAGGTTTTCTTCTAGGGTTTTTATGGTTTTAGGTCTAACATTTAAGTCTCTAATCCATCTTGAATTAATTTTCGTATAAGGAGTAAGGAAAGGATCCAGTTTCAGCTTTCTACTTATGGCTAGCCAATTTTCCCAGCATCATTTATTAAATAGGGAATACGAGCCCCATTTCTTGTTTTTGTCAGGTTTGCCAAAGATCAGATGGCTGTAGATGTGTGGTATTATTTCTGAGGACTCTGTTCTGTTCCATTGGTCTATATCTCTGTTTTGGTGCCAGTACCATGCTGTTTTGGTTACTGTAGCCTTGTAGTACAGTTTGAAGTAAGGTAGCATGATGCCTCCAGCTTTGTTCTTTTGACTTAGGATTGTCTTGGCAACACGGGCTCTTTTTTGGTTCCATATGAACTTTAAAGCAGTTTTTTCCAATTCTGTGAAGAAACTCATTGGTAGCTTGATGGGGATGGCATTGAATCCATAAATTACCTTGGGCAGTATGGCCATTTTCAAGATATTGATTCTTCCTATCCATAAGCATGGTATGTTCTTCCATTTGTTTGTGTCCTCTTTTATTTCAATGAGCAGTGGTTTGTAGTTCTCCTTTAGAGAGGTCCTTTACATCCTTTGTAAGTTAGATTCCTAGGTATTTTATTCTCTTTGAAGCAATTGTGAATGGAAGTTCATTCATGATTTGGCTCTCTGTTTGTCTGTTAACTGGTGTATAAGAATGCTTGTGATTTTTGCACATTAATTTCGTATCCTGAGACTTTGATGAAGTTGCTTATCAGTTTAAGGAGATTTTGGGCTGAGACAATGGGGTTTTCTAAATATACAGACATGTCATCTGCAAACAGGGACAATTTGCCTTCTTTTCCTAACTGAATATCCTTTACTTCTTTCTCTTGCCTGATTGCCCTAGCCAGAACTTCCAACACTATGTTGAATAGGAGTGGTGAGAGAAGGCATCCTTGTCTTGTGCCAGTTTTCAAAGGGAATGCTTCCAGTTTTTGCCCATTCAGTATGATATTGGCTGTGGGTTTGTCACAAATAGCTCTTATTATTTTGAGATACGTTCTATCAATACCAAATTTATTGAGAGTTTTTAGCATGAATGGCTGTTGAATTTTGTCAAAGGCCTTTTCTGCATCTATTGCGATAATCATGTGGTTTTTGTCCTTGGTTCTGTTTATGTGCTGGATTACATTTATTGATTTGTGTATGTTGAACCAGCCTTGCATCCCAGGGATGAAGCCCACTTGATCATGGTGGATAAGCTTTTTGATATGCTGCTGGATTCGGTTTGCCAGTATTTTATTGAGGATTTTTGCGTCGATGTTCATCAAGGACATTGGTCTAAAATTCACTTTTTTTGTTGTGCCTCTGCCAGGCTTTGGTATCACGATGATGTTGGCCTCATAAAATGAGTTAGGGAGGATTCCCTCTTTTTCTATTGATTGGAATAGTTTCAGAAGGAATGGTACCAGCTCCTCCTTGTACCTCTGGTAGAATTCAGCTGTGAATCCATCTGGTCCTGGACTTTTTTTGGTTGGTAGGCTATTAATTATTGCCTCAATTTCAGAGCCTGCTATTGGTCTATTCAGGGATTCAACTTCTTCCTGGTTTAGTCTTGGGAGAATGTAAGTGTCCAGGAAATTATCCATTTCTTCTAGGTTTTCTAGTTTATTTGCGTAGAGGTGTTTATCGTATTCTCTCATGGTAGTTTGTATTTCTGTGGGGTCGGTGGTGATATCCCCTTTATCATTTTTTATTGCGTCTATTTGATTCTTCTCTCTTTTCTTCTTTATTAGTCTTGCTAGTGGTCTATCAATTTTGTTGATCTTTTCAAAAATCCAGCTCCTGGATTCATTGATTTTTTGGAGACTTTTTTGTGTCTCTATCTCCTTCAGTTCTGCTCTGATCTTAGTTATTTCTTGCTTTCTGCTAGCTTTTGAATGTGTTTGCTCTTGCTTATCTAGTTCTTTTAATTGTGATGTTACAGTGTCAATTTTAGATCTTTCCAGTTTTCTCTTGTGGGCATTTAGTGCTATAAATTTCCCTCTACACACTGCTTTAAAGGTGTCCCAGAGATTCTGGTATGTTGTATCTTTGTTCTCATTGGTTTCAAAGAACATCTTTATTTCTGCCTTCATTTCGCTTTGTACCCAGTAGTCATTCAGGAGCAGGTTGTTCAGTTTCCATGTAGTTGAGTGGTTTTGATTGAGTTTCTTAGTCCTGAGTTCTAGTTTGATTGCACTGTGGTCTGAGAGACAGTTTGTTTTAATTTCTGTTTTTGTACATTTGCTGAGGAGTGCTTTACTTCCAATTATGTGGTCAATTTTGGAATAAGTGCGATGTGGTGCCGAGAAGAATGTATATTCTGTTGATTTGGGGTGGAGAGTTCTGTAGATGTCTATTAGGTCTGCTTGCTGCAGAGATGAGTTCAATTCCTGGATATCCTTGTTAACTTTCAGTCTCGTTGATCTGTCTAATGTTGACAGTGGAGTGTTGAAGTCTCCCATTATTATTGTATGGGAGTCTAAGTCTCTTTGTAAGTCTCTAAGGACTTGCTTTACGAATCTGGGTGCTCCTGTATTGGGTGCATATATATTTAGGATACTTAGCTCTTCCTGTTGAATTGATCACTTTACCATTATGTAATGGCCTTGTTTGTCTCTTTTGATATTTGATGGTTTAAAATCTGTTTTTTCAGAGACTAGGATTGCAACCCAGGCTTTTTTGTTGTTGTTGTTCTCCATTTGCTTGGTAGATCTTCCTCCATCCCTTTATTTTCAGCCTATGTATGTCTCTGCATGTGAGATGGGTCTCCTGAATACAGCAGACTGATGGGCCTTGACTCTTTATCCAGTTTGCCAGTCTGTGTCTTTTAATTGGACCATTTAGTCCTTTTACATTTAAGGTTAATATTTTTATGTGTGAAGTTGATCCTGTCATTATGATATTAACTGGTTATTTTGCTCGTTAGTTGATGCAGTTTCTTCCTAGCATCAATGGTCTTTACATTTTGGCATGTTTTTGCAATGGCTAGTACCAGTTGTTCTTTTGCATGTTTAGTGCTTCCTTCAGGGTCTCTTGTAAGGCAGGCCTAGTGGCGACAAAATCTCTAAGCATTTGCTTATCTGTAAAGGATTTTATTTCTCCTTCACTTATGAAACTTAGTTTGGCTGGATATGAAATTCTGGTTTTAAAATTCTTTTCTTTAAGAATGTTGAATATTGGCCCCCACTCTCTTCTGGCTTGTAGAGTTTCTGCCGAGAGATCTGCTGTTAGTCTGATGGGCTTCCCTTTGTGGGTAACCTGACCTTTCTCTCTGGCTGTCCGTAACAGTTTTTCCTTCATTTCAACTTTGGTGAATCTGACAATTATGTGTCTTGGAGTTGCTTTTCTCGAGGAATATCTTTGTGGCGTTCTCTGTATTTCCTGAATTTGAATGTTGGCCTGTCTTACTATGTTGGGGAAGTTTTCCTGGATGATATCCTGAAGAGTGTTTTCCAACTTGGTTCCATTTTCTCCCTCACTTTCAGGCACCCCAATCGGACGTAGATTTGGTCTTTTCACATAATCTCATACTTCTTGAAGGCTTTGCTCATTTATTTTTCCTCTTTTTTCTTTAGACTTCTCTTCTCGCTTCATTTCATTCATTTGATCCTCAATTGCTGATACTCTTTCTTCCAGTTGATTGAGTCGGTTACTGAAGCTTGTGCATTTTTCACATATTTCTCGTGTCATGGTTTTTATCTCTGTCAGTTCATTTATGGCCTTTTCTGCATTGATTATTCTAGTTATCCATTCTTCTATTCTTTTTTCAAGATTTTTAGTTTCTTTGCACTGGGTACGTAATTCCTCCTGTAGCTCTGAGAAGTCTGATGGACTGAAGCCTTCTTCTCTCAACTTGTCAAAGTCATTCTCTATCCAGCTTTGATCCGTTGCTGGCAATGAGCCATGTTCCTTTGTAGGGGGAGATGCGCTCTTATTTTTTGAATTTCCAGCTTTTCTGCCCTGCTTTTTCCCCATCTTTGTGGTTTTATCTGCCTTTGGTCTTTGACGATGGTGACATACTGATGGGGTTTTGGTGTGGGTGTCCTTCCTGTTTGATAGTTTTCCTTGTAACAGTCAGGACCCTCAGCTGTAGGTCTGTTGGAGATGGCTTGAGGTCCACTCCAGACCCTGTTTGCCTGGGTATCAGCAGCAGAGGTTGCAGAAGATAGAATATTGCTGAACAGCGAGTGTACCTGTCTGATTCTTGCTTTGGAAGCTTCCTCTCAGGGGTATACTCCACCTGTGAGGTGTGGGGTGTCAGACTGCCCCTAGTGGGGGATGTCTCCCAGTTAGGCTACTCAGGGGTCAGGGACCCACTTGAGCAGTCTGTCCATTCTCAGATCTCAACCTCCGTGTTGGGAGATCCACTGCTCTCTTCTAAGCTGTCAGACAGGGTCATTTGGGTCTGCAGAGGTTTCTGCTGCTTTTTTTGGTTTGTTTAGCTGTGCCCTGTCTCCAGAGGTGGACTCTACAGAGACAGGCAGGCCTCCTTGAGCTGCTGTGGGCTCCACCCAGTTCAAGCTTCCCAGCGGCTTTGTTTACCTACTTAAGCCTCAGCAATGGCGGGCGCCCCTCCCCCAGCCTCACTGCTGCCTTGCCATTAGATCACAGACTGCTGCACTAGCAATGAGGGAGGCTCCACAGGCGTGGGACCCTCCCGGCCAGGTGTGGGATATAATCTCCTGGTGTGCCATTTGCTAAGACCCTTGGTAAAGTGCAGTATTGGGGTGGGAGTTACCTGATTTCCAGGTGTTGTGTGTCTCAGTTCCCCTGGCTTGGAAAAGGGATTCCCTTCCCCCTTGAGCTTCCCAGGTGAGGTGATGCCTCACCCTGCTTCAGCTCCCGCTGGTCGGGCTGTAGCAGCTGACCAACACCGATTGTCCGGCACTCCCTAGTGAGATGAACCCCGTACCTCAGTTGAAAATGCAGAAATCACCCATCTTCTGTGTTGCTGGCACTGGGAGCTGGAGACTGGAGCTGTTCCTATTCCTACATGCTTTTATTTTTAATAAGTCTCCTGAAGTGTTTTTCTTTATATAATACCTATTAAATAAACAGCTTTGATTTTATCATTTACTATTTTCTATATTTTACCTTATTAATTTAAAATTTTTAACTTTTATATGGTATGTCCTCTTTCTACTTTATTTTGCACTGTTTTGTAATTGTTTTTCTAATTTCATAAAATAATTTGTACATTTTGTTTGTTTGTTTTGTTTTGTTGAGATGGAGTCTTGCTCTGTTGCCCAGGCTGGAGTGCAATGGCACCATGTCAGCTCACTGCAACCTCTGCTTCCTGGGTTCAAGCGATTCTCACACCTCAGCCTCCCAGGTAGCTGGGATTACAGGCGTGTACCACCACACCCAGCTAATTTTTATATTTTTAGTAGAGATGGGGTTTTGTCATGTTGGCCAGGCTGCTCTCAAACTCCCCACCTCAGGTGATCCCCCCACCTCAGCTTCCTGAAGTGCTGGGATTACAGGCATGAGCCACTGTGCCCACCCTTGTTTTTCTTTTTTATAAGACATTCATAATGCATTTTCCTCAGAGTAGTACTGTTCCTGTGTTCTTACAATTATGTCACAAAGTATTGTGTTTTTATTTTTTATTTTGTGCTTTCTAGATATGTAATTTTCCTACTTAAAAAAAAAAATCTGATCCAATAATTGTCTAATTCCCAAGTAACCTCAGAATACTTTAGCTTTTATTTTTCTTGTGCTTATTTATTTATTTGGTAAGAATTAGAGAATGTGGCCTAGAAATTCCCTTGTTTTAAATATCTTAATGTTTCCTCTGTGGCCAATTTTAGACAAATTTTTACAAATTCCTCATAATATACAAATTAAGTATCTTAACTTTTCAAGAGATATAAACTTCTATGTATAGCTAATTTTTGAACATTATTGGTTTTATTATTCACTTTTTTTTTTTTTTGTAACAGGCTTAATTCACTTTATTTTTCTAGTATAAAAACCCTATGTTGTAGCCACAGCTGGAGCCTGGGTCCACTGCACGGAGACTCTGCTGTGGGTCTTGACAAAGTGCTCAGTGAATTCCTGATAGGGAGACTTGGTAAACACAGTCTCCTTCCAGAGATCAGGGGTCAGGTACCTGTAGGTCTTAGAGATGACATCAAAGGTGGCCTTGGCAAAGTTACCCAGGGTGGCAGTGCAGCCCCGGGCTGAGGTGTAGTAGTCATCAATACCAGCCATCATGAGCAGCTTCTTGGGCACAGGCGCTGAGACGATGCCAGTGCCCCTGGGTGCAGGGATGAGGCGCACCAGCACAGAGCCACAGTGGCCTGTCACCTTGCAAGGGACGGTGTGGGGCCTGCCGATCTTGTTCCCCCAGTAGCCTCTGCGCACCAGGACAATGGAGAGTTTGGCCAGGATGATGGTCCCACGGATGGTGGTGGCCACCTCCTGGGAGCACTTAACACCCAAGCCTACGTGGCCATTGTAGTCCCCGATAGCAACAAATGCCTTGAACCTGGTAAGCTGGCCAGCACGGGTCTGCTTCTGCACCGGCATAATCTTCAAAACCTCGTCTTTGAGAGAGGCCCCCAAGAAAAAGTCAATGATCTCAGATTCCTTAATGGGCAGAGAGAAGAGGTAGATCTCCTCCAGGGACTTGATCTTCATGTCCTTGACCAAGCCGCCCAGCTTGGTGACGGGCATCCACTCCTTATCCTCGGCCTTGCCTCAGCGAGCTCCGCGGCCTCGGCCCCGGCCCAGTCCATGGCCGCGATCCTGGCCCCACCGAAACCTCCGCGGAAGCCACCGCGGTTCCCCATCCCAGGGCCACCAGGGCCTCCGGGCCCCCCTGCTGCACTGGCGTCATATGCCATTTGGTGTTTTCTCGGAGAAGAAGCTATTCATCTTATTTTTATGGCTATTTTCTTCCTGTCTCTCTCTAAGCCTAAAGGTGGGTAATTGAAATATTCCACTACAAACAGATTCAACTATTTTGTGGCCTATTGAAAAGAAGTTTATCTTTTTCATATATTATCTTCTATATATCATATCTTCTTTATAATACACTCATTTTATTATTCATTGGTATTTTATTTCATTTTCAGACTTTTAATATCATGTCTGATATTACCGCTGACACTTCTATAATCTTTATCTTTGTCTCCTGTTAATTTGTCTATTGCTTTATCTTTAAACTTTATGTATTACCTTAAGTGTGCTTAAACTCCGTTGTATTTTTTAATTCAATCTCATAGTCTTGTTCTTATAATGAGAAAATTCAGTTCGTTCACATGTAGCATTATCTTATAAATTTGACTTTGTTGCTTCTATGTTAATTAAATATTTCTTACATATTGAATTTTCCCTTTTTCTCAACTGACTAGGTTGTTTCATTCTATTTTACCCTTGTAAATGTGAAAGCAAAACTATAGTTTACTATTTTATTAATGTTTATTCTCTGTTTTCTATTTGTATAATCAGGTGCATATTTCGATATCATCTTTAGAAAAAAGAGTCAGGTGTTTTCCCCACTCTAATGCACTTTTATGTATATGAAAATACTTTACTTTCTTTTTTTCCAACACCCCTTTCCCACTACAATAATATTAGCTCAGAGAAATACAATGGGTTGTTCAAAAATTTCATGAAAAATGGGTATTATGAAAAAACTATGCCCAAATATAAAAAAATTTGCATCGATATAAACTCATACTAACTTGTTCTAACATGTTCAAAGAGGATCTAGTTTGAGGCAACAAGCAGGATAAAACATTGGTTTGAAAACAGCCCCTATCATAGCAACGTGAATCCTACAAAAATTGACAGGAACAAACATCACATTTATAGTGAAGAGTGAGTGGAAGAATGGTGAAATCACTGATGCCAATGAAAAGCTTCCGGGGACAATATTCCAAAGACATCAGCAGTTTAAAAATGGTAACTCATTTTAAGAAGGGATATGGTAATGTTAAATACAAAGCACACAGTGGCAGACCATCCATATCAACCTGTGAGGAAAAAATTAATCTTGACTGTGACCTAATTGAAAAGAACTGACAACAGCACAAACAATAGCCACCACCATAGACTTCCTAATTGATTTAGCTTACATAATTCCTCATGAAAAGTTAAAGATGAGCAAAGTTTCCACTCAATGAGTGCCAAAACTGTGTCACCTAGAAAAGTTACAAAAAACAGGAGAGATATATATGGGAATTTTAAATAACTGAGATAGAGATTATGAAGAATTTATTCAAAGAATTGTAACAGGAGATGAAACATGGCTTTACCAGTGCAATCCTGAAGACAATGCATAATCAAAGCAATGGCTACCAAGAGGTGGAAGTAGTCCAGTCAAAAAAGGGGACATGTCAAGAGCAAAGATGATAACAGCATTTTAGGAAGCTCAAGGTACTTTGCTTGTTGACTTTGTGGAGGGACAAAGAATGATAACATCTGTTTCTTATGAGAGTGTTTTGAAAAAGTTAGCTAAAGCTGTAGCAGAAAAAATACCCAGAGAGTCCTTCTGCACCATCACAATGTTCTTGCTCATTCCTCTCTAATCAAACATGGCAATTGTGCAGAAGTTTTTTTTTTTTTTTTTTTTTTTTTCTTTTTTTTTTTTTTTGAGACAGAGTCTCACTCTGTCACCCAGGCTGGAGTGCAGTGGCCGGATCTCAGCTCACTACAAGCTCTGCCTCCCAGGTTTACGCCATTCTCCTGCCTCAGCCTCCCAAATAGCTGGGACTACAGGCGCCCGCCACCTCGCCCGGCTAGTTTTTTGTATTTTTAGTAGAGACGGGGTTTCACCGTGTTAGCCAGGCTGGTCTCGATCTCCTGACCTCGTGATCCGCCCGTCTCGGCCTCCCAAAGTGCTGGGATTACAGGCTTGAGCCACCGTGCCCAGCCTGTGCAGAAGTTTTAACAGGAAATTAAAATTTGAATAAAAAATATAAGTTCCTAACATGGTATAATTTTCCCCCTTTTAATATATATCCTAGCATCTTTAATAGTCAGTTTAAAATGTGTGTAAAATATGTGAATGTCAGTGAAATAATAAAACACACAAAATATTATACTAAAAATGAGACCCACTGATAAATAACTCAGTGAAATATTAATGTAATCTTTATAAGAGAGTTCCAGTGAGGCAGCCGCTATGGCTGCACACCAGTCCACGTTTCCCTCTCCATACCGCATCTTCCCCCAGCCCACAACAAATCTCCACATCACTTTGCTGACAAGTGTTTGCATGGGCAAGCTTTGCTTTACTCGCCCTGCCAGTATGCAGAAGTTCAGTATGCCTCAACTCTACCGACTGCCATTGCAGAGTGAGCCTTGGTGGGCACAGAGCCAGCAAGCCCATCCCCTGCTAGTGCCCAGCCCTTGCACTAACACACTGTGCAGAATACACGGGATCCTCCCACACCCTAGGCAATCACTACCACTTGGAGAGCACAGAGAAGGCATTCAGATATGTGCCAGCCAGCACACTGCCCCATGCCAACACAACCTTCAGTGCAATACAGCACATGGTCTTCAGCAGAGAATTCTGACTCGTCCCAAGCTGTCTGGCCTCTGCCACTGTGGTGAACACCCACAGGAAAGCAGGCATCCCTGCATCCGCTAGCATTCTGCTTCATCTGCCACACTTCAGTCCCCCCAGCACAGTGGACTCCAAACCTTGAGGAGTCAAAGAACGAAGGCCCAATGCAAGTGCCCCAGAGTTAGAGCACACAGTTAAGAGTTGGGAGCTGAGTGTTGGTCCCCTAAAATCTCACAGAAACTAAGCCAGTTAGCTGAATCCATCTTATACCACAATCAAACCCTCAAGGTCATCAGATAGGATAAAAGGAACTAAAAACTCATCCAAAGGTCAGCAGCCTCAATGATTGAAGGTAGATAAGCCCACAAAGATGAGAAATAAACAGCACAAAAATGTTGAAAACTTAAAAAGCCAGAGTACCATCTTTTTTCCAAATGAAAGCATCACCTCTCCAGCAAGGGTTTGGAACTGGGCTTAGGCTGAGATGGCTGAAATGACAGAAATAGAATTCAGAATATAGTTAGGAACAAGGTTCATTCAGCTATAGGAGCATGTTGAACCCCAATGCAAGGATGCTAAAAATCAGTATAAAACATTATAGGAGCTGACCAACAAAGTAGCCAGTAGAGAGAAGAAAATGACCAAATATATACAGCTGAAAAACACACTACAAAATTTCATAATGCAATCCATAAGCATTCATATCACAATAGATGAAGAGGTTAAAAGAATCTTAGAGGCAGCTAGAGAGAAAGGTCAAGTCACCTACAAAAGGAATCTCATCAGACTAACAGTGGACATTTCAACTGAAATCCTACAAACCAGAAGAGATTGGGGCCAATATTCAATATTCTTAAAGAAAAAAAATCCAACTCAGAATTTCATATCTGGTCAAACTAAGCTTCAAAAGTGAAGGAAAAGTAAGATCCTTTTCAACAAGCAAGTGCTGAGGAAATTTGTCACCACCACATCTGCCTTACAAAAGCTCCTGAAGGAAGTTCTAAATATGAAAAAGAAAGACCATTGTCAGTCATTATAAAAACACACTAAGGAACACAAATCAGTGACACTATAAAGCCACCATGTGAACAATTATGCAAAATAACTAGGTAACATCATAATGACCTAATGAAAAGACACAAAGTGGCAAACTGGATGAAGAACCAAGACCCATTGGTATGCTGCCTTCAAGAGAACCATCTCACATGCAACAATACACATAAGTTTAAAACAAAGGGATGTAGAAAAACATACCAACCAAAATAAAAATAAAAAAGCAAGGGTTAAAATAATAGTTTTTGAAAAAATAGACTTTAAACCAACAAAGATCAAAAAAGACAAAGAAGGGCATTAAACAAGGATAAAGGGTTCAATTCAACAAGAAGATCTAACTGTCCTAAATATATATGTACCCAACACAGAAACACCAAAAATCACAAAGTAAGTTCTTAAAGACCTTCAAAGAGAAGTAGACTTGCAAATATTAATAGTGGGAGATTTTAGCATGCCACTGACAATATTAGATCACTGAGACAGAAAATTAACAAAGATATTCAGGACTTGAACTTAGCTCTGGATCAAGTGGACCTGACAGATAGCTACAGAACTCCCCAACCAAAAACAACTGAATATACTTTCTTCTCATCACCACATAACACATACGCAAAAACCAATCATATTATTGGAAGGAAAACATTCCTCAGCAAATGCAAAAGAATTAAAATAATAAGAGTCTCTTGGACCCACAGCACAATCAAATTAGAAATCATGACTAAGAAACTCACTCAAAACTATACAATTACATGGAAATTGAATAACCTGCTCCTGAATGACTTTTGGGCAAATAATGACATTAAAACAGAAATAATGAAGTTTTTTGAAACTAAAGACAACAAAGATACAAGATACCAGAATCTCTGAGACACAGCTAAGGCAGTGTTAAGAGGGAAATTTATAGCACTAAATGCTCACATCACAAAGTTAAAAAGATCTCAAATCAACAACTTAATATCACAACTAAAAGTACTAGAGAATTAAGAGCAAACAAATCCCAAAGTTTTCAAAAGACAAGAAATAACCAAAACCAGAGCTGAACCAATGGAGATTAAAACATGAAAAGCCATTCAAAAGGTTACCAAACTCCGAAGCTATTTAAAAAAAAAAAAGAAATCAATGAAATAGACCACTAGGTAGACTAATAAATAAAAAAAAGAGAAGATTCAAACAAATGCAATCAGAAATGACAAGGGGGTTGTATCAGTGGTAATATCCACTGATCCTACAGAAACACAAACAACCATCAGAGAATACTATGAACACCTCTATGCATATAAACTAGAAAATCTAGAAGAAATTGGTAAATTCCTGGAGAAATACACCTACCACCACCCAAGACTGAACCAGGAAAGAATTGAATCTCTGAACAGAACAATAATGAGCTCTGAAATTGAGGCAGTAATACATAGCCTACTAACCAATAAAAGCCCAGGACCCGATGAATTTACAGCTGAATTCTACAAGATGTACCAAGAAGAGCTGGTACCATACCCACAGAAAGTATTTCAAAAATTTGAAGTAGAGGGACTCCTCCCTAACTCATTATGTGAGGCCAGCATCATCCTGATACCAAAACCTGGCAGAGGCACAACAAAAAAAGAAAACTTCATGCAAATATCCTTGATGAACATTGATGCAAAAATCCTCAGCAAACTACCTGCAAACCAGATCCAGCAGCCCATCAAAGTTTATCTATCATGATCATCCCTGGGATGATCCCAAGTTTCATCCCTGGGATACAAGTTTGGTTCCACATATACAAATCAATAAATGTGACTCATCACATAAAGCAAACTAAAGAAAAAATCCCACATGATTATCTCCATAGATGAAGAAAAGACTTTCCATAAAATACAACATTCATTCATACCTAGTCTCAATAAGTGAGGTATTAAAGAAACATACCTCAAAATAATAAGAGCCATCTATGACAAACCCACAGCCCACATCATACTAAAAGGGCAAAAGCTGGAAGCATTTCCCTTGAAAACCAGCACAAGACAACGATGCCCTCTCTGACCACTCCTATTCAACACAGTATTGGAAGTCCTGGCCAGTGCAATCAGGCAATATAAAGAAATAAAGGCATCCAAAACTAGCCCTGTTTGCAGACAACAGGATTCTATATCTAGAAAACCTGACAGTCTCAACAAAAATGTTTCTTAAGCTGACAAAAAATTCCATCAAAGTCTCAGGATGCAAAATCAATGTGCAAAATTCACTAGCTTTCCTATACACCAACAACAGTCAAGCTGAGAGACGAATCAGTAATATACTCCCATTCCTAATTGCCAAAGAAAAAATAAAACGCCTAGCAATACGGCTAACTAGGGAGGTGAAAGATCTCTACAAGGGTAACTACACAGTGCTGCTCAAATAAATCAGAGATGACACAAACAAATGAAAAAACATTTTATGCTCATGGATAGGAAGATTCAATATCAAGAATATGGCCATATTGCCCAAAGCAATTTATAGTTTCAATGCTATTCCTATTAAACTAACATTCAGATTCTTCGCAGAGCTAGAAAAAACTATTTTAAAATTCATATAGAGTGAAAAAAAAAAGCCTGAATATCTAGGGCAATGCCAAGCAAAAAGAACAAAGTTAGAGACATCATGCTACCTGGCTTCAAACTATACTACAGGGCTACAGTAACTAAAACGGCATAGTACTGGTACAAAAACAGACACCATGAACAATAGAACAGAATAGAGAACCCAGAAATAAGACCACGCACTACAACCATCTGACCTTTGATAAATATGACAAAAACAAGCAATAGGGAAAAGGATCCCTATTCAATAAATGGTGCTGGGATAACTGGCTAGCCATATGTAGAAGATTGAAACTGGACCTCTTCCTTACATCATACACAAAAATCAACTCAAGATGAATTGAAAACTTAAATGTAAAACCTAGAAGACAACCTAAGCAATACCATCCTGGACATCAGAATGGGCAAAGATTTCATGACAAAGACACCAAAACAATAGCAAAAAAAAAAAAAAAAGCAAAAATTGACAAGTTGGATCTAATTAAACTTAAGAGCTTTCACAGAGCAAAAAAGAAACTATTAAACAGACAATCTACAGAATGGGAAAAAAATTTACAAACTATGTATCTGACAACGGTCTAATATTCAGCATCTATGACGAACTTAAACAAATTTACAAGAAGTAAAAAAAAAAAAAAAAAAAAAAAAAACCTCAATGAAAAGTGGGCAAAGGACATGAACAGATGCTTTTCAAAAGAAGACATACATGACGCCAAAAAGCATATGTGAAAAAGCTCAACACTACAGATCATTAGAGAAATGCACCTCAAAATCATAATGAGATACCATCTCACACCAGTCAGAACGTCTGTTAGTAAAAAGTTAAAACAAAAAAACAAAAACAAAAAAAATGCCAGTGTGGTTGCAGAGAAAAAGGAACATTATACACTGTTGGTGAGAGTTCAAATTATTTCAACCATTGTAGAAAACAGTATAGCAATTCCTCAAAGAGCTAAAAGCAGAACTACTATTTGATCCAGCAACCCCATTACTGGGTACATACCCAGATAAATAGAAATTATTCTACCATAAAGATACATGCACACAAATGTTCACTGAAGCACTCCTCACAATAGCAGAATCAACCTAATACCTATCAAAGGCAGATTGTATAATCAAAATGTGGTATGTATATACCATGGAATACTAAGCAGCCATTAAAAAAGAATGAGATCATGTCTTTCATGGGAACATGGATGGAGCTGGAGGCTATTATCCTTAGCAAACTAATGCAGGATCAAAAAAATCAAACACTGCATGTTTTCACTTATAAGTAGGAAGTAAATGATAAGAAGGGTGGAAGGATGGAAGGGTGGAAAGGGTGGAAAGAGGGAGAGGAGCAGAAAAGATGACTACTGGGTGCTGAGCTCGATACCCGAATGATGAAATAATATGCACAACAAACTCCCATGACACATTTACCTATGTAACAAACCTTCACATATACCCCCAAACCTAAAATAAAAGTTAAAAAGGAAAGGTAAAAAAGAATATCAGAAAATCAGACTGCTTGGTTTTGAGTAGAGTAGATTATATTTATATTCATAAAAGTGAGTCTCCAACCTGTGGTCAAAATACAAAGCAGTTTAGGCAAAACAATCAAGTGTTGCTTAGAAATTTTCTGTGAGTCTTCAAGAAGATCAAAGATAAAACATGAACATGATAATTTGCTGCAGATAAGAAATATTTATCAAGTATTTTCTCCCCTACTTACCAAACACAGATAATTGATTTCAGTACAGATGTGGTTCTTGACATTGCCCAAACTTCAAACTCTTAATTATGTAGGAAAATTGAGCCTAAAAAATAAAACAAAAAACATGTGCAAACTAAATGTCAAATGTAGAGGAAAAGCCTGTTTTATTAAAAAAAAAAAAAAAGGTGTATCTTATAAAAAAAAGAACCTTACAAATTGATCCATATAACATTTCCTTATAAATATAAAAAGAGTAAAATCATTGCCTGTAGTTTTTCCTTTAGTTGTTCAAGTCTGAATCTGACAGATGTGGATTAAATGTGTCTATTCTGTTTACCAAAACAGACTTTTAAAATTGCTAGGATATACCAATAGATATTCATTCATATTATTACCATTCCATCACAGTATATGGTGATTTTTTTTAACTGTCATTTGCATCTTGAAACTCTCTTCAATTTTTTTTTCATTTGTACTGATACTACTTTAGTAATGGAATATGCGTTAGTGGTTTTAAACTCAATACTTAGTAAATTAATTCCCAGTTGTCTTCATAAATACTCTAGAGTATTAGGAAGTTGCAGGCCACATAAGCTGTAAAATATTATTAGGATTATCTAGTGAAATATCTACTCTTTATGATATTTTACAGAATTATTTAATGTCACTTAATGCTTCCTGATGGCATCTTTATAGAGGATTGCTACTACAAAAGGAATTTTAAAATATAGAAAAAAGCAGGAATATTTCAATTTTCTGTGGTAGGCACCAAATAGATGACTTACAGCTATTTTTCAAGAAATATCTGAAAGTGTGCTCAACTTTCATCCCTTACTACATACTCTCAAAATATTGCACAAAAACTTCTCCATTATTCAAAAAGAGAAGTGTGTGTGTGTGGGTGTGTGTATGTGTGTGTGTAAGTGAGCTAGATTATGAAAACTGAGAGAGAGAGAGAGAGAGAGAGAGAGAGAGAGAGAGAGAGAAAGTGGAGCCATAGAAATCAGAAGAAAATGAAAAGAGAAAAATAAAAGAGATGTTAAACGAAAAAATAAAACACCATGTCCACTGAATTTTTGTAGAAATGTTAAAGTCAAAGCACATTGAACCAAAAAAGACATTTCATTGTCTCTAATTCATCTGTATGGTGCATTTTATTTGTAATTCCTGGCAGAAGTCAGAATTTATCATCAAATCACCCAAACAATGGCCCAAAATTACTTTTTATCCTGTCTTGAATTTCAAAATTCTACAAGTAACTTTTAACTTGAGTCCTTTTAGGGCCCCCAAAATAACATACATTACTTATATTATTGAAAAAGAAAAGATTTGGTGTGAATCAAAAAGAAAACATGTAAAAAAGAGGGCAAAGAATGTAAAATGTACAGCTTGCCACTACTGTTGGGCCTGTTCATCCTTCCACTGGGTCAGTGACCTTGAGCCTCATGACTGTCAAGTAAAACGGTCTGAGTGACACCTGTTTTCCCAGAACCCCTGACCCTTGCTCAGCCAGTACTCCTGATATGCCCTCAAGAAGTGCACAGTAATGAAGTCAAGGAAATGGGCAGTTGCCAGGGGAGTTTTGCCATGCTTTTGACTAGCCATTTATATGTAATCTCTCACCTCATTTGTAAGGAAGAGAAAAGCATTTTTTAAATTTGAAGAGCAGTATTGACTCATTTAAAAAGCTTTAGATTGGGTTTCTGAAAAAGCATTCAGAATTTCGTACCTCAATTTTGATACATATCCCAGAAGGAACCAGTGAAGCAGTTTTTTCTCATTGGCTTTATAAATCTGCATAAAAACTTTAAAGATCAATAATATAGAAAGTTACTGAACTCTATCTAAAGGAAGTTAAAGAATATTCCTTCCTAAGTTAAAACATATATGAAATAATGAGATGCTGTTACTGGATCATTTGATTTGCTCCAATCTTTTTATTTACTTTTCTCAGAATCATCTTTGCAACACCCAACCAGGCTGTGAATATGGCATATGGATTTAGTTCTTATGATGGCTAAACTACAAGATAACATGCTATTTTTGTTATTTTGGTCATATAGATATGAATTTAGGGCCTGCACGCGGCTTACGTAAGGTGCATGACATAATTTAAATCTCTAATTAGTATTTAAAAAGTGCCTTTTCAAAAAAAGTGGCTTCTCTCCCAGGAAAGCAGTAGTTTGAAAATAAATCACAATATTTTTATGTCAAGCAACTGCCCCAAAACTATGAATAAAGAAGAGAATTGGGAATGGAAAAACTAGAAAAATGCCACAAAGAAATCTAAGTCATCTAAGAAAATCTAAGTCATCTAAGAAAATCTCTTCTCTAGATCCATAATATTGCCACAGGATAAAGAGCCCCTCCCCACATATTAAGGGCTAAAATAGAATCAAAACAGGCTGGAGTACAAAGGCCAGCATTGGATAGTTCTCTGGCCATGGACCCAGATCATCAGGCAGTACTCCCATCTTTAATAGCCAGCTTGAATTGCAAGACCTCAAATGTGTTCAGGAAAGCCCAACACCTGCCTCTCTGGGCAATGAGAAAGTCTGACTTAGGGAAAGACACACAAAAAGAAACCAGTACAAAAAGAAATAGCAGGCTCACGATTGATGCTTCATTGGGAAAATGAGCCAAGGAAGATTTCTATAGAGCGGAGCACCAAGTAAAGAGTGTGAACTCTTCCACTACCATCAATCACCAGAGAGCAGTTCTGTGTTTTCATGGTATCTGCTGCTCAATAAGAGTCAGAGTGGCAGCAAATTTACAAAAAGACCAAACTGGAGAAAAGAAGGCAGTGATGGCAAAATATCACAGCAGACATCATAATCAAGAAAAAAAAAAGTTTTCAATTTAGAAATTACATGAAAAGAGATGCAGAGGGATAGGATGCACTATGAAACCAAGATGCTCTTAGAAATAACCACCATGAGGTTATTTTTATAAAGAAAAAAGAAAAGGGCCAGGGTTTTGCTTTTAATTGCACATACTAGTACACTAGTAAAAGAAACAGTTTAAAATGAACTATAATTCTTTTTAAATATTTTAAAATGTGCCTTAGACAACTTTTGAAAACTCATGTACAGTATCATTTTTGTCCTTTTTCCCAAGATAAAAGCTTTTGTCAAATGAATCAAGCGACTTTAACATTTTTATGTGTTTGCCACAGACATTCTAGTTCTGGGAATTTATCTTAAAGTTTCTCAAAAAATACAGATTGTGGCACAAAGATGTTCTTCACAATATTTATAACTCATTCATTCATTCAACAAAATTTTTGGAGAATATTCAACGGTCCAGGCAATGTATCTGCTGTTTGGGAAAACAAACAAATAAACAACAAAACGAAATGCCATTGAAAGAGTAATAGTTAATGATGATACAGGCATATGATGAGCTATTAAAATGATGTTTATGGAATGTTTAAAGACTTGGAAAAATGCTAATGATCTAATATTGAGTGAAAATGTACCTATAAAATAGCACTTACTATAATATCTGAAATGTTAAAAATGCATTAAAATGAAGAAATACTCCAAAATAACAACAGTAGTTGACTTTAGGTATTAGAATGATGAATGCTCTCTTCCCCTGCATTGCTTTTGACAAAGAACATGTATTAATTTAATTATAATTAATAGATATTCAGATTTTGGTAAGCTAGAAATATCCGAACCTGACCCAACTGGCCATCTGATCAGAATTTTACTCTCTAGGTGTAAGAACTTGACTGAGTCTGAAAGAATGCAAGATATTCAGAGGCTTTTACAGATATGCCTCCCTGGAAGAAACAATAGTTGATTCTGTGGATTGCTTCTACCCTTCTTTCATATTCTTAAAATGCTTTGTATTGCTAAGCATGGCAAGCAGATATGATTAAGACTTTATGTTAATATTCAAAAGTAGATTTGATATGTTTCTTATTATATAAATTGTACTGATGTATAATCTACATACAATTAAATGCACCAATTTTAAGTGTACAGTTTGATGAATTCTGACAAATATATACATGAATGGAACCACAATTCCAATAAAATTGCAGAATATTTCCATGGTCCCTAAAAGTGCCCTAGCTTTGTGCTGCTTTGCAGGTAATCGTTAGTCCTATTCCTGGCATCAAACAACTACTGATCTGCTTTCTGTCAATATAGATTAGATTTACCTTCTAGAATTTCACATTCATGGAATCACATAAAATATACTCTTTTTTATACCTGATGTATTTCACTCAGCTCAAAGTTTTTGAGATCTACCCATGTTGCTGCATGTGTCAGTCTGGGATGCCATTATAGACACTTTAGAATGGCTGAAAACTAAAAGATGTATGAAATCAAGTGTTGATGGGGAAACATAGGAACTCGAGTGCATTGCCAGTGGGAATATGAGATGGCGTAGCCACTTCAGCAAACAATTTGGAATTTTTAATAAAGTTATACATACACTTGCCACATAACCCAGCAATTCCATACCTAGATATTTATTTAAGAGGAATGAAAACATATGTCCACAAAGACATGTATATGAATAACAATGGCAGCTGAACTAGAAGCATAACAAATTTTAACAGACATAATTGAAACAACTTAATGTCTATCAATAATTGAATGAATAAATAATTACATATATATACAGTGGAATATAACTCAATAAAATGTTGACATCTTAAGCATATTTTTTAAAACTATGCTTACAAAATTTAGTTTAATCAAAATGTGTTATCCTGAGAAAAAGACTCCAACAATGGGAAAATCATATAGATTTACTTATATACATACTATTACTTAGTAAAGTATTACAAACAAAAACATTATTTATTTTTAAATAAGCTCCAATCAGGGTTTAAATTAATAAAGTCAGTGTTCTCACTTCAAAAGTACATTTGTTTATTATTTATTTTTAAAATGAATAAAATGTTTTATAACATTTGTCATATTATTTGGGGAAGATATTAAACTTGTTAAAACATCAGGAAACAGAAATAAATAGTTATTACATGAAATTTATATGTTTTAAAATAAGTCCCAAACTCCTGCTGTGTAGTCTTCTACCAAGCTCTGGTGAAAACCTTATTTTTCTTCAAATGAAAAACTCCAAAAGTCAGAAATGAAATTGTTTCATTTTTCTTTCATTTGAAAATCAAGTACTGAACACAGAATTAGACATGGTCCCTGCTCAGTGGGTTTCACAATCTACAATGCTAGCCTGATTTTCTTTCTGCCAAAACTCTATATAAGAGCACACACTTGATAGGAACTTGTTTACTATTGCTAAGATATACTTTTGTGCCCAGATATAGTACTGAAAGAAAGTTCACAGTCCTTTGAAAAACAAGGGCCTTGGGCATGCTGGCAGGCCAGGCACAATAACATACACTTGTATCAAATAAAGGAGAGTTCTGTGTCAAGAACAGAATTCTAATAATGACTTGTCTTTTTCTAGTTTACTACTTAAGAAAGCTTGACAGAAACAAAAAGCCAACTTTACTTCTATATGTGCAAGTTTATGGTCTAGCACAGTACTTAGAATATAGTAAAATATTTGTTAGATTGGTAGAGCAAATTATAAATATGCATTTGAAATAAAACATTCTGTCAATAATAAACTTAACGTTCAGTTGTAGTCTGAACTTATAAAATGATTAAAATTTAAGATAAACCCCAAAATAAAGTAAAATTTCACATGATTTTCACATCTCCGCTAAATTTTTGGCCATTATGAAGTTTTCTCTCCCTATTTTCCTGAAATTGTTTTCAACCAGTGAAGTGATTCTTGGCTCATACATATGAGGCAATGTAATATACAGTAAAAATATACTTGTTCACATTAAGGGGAAACATAAGCAATTTCACATATTAAAGACCTACCTATATATTAAAGACCTGCCTATCATAAATACTGAACTAAACAGGTTAATTCATCCACTCAACAAATATTGTTTAGGTGGCTACTATGTGTCAAACATTGTTTTTGTGCTGGTGGACATAGCAGTGAACAATTCAGAAATGCCTTTCAGACTATGGATCTTTCATTCTAGTGGAAGGTGTATCAAATTGGGGAAGCAGAAAAAGAAGAGAACTAATAAACAAATTTTTATGTAACATTATGTCCAGTTACAAACCTAGTTTCATTCATTCTCAGCACAAGCTTGCAAGCTGGCTATTTTTTAAATTAGGAAAGTGCAAACAAGAGATGTCATCTAACTTGTCCTAAGTCATGCTATAGTATAGTAGTAATATAACCCAGGTCCTTCAGACTGGGAATTCCTTGCTGTTTCCACTTATTTACATTAGGGAAAATAATTCAAAAATGATTCCTAAGTTCACAAATTCAAATAAAGAAGGAAGAAAATGGAAGGAGGGAGGGAAAAGTCTTTAGAAGTAAATGCTTATTTCTGTGTAGAAGCCATGAGCATGTGCATTGTGTACCTCCCTTTATGGATATGGATAAAACAACTAACTGAGGGCCCCAGCTGTTGTGCTATGAAATCTACTGTGGCATTTGCACTGATCCCTCCAGCTGCTCTCAGCCACTGATGAAGCACAGCAGGGATATTAAGTGATTCCCATTCCTGGGAGACGTGGGACTCCTCTAATAGCCGACTTTAGCTAGAGGAATTCCTGAGCAGCATCATTGTCAAGGGCATTTCCCTCCCTGTCTTTTTGTTTGTTTGTTTTTTGACACAGAATCTCGCTCTGTCACCCAGGTGGGAGTGCCGTGGCATGAACACAGTTCACTGCAGTCTCCACCTCCTGGGGTCAGGTGATCTTCCCACCTTAGTTCTCTCAGTAGCTGGTATTGCAGACATGTGCCATTATGTCCAGCTAGTTTTTTTCGTATTTTTTTGTAAAGACAGGATTTCGCTATGTTGCCCAGGCTGGTCTCGAACCCCTGAGCTCAAAATACTTGCCCGCATTTAACTCCCAAAGTTCTGGGGTTACAAGTATGAGCCACCAGGCCTGGCCCTCCCTTTGTCTTTCACTCACACTGTGGTCTAAAGGTGCCCCTAGCCTTACCAGGTCCCCTCTCCATTTTGTCTCACAGAGCTATCTAATATAATACTTGCATCTTTAATCCCATCTTGGGTTACCTTCTTTTTTTTTATTTTTAATTATACTTCAAGTTATAGGGTACATGTGCACAACGTGCAGGTTTGTTACATATGTATACATGTGCCATGTTGGTGTACTGCACCCATTAACTCACCATTTACATTAGGTATATCTCCTAATGCTATCCCTTCCCACTCCCCCCTCCCCACAAGAGAACCCAGTGTGTGATGTTCCCCTTCCTGTGTCCAAGTGATCTCATTGTTCAATTCCCACCTATGAGTGAGAACATGTGGTATTTGGTTTTCTGTTCTTGCAATAGTTTGCTGAGAATGATGGTTTCCAGCTGCATCCATGTCCCCACAAAGGACACGAACTCATCCTTTTTTATGACTGCATAGTATTCCATGGTGTACATGTGCCACATTTTCTTAATCCAGTCTGTCACTAATGGACATTTCGGTTGATTCCAAGTCTTTGCTATTGTGAATAGTGCCACAATAAACATACGTGTGCATGTGTCTTTACAGCAGCATGACTTATAATCCTTTGGGTATATCCCCAGCAATGGGATGGCGGGGTCAAATGGTATTTCTAGTTCTAGATCCTTGAGGAATCGCCACACTGTTTTCCACAATGGTTGAACTAGTTTACAGTCCCACCAACAGTGTAAAAGTGTTCCTATTTCTCCACATCCTCTCCAGCACCTGTTGTTTCCTGATTTTTTAATGATTGCCATTCTAACTGGTGTGAGATGGTATCTCATTGTGGTTTTGGCAAGTGGCAATGAGTGACTCTAGCAAATGAACAGTAAGACAAGGATTTGGGACTGGTTAATCCACTACCAGGCAGGTGAAGAAGATACCATCCTGGTTAGTATGGGGCAGATGGGTAGTACTTGGCACAATATGGTGGCTCAATTGCTGAAGATTTTGCCCATGGTGACCTGGGAAAATGTCCTGATGGAGAAACTGCTAAGGCAGGGGTAATAATTTTGACATCTAAAAAACAGGTGGGAAACAATGTCTACAAATCAGAGTGAGATGTCCTTCAGAAGGACAATGAGAGATGCAGGGTTGTTAACAAGGACTTTATAGTTAAGTGTGTGAATCAGAGAGTCTCAGTTGTAGCTTATAAAGAGGCCCTTATAACCTGTAGTGGAAGGGTAAACACAATTAAGTGATAGGCTGAAGATTATTGTCAGAGGCACAGAGCTCCAGAAATGCTTGAATGCTTAGCTAAGACAGATTTGTTATATGAACATGAAGGCTCTGGTGGGGAAAATCTATGGTCTTGAAAAATAGGACAGGAAAATCTGAGCGGATGACCCTGAGAATGCTGGCTATTCAAACTGCTGGTTGCCCATGGAGCCTCAGGTTTGCAAAGGAATCTCTCCTTCTTAGTGAGAGCTAGTGCTTCTACTGGTCAGGAAGATTAGGTTATCCTCATAAGGTAACAGGTACCTGCCCCTAGAAGCGGTCCCCACCTCCTTTTCTGCTTGCCAGGTCACTAATTAAGGTTAAATCCAAGCATAACCCAGCTGGGTATATGCTAGGGCTGATAATATAGGAAAGAGACTACACTTAAAAATTTGCAACACTTGCTGTCATGTACTGACAAGAGCAAATGGGGGAACCCCTTGAATTAAATTTTGAGGGTGTTTGATCAAGGAGACCAGAATTTTTTTTAAAAAAATTACATTATTATGGGTACATAACACTTGTGTGTGTGTATATATATATGTATGTACATATTATATTTTGATATAAGAGTACAATTTAAATGATCAACTCAGGGTAATTGAGATATCCATTACCTCAAGCATTTATCCTTTCTTTGTTAGGAATATTCCAATTCCATTCTTTTAGTTATTTTCAATATACAATAAATATATTGTTAGCTATAGATTTCCTATAGTGTGTGGGTGGGAGGAGTTAGAGAGGGGGTGGTTAATACCACATGCTCTCACTCACAAGTGGGAGTTGAACAATGAGAACACATGGGCACAGACAGGGGACATCACACACCAGGGCCTGTTGCAGGGTGGGAGGCAAGGGGAGGGAGAGCATTAGGACAAATACCTAAGGCACGCAGGGCTTGAAACCTAGATGACCAGTTGATAGGTGCAGCAAACCACCATGACACATGTATACCTATGTAACAAACCTGCACATTCTGCACATGTATCCCAGAACTTAAAGTAAAATAAAAAATTTAAAAAAAGAGGGGATGGTTAATGGGTACAAAAATACAGTTAGATAGAAGGAATAAGACAACACTAGTGACAAGAGCAAATAGGGGAACTCCTTGACTTGTGTTATCTTATTCCTTCTATCTAACTATATTTTTGTACCCATTAATCATCCCCACTTTCCCCCACCCACACACTACTCTTTCTTGCCACTGGTAATGATCATTCTACTCTCCATCTCTATGAGTTAATTTTTTTGGCATAACCCCCACATGTGATTGAGAACATGTGATGTTTGTCTTTCTGTGCCTGGTTTATTTTACTTAATATAATGTCCTCCAGTTCCATCCACATTGCTGCAAATTACAGAATTTCATTCTTTTTTATGGCTGAATAATATTGCATTACGTATAGGAATCATATTTTATTTATCTGTTATTCATCCACTGATGGACACTTAGGTTAATTCCATAACTTGGCTATTATGTAGAATGCTGCAATAAACATCGGAGTGCAGATATCTCTTCAATATAGTGATTTCCTTTCTTTTGGATAGGTCTCCAGCATCAGGCTTGTTGAATCATATGGTGGTTCTATTTTTAATATTTTCAGGAATCCTTATCCTCTTCCCCATAGTGGCTGACTAATTTACACTGCCACAAGTACAAAGATTTCCCTCTCTCCATGGCTTCACCAGCATCTGTTATTTTTTGTCTTTCTGATAATAGTTATTCCAACAAGGGTGAGAAGATCTATCACTGTTGCTTTTACTTGTGTTTTTCTGATGATTAGTGATGTTGAGCATTTTTTCATATGCCTGCTGGCCCTTTGTATGCCTCCTTTTGAGAAATCTCTATTTACATCTTTTGACCATTTATTAATCAGATTTGTTTTTCTCCCTATTGAGTTGTTTGAGCTCCTTATATATTCTGGTTATTAATCTCTTGTTAGATAAGCAGATTGCAAATATTTTCCCCATTCTGTGGGTTGTCTCTTTACTGTGTGGATTGTTTCCTTTGCTGTGCAGAGCTGTTTAGGTTCATATAATCCCATTTGTCCACTTTTGCTTTGGTTGCCTGTGCTTCTGAATTCTTACATAAAAAAGCTTTGCCCAAACCAAGGCTCTGGAGCATTTCCCTAGTGTTTCCCTAGTAGTTGCATAGTTTCTGCTCTTAGATTTGTATTTAATTCATTTTGATTTGACTTTTGTATATGGTGAGATAAAGGGGTCTAGTGTCATTCTTCTGCATATGGATATCCAGTTTTCCCAGACCATTTAATGAAGAGAACAAAGCTGAAGGCATCACATTACCTGACTTCAAATTATACTCTGAAGCTACAGTAAAAAAAAAAAAAAAAAAAAAAAAAAAACACACAGCACACACAGCACAGTATTTTCATAAAATGAGACACAAAGACCAATGGAATAGATTAGAGAACCCAGAAATAAATGCATGCGTTTATAGTCAACTTATTTTTGATAAAGGTGCCAAAAACAAACATTGGGAGAAGGGAAGAAAAATTCAAGACTTGCTTGTAGTAGTCTGACTTCACACTACTAATAAAGACATACCCAATACTGGGTTTAATTGACTTACAGTTCCACATGGCTGGGGAGGCCTCACAATCATGGTGCAAGACAAAGCAGGAGGAAAGTCACATTTTACATGGTGGCAGATGAGAGATTTTGCAAGGGAACTCTCATTTATAAAATCACAAGATCTCATGAGACTTATTCACTACCATGAGAACAGTATGGGGGAAACTGCCCCCATGATTTAATATAATTCTCCTGGCCCTGCCCTTGACATGTGGGTATTATTACAATTCAAGGTGAGATTTGGGTGGGGACACAGTCAAACCATATCATTCTGACCCTGGCCCCTCTCAAATCTCATGTCCTCATATTTTAAAACCAATCATGCCTTCCCAACAGTCCCCCAAGGTCTTAACTCATTTTGGCATTAACTCAAAAAAGTCCACAGTCAAAAGTATCATCCATGACAAGGCAAGTCTCTTCCACCTATGAGCCTGTAAAATCAAAAGCAAGTTAGTTACTTCCTAGATACAATGGTGGTACAGGCATTGGTAAATACAGCCATTCCAAATGGGAGAAGTTGGCCAAAACAAAGGGGCTACAGGGCCTATGCAAGTCTAAAATCCAGTGGGGCAGTCAACTCTTAAAGCTCCAAAATGATCTCCTTTGACTCTGTATCTCACATACAAGTCATGCTGATGCAAGAGGTGGGCTCCCAAAGCCTTGTGCAGCTCTGTCCCTGTAGCTTTGCAGGGTACAGCCCCCCTTCTGGCTGCTTTAATGGTTGGTGTTGAGTGTCTGTAGGTTTTCTGGTCACACAGTGCAAACTGTCAGCAGACCTACCATTCTGGAGTCTGGAGGACAGTGGCCCTGTGGGGACTCTGTGTGGAGGCTCCCTCCCCACATTTCCCTTCCACACTGCCCTAGGAGAGGTTCTCCATGGGGGCTCCACCCCTGCAGCAGACTTCTGCTTGGACATGCAGGTGTTTCCATACATCCACTGAAATATAGGAGGAGGTTCCCAAACCTCAATTCTTGACTTCTGTGTACCCACAGGACCAAAACCACATGGAATCTGCCAAGGCTTGGGGCTTGCAGTCTCTGAAGCCACAGCCCAAGCTGTACCTTGACCCCTTTTAGACATGGCTGGAGCATCTGGGACACAGGGCACCACGTCCCTAGGCTGCACACAGCAGGGGTTCCTGGCCCTGGCCCAGGAAACCATTTTTTCCTTCTAGGCCTTGGGATCTGTTGTAGGAGAGGCTGCCATGAAGGTCTCTGACTTGCCCTGGAGATATTTTCCCCATTGTCTTGGTGACTAGCATTTGGCTCCTTGTTACCTATGCATATTTCTGCAGCAGGCTTGAATTTCTCCTCAGAAAATGGGTTTTTGTTTTCTATTGCAAAGTCTTTCAAACTTTTATGCTGTGCTTCCTCTTGAACAGTTTGCCACTTAGAAATTTCTTCTGCCAGATATCTTACATCATCTCTCTCAAGCTCAAATTTCTATAGATCTCTAGGGCAAGTGCAAAATGCCAACAGTCTCTTTGGATAGCAAGAGTGACCTTTACTTTAGTTCTGAACAAGTCTCTCATCTCCATCTGAGACCACCTCAGCCTGGACTGTATTGTCCATATCACTATCAGCATTTTGGTCAAAATCACTCAACAAGTGTCTAGGAAGTTCCAAACTTTCCCACATCTTCCTGTCTTCTGAGTCCTTTGAGTCTCTAGGAAGTTCTAAACTTTTCCACATTTTCCTAGTTTCTTCTGAACCCTCCAAACTGTTCCAACCTCTGCCTGTTACCCAGTTCCAAAGTCACTTCCACATTTTGGAGTATCTTTACAGCAGTGCCCCACTAGCTGGTACCAATTTACTGCATTAGTCTGTGCTCACTCTGCTAATAAAGACATATCTGAGACTGGGTGATTTATACAGAAACGAGTTTAATTGACTCAAGAGTTCCACATGGCTGGGGAGGCCTCATAATCATGACAGAAGGCAAAGGAGGAGAAAAGTCACGTTTTCACATGGCGGCAGGCAAGAGACAGCTTACGCAAGGGAACTCCCATTTATAAAGCCATCAGTTATCATGAGATTTATTCACTACCACAAGAAGAGTATGGGGGAAACCATCCCCATGATTCAATTCTCTCCACCTAGCCCCACTCTTGACATGTGGGGATTATTACAATTCAATGAAGATTTGGGTGGGGACACAGCCAAACCATATCAACAAGCAAGATTTAACTGCCTTAAGTGCACTTTCTAAATACATGGAATTTAATATTCTGGCCAGGACTCCAGGGGATGGACAAAACTTTATTCTGGGATGGCTTTGAGAGTTCTGTAAAAAAAAAAAAATGATGGTCAACAGTCTAAATCCAATTGCATTGCTACAAAGGAATACCTGAGGCTGGGTAATTTATAAAGAAAGGAGGCTTATTTGGCTCACGGTTCTGCTGGTTGTACAAGAAGCATGACGCCAGCACCTGTTTCTTGTGAGGAACTCAGGAACTTCCAATCCTAGGGCAAGGGAAAGGGGAGCTGGCATGTCACCTTGTGAAAAAGGAAGCAAGAGAAAGGACGAGAGAGAGAGGAGGAGGGTGCTACAGTTTTTTAAACAACCAGCTCTGGCATGAACTAATAGAGCAAGAACTCACCTATGACTGTGGGGAAGGCATCAAACCATACATGGGGGATCTATTCCTATGGCCCAACACCCCTCCACTAGGCCCCACCTCCAACATTGGGGATCAACTTCCAACATGAGATTTGAAAAGAAAAAAACATCCAAACATCAGTTCTCAGTGAAATAAAACTGTCAATATTGCCCTGGCAGGTAGTAGAGGGAGGAATGATGAGGCTAAGGGAAATTAGTATGTTGAAGGGACATGTTATGTAAGACCAAAAGACTCAAGAGAACATACTCTTCACTAAGACCATCAGGCACGTGCTGGTGAGAAGATGCCAAAATCACTAAATCTTTCATGACAATTCTTTCCAGGCTGGGGATAAGAGAAGAGGTAGTTACAGAGTCTGATTCTTTAACATCCATGGTCATAATGCTCCTCTTCCTAAGTAATGGAACTAGGTGATGGCACTTACTTGCCTGAAGCTAAGAGGCTTCAATTACCATGATAGGTGAAGTTGGAGAGATAGTCAAGGAGTTTAATCTGCAGATATTGTGAAACGGTTAATAGTGTTTAACATCCTTATAAGCAGAAGAGATGGGCAGCTAACAAGGGTGCTTCTTAATATTTAAAAAAAATTTAAAGTAAATAAACAAAAACACAAAAATGGAGGAGTGAGAAATGATGCTGTAGGAGGTCCAGACTGTGATGCAATGTGCTCCACTACCTGGGTCACACAATCTTCTATAGTGCTTGAGGATCCAGTAGGCCCTATAGTGCTAGAACACACACAATGTGGAACTTATGGCAAACTCCATAGAAGAGTCACAACACAGATCCCTGAAAGTCTGGAGTAAGCCCAAGCACAGTAGAGAACTATTCATTCTTTGAGAAATACTATTCATCTTTTGTGTGTTACGAGGCTCTGGTAAAGACAGAACACTTGACCGTGGAACAAACTGTCCATGCAAATAAAACTGCCCATTATGAGCAGAATTATGTTGGACTAACCATGTCATAATATTAGGCCCAGACACAGTTCACTAGACATGAGCAAGTGGACCAAACCACATGTCATCAATCCCAGTTGCACAGTATCTCTCTCCTGGTTTGTTGTATGGTTGTATGGGGTTTTCTATATCACTAGCCAAAAGAGCAGGAAAAAGGCTTTGTTTGATTTATGGATGGATTGCCTCAGTATGTAGGTGCAAGTGAAATGTAGACAGTGGCTACATTACAGCCACATTTAGGATTGCCCTTGAAAAACAGTGGAGAAAAAAAAAAAATCTCACTGATAGAGCTATAGGCAGTGTATTTAGTGTGGAAAGAAAAATAGCCAAGATAAGAATACATATACATTTCTGTGCAATGGCCAATGGCCTGTCCCTCTAATGTGTAGCCTGGAAAAAGAGGAACAGGAATATGAGAGGCAGAGAGGTCTAGGGTGGAGCTTATGTAAGTTCCAGAGTCTGAAAACCTGTGAACCAGGAGCTCCAGTGTGCAAGGGCAGAAGAAGATAGATATCTTAGTCCAAGAAGAGATAATTTGCTCTTCTCTTACCTTTCTGTTCTATCTTGGCCCTCAATGTCTTAGATGATGCTAGCCAACATTGGTGAGGATGGACTTTCTTTACTCAGTCTACTAATTCAAATACTAATTTCTTCCAGAAACACCCTCACAGACACATCTAGAGATAATATTTTAATAGTGCTCTAGATATCCCTTAACCAGTGAATTTGATATACAAAATCAATTATCACACCTACTTACCAAAAGTGAGCGAACTATTGCTACTGCTGAATGTCCAATTTGCAGTGGCAGACACCAACACTTAGTCTCTAATAAGGCATTATTCCTTGAATAAAACCATTGGTTAGCTGATTATATACCTCTACTTCCATTCTAGTTCATCTTGTAGGAATAGTTATTCTGGGCATGGATTTGCCTTTCTTGTTCACATTAGTCATGCACTGGCATTAATATCCAGTGGCTAAAAGAATGCCTGATCCGTAGGCATAGAATCCCACCCAACATAGCATTTTACTTGGAAAGTCACTTAGCCAATGAAGTATAGGAGTTGATCCATGACTGTGGGGTCCACTGGTTATAACACATGCTGCACTACTCAGAGGGAGCCAACCTTACAGAATACTGAAATAGCCTTCTAAATGTGCAACTGCAGGCCAGCATTGAGGAAATATTGAAAGGATGTAGTGCCATCCTTCAGGATCTCATGTGTCTTTTGAACCTGAAGTCTCCATATGATGCATTGTTCCCAGCAGGAAGGATACATGAGCTCAAGAAACAAGGAGTAGCCACCGATGACTCACTGAGAGATTTGTGCTTCCTGTATTCACAAACTTGAGCTCTTCCAGGGAACACAAAAATAGTGTTGATATGGAAGATATCAAATTACATAATAAAATTACAAGCTATATCTGTCATATGAAAGCTTTGGATTCCTGGTGCCCAGGACCAACAGGAGAAAAGAGGAGTCACCATACCAGCAGGGGTAATTGAGTCTTATCAGCAGAATGATATAGGGCTGCTTTCAAAATGGGGACAGAAACATATGTGGACCCCAAATGATCCATTTGGATGATGCTAATACTCCCTTGCACTATTGTAAATATGGATAGTAATATGAAGCAGCTTAGATGGTGAAGGGTCTGATAACAAGATTTCACATGCTTTAGGAATAAAGGTTTTGTTCATACCCCCAGGCAAACCACCAAGATCTACTGAGAGAATCATTGATGTTGAAGGAAATTTAGAATGAAGAGTGGGAGAGAAAGAGGAGGAATACTAGTTGCAACCCAGAGATAAACTGTACCAATGGAAACTTTATCCTGCTAACTGCCCCCTCTTGTTAGATTTCCCTCCAGGAAGAAAGGTTCATGGAAACTTTGGAGGAGCTGCTCCTGGACCTGAATGTGAAGAAGATCCAAATGATACAAGGGCATTCTGTGGTAGACATGAGAATGAGCTTCCCGACTTATCAGCATAGTGAGTACAATTGACTATGCACCCAAGCTGTTGTGCTCTGAAATCCAGAACCACATTTATGCTATAGTTCCATGGGCTGCTCCCAGCTAATGACTGAGAATGCCAGGAATACTAAGGGAGATCCACTGCTGAGAGACACAGGACACCTATGATTGGCAACTTTGGCTCAAACACATTCTCTGACAGCCTGGGCAAACCTCTCTCAGACTTTAGGACTATCGAGGACACTACCCCCTTTCACTTGGGGTCAGATTTGTATTGTGCTTTATTATGCACTCAGCTTTATCCAGCTCCCTCTCTGTATTATTTCACACAGATATTTCTCCTAATGAATATTCTCAACACTTAATACTGTTTTGTCATCTGCTTTTTGAGAACCCCTATGACATTCCTATAATATAAAGTTTAAGTTGTGTTAATAAGCCTCAGGTCCTCATTTAATATAAAAAGGAAATGCAGCAAACTAGTGAAATGACTTGCTTGAAGGCAAATGGCAAATAAGTAAGTATAGTGTAGTATGATGATGTAATAAGGCATTTTTATAAAACCAACCTAGGTAGTGAAATTTACATCACTGCAATCGTTCACACTGTGGCTGAATGGAATCACTGAAAGATCAGAGAGTCTGAGTGTTACTGCCTATCTACAAAAGCTATGCAACCTAAAAAGGGAGGCTGGACAAAGGTCAGACTGCTGGGTGTTGTAACCAAAAGGTAGTGAAAGTTGTTTGCCAGTTCTTTCTTTCATGCCATTTAAAAATTAAGGGAGATTGAATCTGTGCTCCATACCCATTCTTGATAGAATCTCCCACTTGGCTAATTCCTTGCCACTGCTGCTCCACATCTTTCCACAAACTCCTTCTCAATTGCTCCACATCTACCTTACAAGGGCTTTCCTACTTCCTTTCTAACTGATTTTTCCAAATCATTCTTTGTCATCTTCTGCCATTTTAATTACTTTCATTACTGACCAAAGTTAAAAATATTTCCAAGAAAGTTCATCTTACTTTTAACAATGATATTACTAGTATCATTAGAAAGGATGTTTGAATGGTAAAAAATGTCAATGGTTATTTGAGAAGCTGAGAGTTCAAGCCTTTAGAAGTCTTCAAGCGAAGATAACCTCCCCAGTTTCCTTTAGCTTTTATTTTTAATGATTGTAAGCCTTCAACACATAAAATCTTTGGAAGATCCCCTCTTTAAAATGAAGAGAAAAGCTTAGCCATAAGTACTTCCATAACAGTGTAGACAATTGACAATTTTTGAAAGTTCTGTAATCAGGTTATCATTTTATTTACATTTCCTTATTTTCCTCTTCTACAAAAAGCTAAACTTCAATCTGTCAGAATTGTCGTAAACTCTGAATCATCAGTGTGAAAAGTAATGTTTATTTAAATGCTTACAATGTTGTTCTCTTTTGGTTATTCTTGTTTCCTGAAATCAGAGTTTTCTAGGATTCGAAATTCAAAAAGTTTAGCATAATTTGTTTTGAATTAAGTAACTACTATACAAAGTTCCCAATGCTAATATTTTTCTGTCAATCAGTAAAGGTAAAGTTGTTGGGAATTATTCATTTTAGGTTTTCATAAATATGAATAGAAAACATAAAAAGGGATAAGTTGCTTTTTCCTTCTTCAAACATAACTTTTTATTCATGATTTCCTTATGTCTACACTTATTGTTTTAAAGCTCCACTTAAGGTATAATGGAAATGTCTCCATGCAATTAGCTAAGAATTCTGGAACTCTGTTATAATTCCTTTCTTTTATCAGATATCACATCCCAACCCAAGCTCTAAGTCAAATATAAATTTCTAAATATTTTTGTTTGCAGAAGGTGTTGTTTGGATGACATGACTTCTAACAATTTTAGATTATTTTCATCTACTATAGAAATATTGTTACCACTTAGATACATAGACCAGTGATACTATAAAGCAACCACACAAACAAACCAGTGTAATAACCAGCTAATAACACAATGACAGGATCAAACACACACGTATCAATACTAACCATGCAAGCTGGATAAAAAAGCAAGACCCAATGGTAAGCTCCAAGAGACCCATTTCACATATCATGACATCCATAGGCTCAAAATAATGGAATGGAGGAAAATCTATCATGCAAATGGAAATCAGAAAAAAGCATGGGTTGCAGTACTAATTTCAGAAAAAATGAAGTTTAAGCCAAGAAAAGTTTAAAAAAAAAAAAAGACAAAGAAGGGCATTACATTATGGTAGAAGTTTCATTCAACAAGAAGACCTAACAAACCTAAATATATATGTACCCAGCACTGGAGAACCCTACAACTTCTTAGAGACCTAGATAGAGACTTGGACTCCCACACATTAATGGTAGGAGACTTCAACGCTCAACTGACAGTACTAAACAGATCATTGAGTCAGAAAATTAATAAAGATATTTAGGTCCTGAGTTCAACATTGGACCAAATGGATCTGACCAAACCTCTACAGAACTCTCCACTGAAAACCATCAGAATATACATTCTTGTCATTGCCATATGACACACACTGTAAAATCAGCCACATTACCGAACAGAAAACAATCCTCAGCAAACACAAAAGAACTGAAATCATACCAAACACACTGTCTGACCACAGTGCAATAAATAGAAATTAAGACAAAAAAAAAACCATTCAAAACCACGTAATTATGTGGAAATTAAGCAACATGCTCCTGAATGACTTTTGGGTAAACAATGAAATTAAGGCAGAAATCCTGTTCTTTGAAACTAATGAGAACAAAGATAAAACGTACCAGGCACCTCCGGGACACAGTTAAGACAGTGTTAAGAGGGAAATTAACAGCACTAAATGCTCACATCAAGAAGTTATAATGATCTCAAATTAATTACATAACATACATAATGAAAAGAATTAGAGAAGCAAAAGCAAACCAACCCCAAAGTCAGCAGAAGACAAAAAATAACCAAAATCAGAGCTGAACTGAAGGAAATCGAGAAACAAAACCAATCCAAAGAACAACAAATCCAGGGGTTGGTTGTTTGAAAATATTAATAAGATAAATAAGATACATAGACACTAGTTACAGTAATAAAGAAAAAATATCCATATAAACACAATTAGAAATGACAAAGGGGCTGTTACCACAGACCTCAGAGATATAAAAATAACCATCAGAAACTACAATGAACACCTTTATACACACAAACTAGAAAACCTACAAGAGGTTAATAAATCCTGAGACACATATAAGTTTCCAAGACTAAATTAGGAAGAAATTAATTCTGTAAATGCACTAATAATGAGCTGCCAAATTGAATCAGTATTAAATAGTTCTCCACCACCACCACCAACATAAAGCCCAACACCAAACAGATTTACAGCTGAATTCTACCAGAGGTACAATGAAGAGCTAGTACCATTCATACTGAAACTATTCCAAAAAATTGAGGAGGCAGGATTCCTCCCTAACTCATTCTAGGATACTAGTATCATTCTGATACCAAAACCTGGAAAAGACACACACACACAAAGGAACCTCAGACCAATATGATGAACAATGATAAGAAAATCCTCAGGAAACTACTTGGAAACCAGATCCAGCAGCATCAAAAAGTTTTAGCCAACATGATCAAGTAGGCTTCATCCCCAGGTGCAAGCGTGGTTCCACATACACAAATCAATAAATGTGATTCATTACATAAACCGAATAAAGACAAAAACCACATGATTATCTCAGTAGATGCAAAGAGGCTTTCAGTAAAATTCAACACCCCTTTATGTTAAAAATTCTCAATAAATGAGGTATTGAAGGAACACACCTCATAATAGTAAGAATCCTCTATGACAAACTCACAGTCACTATCATAATGGATGGGCAAAAGCTGGAAGCATTCCCCTTGAAAACTGAAACAAGCCAAGGATGTCCACTCTCACCACTTCTATTCAATACAGTATTCAAAGTCCTGGCCAGAGGAATCAGGCAAGAGAAAGAAAGAAATGACATCCACATAGGAAGAGAGGAAGTCAAACTATCCCTGCGTGCAGACCACATGATTCTATATCTAGAAAATGCCATCATCTTGGCCCAAAAGCTCCTTCAGCTGATAAACAACTTCAGTGAAGTATCAGGATACAAAATCAACGTACAACTATCACTAGCATTCCTATATACCAACAACTGTCAAGCCAAGAGTCAAACCAGGAACATGATCCCATTCACAATTGCCATAAAAAGAATAAAATACCTGGGAATAGAGATAACCAGGGAGGTGAAAGATCTCTACAACGGTTCTTAAAAACACTGATCAAAGAAATCAGAGATGACACAAACAAATGGCAAAATATTCTATGCTCATGGATAGGAAGAATCGGTATCATTAAAATGGCCCTATTAGCCAAAGCAATTTAGATACAATTCAAAATAGATTCAATGCTATTCCTATCAAACTACTAATGAAATAAGGCTCAGAAATAAGGCTGCATAAATAGGACCATCTGATCTACAACAAAGCTGACAAAAACAAGCAATAGGGAGATGACTCCCTATTCATTAAGTGGTGCTGGAACAACTGGCTAGCCATATGCAGAAGATTTAAGCTGGACCCTTTCCTTATACAATATACAAAGATCAACTCAAGATGGATTAAAGACCTAAATGTAAAATTCAAAACTATAAAAACCCCAGAAGACAACCTAAGCAATGCCATTCTGGACATAGGAATGGGCAAAGATTTCATGACAAAGATGCCAAAAGCAATCACAACAAAAGCAAAATTTGACAAAAGGAATCTATTTAAAGAGCTTCTGCAGAACAAAAGAAACTACTAACAGAGTAAACAACCTACAGAATGGGAGAAAATATTTGCAAACTGTGCATCTGACAAAGGTCTAATATCCAGCATTCAATTAAGAAACTAAGTGGATAAAAACAGCTCCATTAAAAAGTGGGCAAATGACATGAACAGACACTTTTCATAAGAAGACACACAAGCAGCCAACAAGCATATGAAAAAAAAGTTTGTTATCTCTGATCATTAGAGAAATGAAAATCAAAACCACAATGAGATACCATCTTTTACCAGTCATTATGGCTATTATTAAAAAGTAAGAAAAAAACAGAGTACTGGTGAGGTTGTGCAGAAAAGGGAACACTTATACACTGTTGATGAGAGTGTAAATTAGTTTAACCATTGTGGACAGCAGTGTGGCGATTCCTCAAAAAGCTAAAAACAGAACTACCTATTCTGCCCAGCAATCCCATTACTGGGTAATATCCAGAGGAATATAAATCATTCTACCATAAAGACACATACATGCAAATGCTCATTGCAGCACTACTCACAATAGCAAAGACATGGAATCAACCTAAATGTTCATCAATAACTGATTGGGTAAAGAAAATGTGGTACATAGACACCATGGAATACTATGCAACCATATAAAAGAACAAGGTCAGATCTTTTGTGGGAACATGGACGGAGCTGGAGGTCATAATCCTTAGCAAACTAATGCAGAAACAGAAAAACGAATACTGCACATTCTCACTTATAAGTGGGAACTAAAGTATGAGAACTCATAGACACAAAGAAGGAAACAACAGGCCAAGTGCAATGGCTCATGCCTGTAATCTCAGCCTTTGGGAGGCTGAGGCAGGAGGATCACGAGGCCAGGAGATCAAGACCAGCCTGAACAACATGGTAAAACCCTGTGTCTACTAAAAAAAACAATACAAAAATTAGCCAGGGATGGTGGTAGGTGCCTGTAATCCCAGCTTCTTGGGAGGCTGAGGTAGGAGAATTGCTTGAACCCAGGAGGCGGAGGTTGCAGTGAGCCAAGATTGTGCCATTGCAGTCCAGCCTGGGTGACAGAGTGATACTCCATCCCCCCCCAAAAAAAAGAAAAAAGAAAAAAGGAGGAAACAATAGACACTGGGGTCTACCTGAGGGTGGAGGGTGAGAGGAGGAATACAAGCAGAACAAATAACTATTGGGTACTATGCTCAGTACCTGAGTGACAAAATAATCTTTACAACAAACCTCCATGACATGAGTTGAGCTATACAACAAGCATACATATGTACCCCTGAACCTAAAATAAAAGTAAAAAGAAATACATATTGTTATAGCCTTTTTCTTTTTTAACTACGGTATATATCATTGTAAAATGCAACAAAAATTAGTACTCAATGCTGAATTTTTTAACACAAATTTCACAGGTGAAACAAAGATTTTTTTTAATTTACATCAAGATTAAGTATGTGAAAATATAATTTCTCAGATCAAGATTGTGTATATAAGTAATGTATATACATGTATATAATATATATTTCATTACATATATATAATTATATATATATGTATTTATGATTTTAAGGTCTCAAACTATGGCATCCATTACAACATGTAATTTCTCGGTTAGTATAATTGGCGAGGCCTTGTACTTTCCCTTCAATTCTTTTTTCTCCCAAGAATTATGTAAATACTTTAGGTAGATAACTATCTAACATAGCATTGATTTCCTTTGCATTGCCTTCTTAATTCCCCATGAAATAAAGGCTTGTATTCCTTCTAGAACATCTCTAAAATTCCTTGACATTCCTGTTTTGATTGTTTCTAAAATAATTCTTGAGGACCATAATATATCCATGCCTTTCATCTAAAGATACATTGTATATCTCAGAGTTGATTTGAGGATCTTATAGGAAAAACTACCTTATACATGATTATAAAACTATATCATAACTGGTTTCATGTTTTGCTTACATTTATACTAAATAAGCCCATTTTTTGAAAGCAACATACTTCATTTAAAGAATGACTAATTCAATATTCTAAAAATTGCTTCTGTTTTCCAAAAGTAAGAATTATTATATTTTTACACAGGAGGAGAGTAAAGATCATAATATAACAGTTTTCTCCTCTTCTCAACCTCCCACCCAAAAATAAATGCATGTAAATCTTTGGTTACAAGTGGAAGCTTAAATAAATATATTTATCTCCCCTCTTCCCTGAGACTCATTAAAATAAAAGAAGGAAAAAAATGGTATAAAGTATAAGAGGACCGAGTGAGAGTCTTTAATAATTAACAAATTGTAGTAGATTTCTCATAGATATTCGGCAGACAGAATAACAAATGAAGACATTTCCTAGGGAACATGTAGAGGAGGCAGAATCAAAAGGGAGTCTGCCACCTCTTCAAAATCTCAGAGCACTGGAAGCTGAGAACTGCCAGGTATACGGAATTAAATGGGAGACTGGGTGCTAAATTTGTGTTAATTAAAAGTCTATATAAGGACAACTTACTGCCCCAAACACAAATTTCTCCCCCAATTTGGGTGCAGATTTACTAAGCAGACAAGAGTTTACCCCCGGCAATAAGTAAGTCAACAAATTAAGTTAAATCTGTTCTATCTTCTTTATAACAATTGGAAGACCTGAGATAAATAATTTCTGCATTTTGGTGACTTCGGAAAATTGGCTAATTCTTTGCATCAAGACCGTAAAGTGAATCTGCTCTTTAATAAAACTGGAGAATTTGCCTTCACTTCTTACTTTGCTATTCCTTTGAACCTACTCCATGAAATAGCTTTTGACAAGGTTGCCAAAGACCTCCATATTTTAAAAAATGACGGTCAATGTTTAATTTTCCTTTTTATTCCTCTCTTTCTCTCATAAGCCTTGATAGCTATTTTCCCTTCCTCCCTTCCTTCCTTCCTTGCTTCCTTCCTTTCTTCCCTCCCTCCCTCCTTCCTTCCTTCTTCCTTCCTTCCTTCCAACCTTCCTTCCTTTCCCCTCCCCTCCCGTCCCCTCCCCTCCCCTCCCCTTTCCTTCCTTGTTTCCTTCTTTCTTTCTTTCTTTTTCTTGTGACAGTGGTTTGCTCTGTAGCCCAGACTGGAGCGTAGTGGTGCAATCTCAGCTCACTGCAACTTCCGCCTCATGGGTTCAAGCGATTCTCCTGCCTCAGCCTCCCAAGTGGCTGATACTACAAGCTCATGTGCTACCACACCCAGATAATTATTTTGTTTGATTATTATTTTTTATTTTTTTATTTTTTTAGTAGAGAGAGGTTTCACTATATTGGCCAAACTGGTCTTGAACTCCTGACCTTAACTGATCCACCTCCCTCAGTCTCCCAAAGTGTCTCCTTCTTTCTTGAAACATCTTTTCAACTTGGTTTACAAAACTAGGCACATTGCTGGTTTAACCTCCTACTTCATTGACTAATCCTTCTCAGTGTCCTCAGTTGGATACTTCTCTTCCAAACTACTAGGCATTGGTGTTCCCTGCTATTTATCTATCTCTCTTCCATAGGAAATTTCATGTGGTCTCATTGAACAAACAAAATTGTGGGGGAAAAATTGTTGTTTTAAGTCACAACATTTTTAGGTGGTTTTCTTCACATTAATAACTAACTGAAATACAGGATTAATTAAGGGATTGCATATATATGTTTTTGTATATTTACTGTTATATACACATACTTTTAAAATATAAAACTGTAGTATCCTGTACAAGTTACTTTTTATAATTTTCAATTTTTATTAATATGTTTTATGCTGTTAAATATCCCTCAACATCATTCATAGTGGATGCATACTTTGTAACTGGATGTGCTATTTATTTAAATAATACCTGGTTATCAAACATCAAAGCTGTATCTGTTTTTTAACCACAATAAACAAGGACACAAAAAGCACCTTTATAACTAAATCTGCATACCTTGATAATTTATTTTAATAAACATTTGAAAGCATAGATGTTAAACCAAGTAGTACATCAAATACATTTGCCAAGTTCCTATGAAGAAAGTCTATAACCAGTTTATATAAACTCTCAACCATGCATAAGAACTATAGCACTGGTATTTAATGGCTAAAATGCATTTTTTTATATTGAGTTTTAATACCACATAATAAAATGTATATTTAAAAATTGAATTTGTGAGGTTGACAAAAATATCACTAGAAGGAAAAAAAATCATTTTTATGATAAATGACAGAATTCCTCTGCCTTATAAGCTGAAGAAAACAGTTCTTGAAATGAGTACTAACTTAAAATTTTGATTCAAAAAAATTCTATTACACAAAATAAATTCTATCTATATCACTTTAATTTTATTATATATCCTTTTGAATCCTGGATTTTTTTAATTAAAAAAAATATTGATAAGTATTTAAGGTTCAGTTTAGCTGCTTTCCTGACAAACATTAACTATTTCAGTTCTACCGTTAACTAAGGTCACCTATGCTTACTGAATGTTCTTTACTAAACAAGATTTCCAAAACATTGACCTTTTGATACTGATATATTTTAAAGTTTTGAGTATGTTTTTATACAATAAACAATGCATACTTAAAGTGTACCATTTGATAAGTTTTGATAGAGTATTATTTTGTGAAAACATCATCAAAATCAAGAAAATAATCATATTCATCATCCTTAAAAATTTTCTCTTGTGTGTCCTTTCTCTTTGGCAATAGCCCCTCTCCCATTTCAGACAACCACTTATCTGCTGTCACTATAGATTAGTTTGCATTTTCTAGAGTTTTATATATATGAAATCATACATTATGTAGTCTTTTTTGTCTGGCTTCTTTTACTTGGCATAATTATTTTCAGATTCTTCCATGTTGTTTCCCATATAAATGTCTCATTCCATTAACTTATCACAGTCTATCTTCAAGTGATATTGTAATACTTCACATATAACATAAGAAACTGACAACAGTGTAATTCTATTTTTTCCCTTCTGGTCTTTATCCTATCATTGTAATACAGTTTGCTTGTTCATATATATGAATTCCACATGAAAATGAAATTATATCTGTTTAACAGTTGGTTATTTTTAAAGAAATTTTAAAAAGAAAAAGTATTTTATATTTACTCACATAGTTACCATTTCTGATGTTCTATATTCCTTTGTGTAGATCCATATTTCCTTTTTGTATAATTTTCCATCTGCCTGAAAAACTTTCTTGAACATTTTTTATAGTATGATTTTGCTGCTGATGATTTTTTTTTTTTCTGATTTTGTATGTCTGAAAGACTATATTTCATCTTTGTGTTTGAAAACTATTTTCACTGGGTATAGAATTCTAAGTTGCCAGTAATTTTTTCTTTCAGTACTTTAAAGATGTTGATCTGCTGTATTCTCACATTTGTTTCTAATAAAAAAAAAATAGTGTACTCTTTATCTTTGTCTTCCTGTGCACAGTATGTTCTTTTTCTTGGGCAGCTTTTAAGATGTTTCCCTTATGACTGCTGTTTTTTGGGTTTTTTTTTTTTTTTAACTAGCTTATTTTAATTGTAATATGCCTTGGTGTAGTTTTCTTCATGTTTCTTGTGCTTAGATTTCTTTGAGATTCTTGAATCTACAGGTTTATAGTTTTCATATCTCCACCCCCACCCTCAACTTCAAGGATTTCAAATACACATACAATAGGCCACATAATTTGTCCTATAGTTCACCGATGCACTTTACTATGATGATTATCTCACTGTTTTATTTCAAATAGTACTATTTTTATGTCTTCAAGTTTACTAATCTTTTCTTCTTCAATGTTAATCTTTCATTCACCCCTTCAAATGTATTTTTAGGTAAGAAATAATACTTTTTATCTCTAGAAGTTTGATTTGGAGTTTTGTATAGAATGTTCCATATCTCTACTTAGCTTTTTGAATATATGAAATCTAGTTATAAAAACATCGATATCTTTGTCTGCTAATTAAAATCTGTGTAAGTTGGTTTTGAGTGGTTGTTTTTTCTGCTTATAATGGATTGTGATTTCCTGCTTCTTTGTATACTGGTTAATCTTTGATCAGACTTGAGACATTGTAAATTTTACCTAGTTGGGTGGTTGATATACTGGTATTCCAAAAATATCCTTAAACTTTCCTTTTGGATGCAGTTATTAGAAACAGTTTGAGTCATTCTACTCTTACATTTAAGGTTTGCTATTTCAGAACCAGAAAATGTTTATCTAGGATGAATTATTTCCCACTAATGAGGCAAAACTTTCTGAATACTCTGCCCAGTTACGAGTTTTTTTCAACCTGGCTGTGATGTACAGGCATTATTACAGGTGCTGTATTAGTGCCAGGAACCATTTTCTCTAATCCTTATTTCCTAGGACTGGGGTATTTTTTTCACATGCATGCAGTATTCAGTACTCTACTGAATACTTGAGAAGAACCGTCTGCAGATCTCAGGAGTTATCTATGGGTGCAGCTCTCTCCATTCCTGAACTCTGTCCTATGAACTCTTAACTATCTTGGTTCCCTAGATTCCCAACTCCATTTCCTCATTTCAGGGAGTCTATCAGGCTCTGTCTCCCTTCTTTGTGCTATCACCTGGAAACTTCCTCACAGCAGTAATATGGGACAAACACTGGGCTCACTTTGTTTCCTATCACGGGAATCAATGTCCTTCATTTACTGTTTTCCAGTATCTTTAAACCATTGTTTCAAATATGTTTTTCAAATATTTAAATGTTTCAGTCAGGAGGGTAATTCTAATTTTTACAACCCTATCTCTGCTGGAAGTAAAACATGTATACTAAATTTTTAAAAACTATTATTTACTTGGTGTAAATTTTTTACTTTCTAGGGATACTAGTTACATGAAATTAGGGAAAACATTGCAGAATCATCTTCACAATATATTGCTCTCATGTGTTACTCCCTGCTCTAGAACCTAAAGTGACTCTTATTCGCACTCAATTAAATATAAGCACAAACACAAGCCAGTAAAAGTAGTTACACAAAGGACTAAAACAGTGTTTTCATTGTTTACAGCTTTCTTATGCTGTAGTTTGACTGAAGAACACAGTTAATATAGAGGAATGAATGGACTACACAGCCGTTATTCAATTATCCATGACTAATATTATTCTCAAGTAACATTTTTACAAGAATTTAAGAAGTTGCAGGTTATATTCCCTTAAAGCAACTTAGACTCCAGATGATCCATGTGACAGATGAAAGAATATAAACCCCCAAAGTATAAAACTTAAGGACTCTAACCAAGACATATGCCTAAATATTTGACCATCTCACTTAAATACAGAGTAAAAAATTGAGTCTAGTGCAAATGTAAAACATCTTTCCTTGAGTATTTACAATGTGGATTATTATTTTTTTCCTTACCATCTTTGCATAAGTTTCTAGACCTATACCCTATTTCAAAACATATAAACATTATTATAGAGTGGTAAACTTCTGAAATTTTCACTTCTCTTAACAGTTTTCTAAAGAAAAGAACTTTCAAGTAACAAAGGCTTGCTGGAGGTTTGTTAACTTTCACAACATTTACATTAGAGAATATTAGACTATTAAATAATTTTTTTAAGTACATGGATTAGGCTGTTCAGGGAACATTTCAGAAAAAGACTTTCACTCTAAAAATCCAATAGAGTTTTAGTAGACATGAAGCCATGAAGAGTGCCTCCACAAGTGGTAGCCAGAGAAAGCAGGCAAGAGAACCAAATAAAAGGCATTCAAATAGGACGAAAAGCCAAATAATCTCTCTTAAATGGATGAAATTATTCTATATCTAGAAAACACTAAAGACTCCACCAAACACCTGCTAGACTTAATAAATAACTTCAGTAAAGTTTCAGGGTACAAAATCAATGTACGAAAGTCAGTAGCATTTTAGAAATTCTCACAAAATCAAAAGTCCACTTTTAGTTTAAACTGAAATAAAATTTTCCTCTAAAGTTAAAAAAAATCAGTAGTATTTCTTTTCACCACTAACATTTAAACTGATAACCAAATCAAGAATACAAATCATTTACAATAGTTACAAAAGAAATAAAATACATACTCATACATCTAATTAAGGAGGTGAAAGATATCTACAGGAAGACCCATAAAACACTGCTGGAAGAAATCATAGATGATACAAACAAATAGGAAAACCGTCCACGCTCATGAATTGGAAGAATCAATATCATTAAAATGGCCATATGGCCCAAAGCAATCTAGAGATTCAATGCTATTCTTATCAACCTACCTGTGTCATTTTTCACAGAATTAGAAAAAAGTATTCTAAAATTCATATGTAACCAAAAAAGATCCTGAATAGCCAAAACAATTCTAAGCAAAAATAACAAAGGTAGAGGCATCACATTACTCAGCTGTAACCAAAACAGCATGTTACTCGTAGAAAAATAGGCACATAAATCAATAGATCACATTAGAGAACCCCAAAATAAAGTCACATTCCTATAACCATCTAATCTTTGACAAAGCTGACAAAAATAAGCAATGAGAAAGGAACTCCCCATAGAATACATGGTGCTAGGATAGCTGGCTAGCCATAGGTAGAAGAATGAAACTGGACCTCTACATTTCACCATAAATAAAAGTTAATTCAAGAAGGATTAAAGATTTAAATGTAAGACTTCAAGCTGTAATAATTCTAGAATACCTGACAAACATCATTCTGGCATCAGCCTTGGGGAGAGAATTCATAACTAAGTCCTCAAAAAACAATTACAACAAAAACAAAAAATTGGCAAGTGGGACCTAATTCTACTAAAGAGCTTCTGCACAGCAGAAGAAACTAGCAACAGAGTCAACAGCCAACATATAGAATGGGAGAAAATATTCACAAACTGTGCATCTGACAAAGTCTAGTATCTAGAATCTGTAAGGAACTTACACAATTAAAAAAACAAAAATCAAAATAACCCTATTTAAAAATGAGCTAACAACATGAACAGATATTTCGCAAAAGAAGACATACAAGTGGCCAACAAACATATGAAAAAATGTTCCTCATCACTAATCATTAGAGAACGACAAATCAAAACCACAACGAGGTACCATCTCACATCACTTAGAATGGCTATCATTAAAAATTTATAAAACAAGGCCTGGCACAGTGGCTCATGCCTGTTAATTGCAGCACTTTGGGAGGACAAGGCAGGCAGATCACTTGAGGTGAGGAGTTCGAGACCAGCCTGGCCAACATGTTGAAACCCAATCTCTATTAAAAATACAAAAAATTAGTCAAGCATGGTGGCAGAAGTCTGTAATCCCAGCTACTTGGGAGGCTGAGGCAGGAGACTCGCTTGGATCGGGAGGCAGAGGCTGCAGTGAGCCAAGGTCATGCCATTGCACTCTAGCCTGGGCAACAAGAGTGAAACACTGTCTCAAAATAAATAAAAACAAAAATTCATAAAATAACACATGCTGACTAGGCTGTGGAGAAAAGGGAATGCTTATACATTGTTAGTGGGAATGTAAATTAGTTCAACCACTATGAAAAACAGTTTGGTAATGTCTCAAAGAACTTAATGCAGAATTATACAACTCAGCATCCCATTACCAAATCATTCTACCAAAAGACACATGCACTCACATGTTCATTGCAGCACTATTCACAAATAGCAAAGATATAGAATTAAACTAGGTTCCCATTAGTGGTGGATTGGACTCAGAAAATATGGTACACATACACCATGGAATATTATGCAGCCATAAAAAATATGAAAAACATGTCCTTTGTAGCAACATGAACTACTAGTGGGGGAGGTAGGGAGGGTGGCAAGGGTTGAAAAACTAACTGGTGGGTACTATTTTCAGTAGCTGGGTGATGGGATCATTCATACCCCAAACCTTAGCATCACACATTTATCCAGGTAACACACTTGCACATGTGCTCCTTGAATATAAAATAAAAGTTGAACAAAAAGTAAAATTGTCACAGCCATCATTATTTAGCTCTTTACGTACTATTTTTAGAACCAGATTTCAATACACCCTAAATATGCTGTAATGGCTACTTCTTCACATGAAGCTACAGAGTTGTTTTATTATTCTTAGTAATTAGTAGGATATATCTCTTTAATACAGTGGTGAAATCAGCAATCAATACCTTTGTATTGTATTGGTGTTGTACTGTATTGTATCATACCAAAATTAGAAATCAATATCTTTCAATATGTCTGTGTGGATAAACTGTACTTGAACCTCACTAAAAATTACCATTAGCACATTATCAGTTGGCTATTTCCATAGTAGTGTTGTGTAACAAACCACTCCTAAACTTCTTAGTGTCTTAAATTGACAATTATTTTATGGATGCTTACCAATCTGCAAGTTGGCTGTTGATCAAATGATATAGGCTGTATGTTCCTGGGCTTCATTCTAAGTTTCAGGTGGAGTTCAGAACTATTCTACCTGCTTCAATTCCTCCTCTCTCACACTCTCTTTCTCTTTCTCATTGATGGGCCAAAGGAGACAGAACAGATGAAATCTATTCAGTGGTGAAATATGTTACTTTCTCTACCACCAGAAAGATGCTTTTAGCAATGATGTTGATACGACGGTCTTCTAGGGCTGTGGGAATTTTTGCATCATTTTACCAGAGCATTTTCCATGCATCTTCACAGTGTCCTTGACTGTATCTTTCTATGCCTCCTGAGCCTTTGCCAAGAGACTGCAAATAAAACATACCTTCTTTTTCCAAGAAGAAATACCTCAAACTTTATAGAATATAAGCAAATTTACCTCAAAATGTCTTATTTTAGGCCTGCAAATTTCAGGTATCTTCCAGAGATGTAAGCCATAGAAAAAAATATTCATTTCTGATTTGGATGGAAAAATAAGAAACAGTAATAAGTAATAGGTTGGGGTTTTAGTGGCTTATCAATATCTGACTGAATTAATTAAGTAATCTACCTTTAGTATTATTTAGCGCTATGAAAATCTCAAATAATTTATAAGCCAAAGCACAATTATAACAGCATTACTGTTCACTCATTTGTTTCTAGCCATGTCATTAGTAAAAATTCTTTTCTTGAATTGCTTAAGTCTGGGTGGCGGAGGTTTCAGTGAGCCGAGAATGAGCCACTACACTCCAACCCAGGTGACAGAGCAAGACTCCATCTCAAAAAAACAAACAAACAAACAAAAACAAAAACCAAAACCTCTCTTCTTACAGGAATCAACATTGTTTTTGGACTCTTAATTGAGTGAGCTTTCTTGGAACTGCTGTCTACTACTATAGTTTAATTTTAAATAGTCAATATGAATAATGCTATCAAAAATGTAGAAAATTCAAAGTCTTTTACATAGATGTGTTTCGCTATTTTTTTTCCAAAATAAAGAACTGAAAATAGAAATTCTGGAAACTTGACAACATATAAATTACCTGCTCTTCAGTTCTAGCCTGTACCTTTTTCTATTGTTAAGGAATCTTATCTCCTATCCATGCAGGAAAGAAGACCTTCTTACTCCTACCATTGTGGTTGCCACTTGAAAGTGACCAAAACTTTCTTGGAATCTGTAATAGCCTCATACTTTAGAATGAATGACAGAAACTGAAAGGAGACCCTGGGCAGAAAACAAGGAGCCCTGGTGTTCCAGGGGATGGAAAGGCTCTATTCTGCTTAACTCGTCTCATTTTCCTACATGAATTCCCTGGTCCCTACCCTTGTTAGAATTCCCTTGTAAAGTGATCTAGAATTCCTCCTAAGAGTGACTTTTGAAAACATATTTTTAATTATTCAGGGTCTATCATTCCCTTGTGATTGTTGTTTCCTTCTACATTTTGCCTCTTCCTGAGGGGAACCATCTAAACTAGTGACTGTAGCATTTTATCTGCAACCAGAGAGACTCAGACTTGTTCTAAAAATGTCAAATGTTTTTTGTTCAATGTTTCAGCATTGCAATAACATAAGAAAATATTAGAGACTTAGATTTGCTTCTTTCTGATACTACCACATTTCCCAGAAAGTCTTTACATGAAGTTAGGATTTTATGTGGCTATTGGGAATATCCCCATTGGATTTGATAGCCACAAATGTCAGTGTTTGTCTAGAACTGCAGTAATGTCTAAGCACTTATGACTTATACACATCCATGCATTCATTTATATTACATACATTTATTGAAGGTTCACTATGTTTCAGGCACTGGGACCACAGATGAAAAATCAGAATTACAAAGAAAAATATTTCTCCAGTTTTATGAGAACAAGAAATAGAGACAACATGGAAAGGAAGAAAGGAATAGAATGAACTAAGCTAACATATCAAACATACACATACACACACACACACACACACACACACACACACACACACCCCAAAGATCCTCCTGCTTTGAAATAGATGTGACTTTTTTGGCACCTGCCTCTCATCCAGTGCCCAGTGCACTCTATTCTCCCATGTTAAGCGGCTCCTCTCTACCCTGTCACAGCAAGAAGCATTCAGCTTGGCAATGCCTGTGGCCATTTGTTAAGTCACAATGCAGACAAAGTGGCTGAGATCTGGAGCAAAGGAAGTGGACAGTTCTCAGGCACACCAGCTAAATTGTTGTAGTTACACGTCTGTTAATACAATGCTCTTGATTCCTGTCTTGTGCTGATCACCTTGGAGGAATCAAAGCAATCAGCATTATACTGCTAAAACATGCTGCCCAAAACTGTCATTATTTCACATTCTCAGGACACATCTTACAAAGGTACAAGTATTTAAATGGGGTCCTTGAAGACCTATACTTGAAAAAGATAGTAATAGGTAAGCATGTAGGTTTTCTTATGTGCAATTTTTATGTTTATGAAGCTTTTTACTCTTTCAAATAAAAAAAATTGGGGATCTTTGCACTACCATCATATAGAATACATGTCAATTAAAATAGGAATACTGTATTAACACAAGTCTTAACATTATCTTTTGCTAGAAGGGAAATTAAGCACTTCACTCTACCCAAAGGTGAAATGACTTCAACTCATAAGTCACTTGGAAGAGCTCACTTAGGAACTTGAGAAAGGCATTTAATATTAAACTTACAAGCACTTTCTCAAGAATAAATCACTAATAGGAATCATTCCTTCCATCACATTTGATTACTTTTTACATATTAGTACAATGTTCTCAATTCTTTTGCCTTGACTTTTCAAAAGTATTAATAATGCAGCATTATTCACTTCTGACTGATATCCCACCTAGTCAAGAAGTTAATAAAATTTCAGGTATTATTGATATAGTAAACACAAGTTAATCATAATGGTATGATTGAGGACTGGGGACATGAAGTAACCACCTTTTATTCATCATTTTTGTAAAAGCCTTGTTTAACCTAGGGCTGTATCTGGGACTTCTATACAAAGTCAACTTTAAAACTGCACTCTATTTCTCCAGAGAACTTGCAGTCCAAACATATGCCAAGATCCTCAGGGAGAGTTTAAACCATTTTAGAAATGTTACTAAAAATTTAGAGGATGGCAATTGTTAAGATGAAACAGTTTGGTTGTTAAGATGAAACATTTTGAAGATTAATTTTTTTCCTCCCCCTCATCATCTGATGATCTGATGTCACACAGAGTTAGTCCAAAGAAAAAAAAATCAGAGAACGTAACTTTATGTGCACTCAACACATGTACTTTATTAAGAAAGTAAATCACAAAATTTGCACATTTCTTAAAGCCTTAAAATCAATCAAGGGAAAAGAAACAAATGATCTTAAATTTGAATATTTTAATAACATTTCTAATTTTTGAAAGAATGGCACTATATCATCTACTGCTGACTCTCTGCTACACTCAAAAAATGTATAATGCCATCATAATTAAAATATATTTATTGGTTATCAATTTACATAAAATGCTACCGTGGGCAATAGGTAAAAAGAACTACTCGGGCAGTTTACTATCAGAACTGATGACACCTACTTGAAGGAATCAGTCTTTGTTATGTGGCACAATAACTAAAAAGGAGCAGATACTAAAACATGATCATGAACTCATTTAAAGATCAATGATACAACGTGGGAGTTATAAAAAGTTTGGCTGAAAACGAGTAGAAGTATAAGGACAAGGAAGGTGTCAGCTCTCCTCTGATCACTACACAAAGACTTTCTGGAAGATATGGGTCTTCCAAAGACAGGTTGAAGCAAGGTGGCAAAGCAGTGTTTTCTATGATTACAGAGTTTAGGATTGCCTAGCAGAATGCTGGAAGTGGAAGTGGAATGGTAGAATGGAGGACATCTGGGAGGTCGCAGGTGAAGTTATGGGAAGGGGTGCACAGCAAAACAGACAATAAAGCTGAAGCAGGTGATTAGAATAATTTGAGTGCTTACCATCAAATTTACAGCTTTCCCTGAGTCCCAAGGCCAAAAGTAAGTCAAACTTACTCTTAGCTTTGAATCAAGAAACAGAATTAAAATAATGTAAACAAAAAAAATAAATCTGAGAATTAGATATATAGACAGTTGCTCTTCCAAAACCATAAAATTTAGTGTGGAAAACATACAAACTACAGGCAGAACAGTGATTAATATATGAGGTATAAAGAGTAATTCTAATAAAATAGAAAAATGTAAAAGATTAAAATTCCAATTTTGCACTTATTATTCAGTATTTCCACTTGAAAGTGAAAAACATCAAAATTAGCTATGATAGCAAAACAGAAAACGTTTGTTTGGTCATGTATAATTCTATATAATACCTCTCCTAAATATTGACAGTAGATGCTAAACTAAAACAGCACCCAAATCTAACAGACAAGTCTCTATTAATTTAAATGAACTACTCATTCTGGGTTTTTAATTAATATATACTATTAGTGCATATTTTTTTACTTACAAGTGATAGTTTGATACCTGTATACAATGTATAATAATCAAATCAGAGTAATTAGGATATCCATCACCTCAGACATTTATCTTTTCTTTGTATTAGGAACATTAGGCCTTTTATCTTCTAGCTGTTTTGAAATATACAATAAGTTATTAACTATAATTTTCATACTATGCTATTAAATACTAGAACTTATTCCTTCTAGCTAACTATAATGTTGTACCTATTAACCAACAGCTCTTTATCTCTGCCTCCCTACTACCCTTCTCAGCCTCTGGTAACCATCATTCTACTCCTTATCACTATGAGTTCAATTTTTTTTTTTAAGCTCCATATATGAGTGAGAACATGAGATATTTGTCTTTCTACGCCTGGTTTAGTTCACTTAACATAATGTCCTCCAGTTTGCCATAGCAAATGATGGGATGCAATTCTTTTTTCTGGCTGAATAATATTTCATTATATATATATGTATGTGTGTGTGTGTGTGTGTGTGCATGTATATATATATATATACTCACACAATATACACAAGTGTATATGTATATATATACACTATATATATTTCACTTTCTTTAACCATTCACCCATTCATAAACAGTTAGGTCAATTCCATATTTCGGCTATTGTGAATAGTGCTTCAATAAAACATGATGATGCAGATATCGCTTTGATATACTGATTTCCTTTCTTTTGGATATATATTCAGTAGTAGGATTGGTGGATTATATGGTAGTTCTATTTTTAGTTTTTTGAGGAACCTCCATACTTGTCTTCCATAATAGCTACACTACTTTACATTTCTACCAACAATGTACAAGCCTTCGTTTTTCTCCTAATCCTCACCAGAATTGTTATTTTTTGTCTTTTTGGTGATAGCTATCCCAACTGGGTGATTATATCTCATTGTGGTTTTGATTGGCACTTTTCTGATGATTAGTGATGTTGAGCATTTTTTCATATACCTGTTGGCGATTTGTATGTTTTCTTTTGAGAAATGTCTGTTCAGGTCTTTTATCCATTTTTAAATCAAAAAATTTCTTTTGTTATTGAGCTACTTGAGTTCCTTATATATTCTGGCAACTAATCCCTGTCAGATGGACAGTTTGCAAATATTTTTTGTAAAATTCTGTAGGATGTCTCTTCACTTTGTTTCTTCGCTATGTGGAAGATTTTTAGCTTGATATAATCCCATTTGTCTATTTTTGCTTTCGTTGCCTGCACTTTTGAGGTCTTATCAAAAATATGTTTGTCCAGACCAATGTCCTGGAGCGTTTCCCCCATGTTTTCTTCTAATCGCTTCATAGTTTCAGGTCTTACATTTAAGTCTTTAATACATTCTGAGTTGATTTTTATATATGGTGAAAGATGGGAATCTAATTTCCTTCTTCTTTACATAGGTATCCAGTTTTCCCAGCAAGTTTTAAGAGACTGTCCTTTCTCCAGTGTATGTTCTTAGTGCCTTTGTCAAAAATGAGTTGACTGCAAGTGTGTGGATTTATTTCTGGCTTCCATGTTGGTTTATCTCCCCTTTATCAATATATTTGGTTTGTAGTACACTTTTTCAGTCAACAGATGTTTTGTTTTTGAGAAATAGTCTTCTATTGTATACAGATTATTTTTAGGGCAACAAAAGACAAAGGAAAAAAATCAAGTCATCTCTAATACATACCTAACACAACAATTAATTTTCCATGAGACATTCTATAATTCCTTTCCTCTCTGTAGCCTTCTCTCATATATACATATACACACACTGAATAATTTAAAAAGCAAGTCAAATTGGTTATCTTAAATTGCAGACCAACTCATTACAAAGAGTTTCAACTCCCTCTTCTTTTATTTAAGTGTTTTTGAAATAGAAAAAAAAAAAGTCAACTAATTTGGTCATGAGAAAGGAAAACAAAACAACAAAAAAATTAAAAAAAAAAATTCTGACAATATTTGTTTCAATTAATGTGCATTATAAAGCTGTTTATTTAGGGGACTTACTATATATTAACTTTTCTGAAGTCACGAGTAGAAACGTGAACCATAGTTGAGAAATAGTCACTCCTCAAATTAAAGATTTTGGGGAGGGGACAGACAAACCTAATGAATTAAACACACATTACCATTTGAAAAATACTAACGTGTGTTTGTTGTTTGCTTAAATAGACAATAAAATACAAAAGGAATGTAGGTCATATGCCTAAGGCAGTGAAACAAGATAAAGAGTGGTGTTCTGGGCACTACTAGTAATATGAATGGTGTGAATGCTGAAGTCAGGAAATATCTGCACTGCCTTTTCCTATTCCCCTTTTCTTTTAGTCTTTGATGGATATACAATAATTATATTTTATAAGAATGCCAGTGGTGACGGAAGTGCTTCTCCTAATGCAGAGGCTGTAAAGCTATCAGAAGAGCTTTAAGCAAATGTTATCTGTTTTACAGAAGAAATCAATTACCTGCAGATTGCTTAAACCAGTGACAGGCATGGTAAAGAATAAAATGTGTTAAGTAGAAAAGTTACAGCCATCAACATGTAAGGAATTACATGATATATGAAAGCAATCACTTGTTCAATTTACCTTCAAAACTAAAACAAGTTCTTCTGCATTGGAAATAAACATGAACCTCTCTCTGAAAAGGGAACAATTTCTAACTCAATGGAAAAAGTATTGTATAAATTTTAGCCAGCTATAGTGTTATTAGGAGCAGAGAACCACATTTGCAGAGATAAAGTATGTGAACTATTTAATATACTTATTTCAAAGTAGGCATCAGTTTGTCTTCATCTTCCTGCAGTTCAGCATTATGCAATTTTCTATATACGCTTGGAATAAAAGGAGTCTGCCAGAAAATGCTCCATACTTTATAACATGCCTTATATTCATATCAAACTGCAAATAATTTTACTACTCCATTAAAACTATCCTAATATATTTAAGTTCTAATATTGTTATCTGTTGACAACACACATTTTATTATCTATTATTAGCAGAAACAAATCCAGAAGTGGAGCTTTTTCTTCTGCTTAAAGGAGAGAAATAAATGTATCAAAGAAGCCCTGACAGTTTTAATGCAGGACATCATGCTTCAGGTACTCATCAAAACTGTTAATTACTCAGGTTGAGTTGACATCTTGCTCACGAAACAAGGTCACAATTTTTAGTTCTTCTTCCTATCATTTATTCAGGAATTTTTGCATCATTTAAATGAATTTTTAAAATGAATTAATTCAAATCACATGTAACATAAAAAAGTGATTTCTTAATATTGCAAAAACAGAATCATTCTACCAGATGTGCTATTAGAGACATCACAACATAACCATCATATTTCTGTGCGTGTCATTGTGTGCAACGACAGCCATGACGAGAGATACCTGCCTAATGAAGAACTTACGTTTTTCTTTTTACTTTCTTCTTTTTTTTTTTTAACTCAGAAGTGTTTAGAAGAATTTGATCACATGATCTTTTAATAGAATCAGAAGTAATATACCAGCTGGTTCATATCATTCTTTTATGATATTCTGAGGGAGAGTTTTATACTGATTTAATTTTCTTGGGAATAAAATATGTATATTCAGATTTCATGCAAGTCAATTGTCCTTAATGGACAAATGTTAATGATAAGTTTAAAGTACAATATTTTTGGAACATTTGTAAGTTAAAAATTTTAAGAAGAGTCATACTAGTCATTTTGCATCCACACTAACAGAGAAAACAATATTGTGAAAATTCCCAAATGAAAGACATTGCTATCGCTTTTTCCTCTGCAAAATTATCAGGTTGATATAATGGTGATGTCCTACTGATTATTCACCACAGACCTTCCAGCAGGATAATGCATTCTTAAAATATGAACTTGAAACTAAAATATTAAATATGCATTTCCTCCTCCTATAGGACATGTTGAAATGCCACATGCTGTTGGTGAGAATGACCCATAAGTGTTGGATTTTCTCCCCCTTGCTCTTCTTTTCCAGAAACAGTTAGTGCGGCGTGCAGTGAACCAAATCAACAATGTGATTCAAGCTGTCTCTGTAGCTTCTTGGCAAAAGAAAGGATAAACTATAAAAACTCCCCTCCTACAGCTTTCAGCTTTGGCTTCCCACACTTTAACATCTTCTGTCACCTCTGGCGCTGTTACTGACCCATGCTAAGCTAAACTAAAGGATGATAAGTTTGCTGCCTCTGCCCTTGTCCTGAGGGGCTGCACATTATCCTATCAAGTATCAGTAGCCATTTCTGTGGGATATTTGTCACCCCACGAAGGCCTTTGGAACAAATGAAATGGGCAGCGAATTACAAAAATGTCATTCTCTAAAGGAAATGGATGAAGGCTTTTGTTCTCCAGTAATAAATAGATGCCATAGGCTTATAACACTATTTTTATATTAAATTTGACAGGGTTACTATTTCTAGCTCATTAAGGGAACAGCTTGAAAACTATTTCTTTCTGTACTTTAAAAAATAATGCTGCTTCCCTCTTTTCTTCCTAGTAATAAATATAAACAGTACCTGGCAATAGATACTGGAAATCATAGATCATGATTCATTTGAAGTTACTTTTGCTATTGTTTGTTTTAAAAACATACAAAAACCATTTTTAGGGAGAGATTTTGAGACTATAAATGAATTATGTAAGAGGTACCTATGAACGCATTTTAAAAGTCTGATTTATACCTATTCCTTCTTTCTTTATAAATCACAAATATATTACTTCCTTTTCTCAGTTTTCTCACACATTATGGTTTTACAGGGCACTGTGATAAATATGCTATAGACAAAGGTCAAGCAAAGGATAATAACTCAATTCTTTAAATGAAAGCTTCAAAGTAAATCCTCTGTGTTTAACAGCAGCATACAGGGGTCAAGATGACAATGTCCCAGACTTGAGAATAAAATGTGTGTTAATATCTTTGAGCCTCAGTACATTTGTTAAATGGGTATACTTGGACTGACATACTTAGGTTTTCTTTGAAGTAGAACTTGAGCGAGATACCTAAGACATGATAATAAATTAAATAACACCACATATTTTTAAATAGACTTAGATTGTGTAGTTCATCAGGTTGAGCTGAGTATTTTCATGGTAGTTACAAACTATTTCCAATAAAATAGGCATCTTTCTTCTACAGCTTTACCTACACAATGATTTTGGAATTGAGCTACCTTTTACTTACTACGTTTATTTTGCTAAATAAAATTTGTAAGATAAAGTATTAAAAATAATTCCTTGGAATTTTTCAGTGATAGTTAATTTGGCCCATTAATGTATTGATGAAGACTGTTAATAGTTGTGAAAATTATTTAATAGTGAAATACATGATCTAGACTCAGATTTTCTGATTTTACATCTTAAATTATAGCATCTGGGTTGACATATAATGTTGAATGTCTTAAGTTTAGTCAGTATGTATGTCCATATTTTTACAGAATTGATTAGCAAAAAGACTAAAAACTGGTCAAACCAACTTTAAATTTCAATTTTTAAATTTTTCTTTGCTTCTTAACATGAGAATACATGCCTAGCTTTGTGAACTCCATGATCGCATAAAAGCTGCGATAAAGGCACAAAGGAAGCCAAAAGTTCTCCAAAAAGTAACAAAGCATGTCAGTCCACATCTATCCCTTTAACATATGTATTGAGACTCAAGGATAATAATGTACATTTTAATTTTTAGCCAGATCATGGTCATCTTGACTCCTGTATACTGCTGTGAGCTACCCAATACCCATCCTCTAGTGTCTGACTTCTGACAAATGAGTCTCCATTTTTTGAACTAAGAAATCTTTATCCTTAAACATTTAACTTCCTTAGCCAAAGCTAGTTAGTGATTCTTCCATAATAAGAGAGGGGAACGTGTTTGAAAAATACATAGGAAGAAAACTCTAAGAAATATATCTATTTTGAATAATGAACTTTTCTCAAAAAAATGAAGTCTAAAAAAGAAAACCCCATTTGTCTTTGTAAGTGGAAAATGATGACTGGTATTCTCCATGTTTATGTCACACATATAACTGCTAAATGGAATATGGTAGATTAAAAAGACTTTCATTAATTGAAAAATTATTAAAACATTGTAGTTGGTTATTCAGAAAGCTGGAGTGATTTCTTTTCTGTTGATCTTTAAAAATAGAGTAGACTTCATTCTATATTATTTTATATGTGCTGTCCTATCCATAAGAAATGAAATGTAGAGTATATATATGATCATTTTGTCATCTGAATACTTATTTAAAATTTGACTTCTATGTTTACTTCATTTTTCAATTCAAGATATTTCTCAAAGGCCACCAGTTTTCTCTTATCCCATGTAAAAAACATTTCAAAATAAATTGATTTTTATCTCCTTGGTTTGTATTCTTTATCGTAATCAACAGGTTTAAAACTGAGCTTCTTATTTCCCAAAATATCTTCCTCCTGATATCGTCACTGTTACACCCTAGGAGGCAGTAAACAGAAACCCAGAGCACATAAGTGGTATTGTGGGAAAGACCACAGGAAAGAATGCTATACTTTCTTCTAAGGAAAAAAAAAAGAAATGACAATAAGCAAAAAGAAATGAGTTTCCCCACCTACTGGTGAAACTGAAGATTGTTAAGCCACGTTTGAGACAAGGGCTTCATTTCAGAGTAAAAAATCAGATATGAAACTGTATAGACCAGCAAGATATTAAACTGTACAGACCAGCAACCACTTGACAGCCTGTGGTGCCTATAAGAGCAGGGAGAAGGGCAAAAAGTTTATGGCGGCTGCAAAGTTGTGGTGGCCTAATGAAAGACTTTCTATATTCAGGGCTTTCTTTATCTAGTTGACTGGTTGATGGGCACCCAGGATAGGCAGAACAGGGTAGGGGCTAGGAGCAGTTCAGTGTATTTTAGCAGTTCTTTGATAAGTTAATGAATTGTGATCTTTTTGTGAATTAAATAAGTTACTCTGAGATAAGAGAACCTGTCTTTATATGCCATGTTTTATGGCAGAGAGGGCAGAAAAAGTTACAATATAGCAATCTGGGAATGTTTTATAAAATGAATCACTTGGAAAACTTATTTTTATTAGTGTCAGATCATTTACATCAGAGACACTTCTGGCACTTGAACATTTAATTTAACTAAATCTAGCTAATTATTCTTCAATATATTAGAAGAGAAAATATATGGAAAACATAAAAATAAAACAATAATTTAGAGTTTGAAGAACTACATTTCCTAGAATAATTGAGTCTAAAGAAAAAATATACTTATTCTTATTTTTAACAAATGAGAAGAATAGCAGGTTACATTAGACTTTCTTTCATAAAAAAGCTGTTAAAACTTTGTAGGAATTTTCTCTAAAAGTTTGAGTAACTTCCTTTTATGTTGATCCATAAAAGTAGAATAAACTCTATCCTATTTAGTCAATTCTCTTCTGTCTCATTATGCACACTTTCCCTTTCAATTCCTGTGTAGTCAGTTAGCTAGTCTTCTTAATTTAGATTTTTCAATATTTCTAGTATCCATACATAATTTTAAATTTCTATCACTTTTATTCTAGTTTGGATACTCAGTCTCTTTCTCTCTTAAATAGATTGTTTCTAAAAACAAACAAACAAACAAACAAGACAAGACATCCAAATGGTTTAGGCTCACCTCCACTCTCTCTCCACTCCTACTGTGCAGCATTATAAATGAGTCTTCATAAATTCTCCCCCACCCAACAAGCCTGGAAACAGTATAGCATGACATTCAAACTACTGCATCTCTCCTGATCTTGGTGTACTTGGCCAGGTTGCTTAATATCTCTAACACTTTGTTTATTCAGAAAAGCAGGAGAGGCTGGGCGTGGTGGCTCAAATCTGTAATGCCAGCACTTTGAGAGGCCGAGGAGGGTGGATCACCTGAGGTCAGGAATTCAAGATCAGCCTGGCCAACATGGTGAAACCCAGTCTCCACTAAAAATACAAAAATTTGCCAGGCATGGTGGTGTGCACCTACAGTCCCAGCTACTCAGGAGGCTGAGGCAGGAGAATTGCTTGAGTCCGGGAGGCAGGGGTTGGAGTGGGCCTCACTCATGCCACTGCACTCCAGCCTGGGCAACAGAGCAAGGCTCTATCTAAGAAACAAAACCAAACCAAAACAAAAAATGTAGGAGTAATAATATAATAAATAGTACTTCCTTCAAACTCTTGATATTTTGAAAGTACTCACATTTTTTGTAAAAGAAATTCCAAGCTTTTTGTCATAGTATGTGCCCTTCCAAGACAGAGACTTTTGGTAGATGTGTTACCTAAGAACACCTAAACAATATGAAATGTAAAATATATTATCTGTGGAATTTGTTGACATTTAGAACATGTATTCAATATTATTTAAAATACTGTTTTCTTTTTTTTTTTTTTTGAGACAGAGTTTTGCTCTTTTTGCCCAGGCTGGAGTGCAATGGCGCGATCTCGGCTCACCGCAACCTCCGCCTCCCGGGTTCAAGCGATTCTCCTGCCTCAGCCTCCCGAGTAGCTGGGATTACAGGCATGTGCCACCACCCCGGCTAATTTTGTATTTTTAGTAGAGACGGGGTTTCTCCATGTTGGTCAGGCTGGTCTTGAACTCCCGACCTCCGGTGATCCACCTGCCTCGGCCTCCCAAAGTGCTGGGACTACAAGCGTGAGCCACCGCGCCTGGCAAAATACTGTTTTATTTCTAAAATGATTTATTTTTCTTTAAAATCATTGTATACACTAGCTTTATCACTTTATATTTATATGTATGTGTTATATAAGTGGTTTGAAAGTAAAAGTGGTTTAAAAATCATGTGCATTGGAATAGATCTAGGTGACTTTTTTCTATACATTGTTTTCTAAAAAGATGGAACTAACAGGTGTTTATGGAAACTGGGAACCGTTTTAACTAAGACATTCAAGAATTAGTGAGATACTCTAAACCCAGCTACTTTAAATGCCTTTTTTTAATAGCAACATCAGTATCATTTTCTTTAAGAACACTGTAACTACTACATTTACTCATTCCTGGGGAATAATCATGAAGGTTGATTTTTATTGCCATCTTAATTTTCAGATGATAATATTAAAGTGGAATCACAAACTAATGCTTTTAACAACGTCTAGTAAAATGAAATGTCATTTAAACCCATAATACACAATTTTAAAAGGGAAGTAAACTACTGATTTTAAATGGTGGGGTTTGTATTGATAAAAGTTGGCTCAAATGACTAATCTTTTTAAAGTTTACTTTCCAAATATAACTTTCAGCTTCCACACAGCAGCTATCATTGGTTAAAATTGCTTTGCAAGATCAGCCATAAAATGTGTATTATATATACATTTAATATAAACAGAATTCTTCAAGTCATAATATATTAATTAGCTACATGATAGAGCAAGGCATGATTAGATTACTTATTGAATTAATTTAATTTGCACAGTGGCAGCTAATTTAAAGGAAGCATTCTGTTTTTAAGCTTGTTTTAGAAATTGTTATGTAAAAATTATTAATCTAGGATTTGAAAACAATCTTTCTCCCTCTACTTTGGAAAGACAATTTGTGATACAGTACTTCTACATTTGGTAGCTAGACACAGAAATATTCTTTTAATGATAAGAATAAACTAGATGATGAAAAACCTTTGGAAGACTATGAATCCTACTTCCTAAGATTAGCATCAGATTTTTATCTCTTTATACCCTTTTCAGGATCTTTTTGAAATCAATGGGAGACCTATTCATTAGGGTGGGAGAAAACACACCTGAAGTGCGTTCCTGAGATATACTCAGAACAAATAAATGGAAACTAAATTCCACTTCCCACAGCCAAACATGGTTGTTTCTATACTCGTCTATCCCTAAGAATGTAATATTCCACTGGGTCCTAAAAAGCAGATCAGAGAGAGAGCAAAGAAATAAAGGTCCTTGATCCAAATAGCAAAGTGGGCCTAAACTAAACTATTACACATAAAGACAGGGTGGAAAAAGTACTTACCAGATTACTAATACATTTTGAGGCTGATGTAAAAATGGCCATGAAGAGGCTCATTGAAAAGAACACATAACCCAATTGCTTCAATGCTGACAGATAAGGAACAAAACTTTGTCACATAAGAGAGCTCCAACTGAAGATAAAACTATTCCACAGTTGTTGCAGATATATTTTACAACATGTCTAATCAAATAATAATATCTAAAATCCAAATATTTCAGTGAGTTCAGCAGTGGAAGTGAACAATAAAAGAAATAGAAGGAAATACAAAACCTCCTCTTCATTAAAATTTAGTTATAGATGCATAAGGTAAAATATATTCCAATTCAACAAGCATTATTGTCCTCACCAATCTGTGATCACCCTGTTACTGGTATGGCTCTCATATTCTAACCATAAATGATTCCGGAATAAACAAATTTGTTGATCACTTTTATCAAACAGATATTTGCCCAGTTAGAAGCCATGCTGTCCACATGATACGTGTACCTTGAATAGTTCTCCAATGAAGAAACTAGTACATAATAACTGCCCAGGCAAAGCTCTGAGCCACATTTCAGTTATTAGAGATTTACTAGTTTGTGCCAGGAATTATTCAGCCTCAATTACATCCTATGTGGTTAGTATACTTTTTCACCAAACAAAATCACCAAAATTTACCTATGAAAACATCAATTTCTAATGTATAAGATTCCCACTGATGATTTTAGCCTAACGTATAAAACCACTGGCCACAAAATCCCATACAACCCATAATATAAGCATAGGTGTATTCTTCTCAGACCAGAATTTCAGTTCATATATTCAGGAAAGGTGAAATGTGTTATGTTCTGGTTTAAATTTTTATTCTCTTAAGTAAAAAATTGTGCCTTAAGGGACTCAATTTAATAGAAACTATTTAAGCTTCACATACATATGTTTTTCCTTCTGTGTTTTGTGTTTCATACTACAATGAAGAAAAACAAAATATTTTAGAATTAATTTAACAAATAAAAGGATAAAGCCCTGAAATTTAAGTAGAAACACTGCTATTGCTTTATCTGGTGTTTTTTTGTTTTGCTTTGTTTTTCTTGCTGGAGTTATTATTTAAAGTTCATACTTTGATGTTGAAGTATAGAAACTATTTAGCTTAAAGTGAAATGATTAAAGTAATTAATGATATGGAGTTGGTATAATTAATGTGATCAAAAAACCACTGATATTCTCATGTGATTTGTAAAACAAACTGACTTTACTGATAATTTCAAAAGAAGTTATTTTAGAATGTTTTGGAAAACTGCAGAATCCTTAAAATGATCATGTATCTATGCAAAGTGGTGGCTCAGATCTACAAGTTTAAATTTAAAATAGGACCTTATTGTTGCCCTCACACACGTATTTTGATATTTAAAAATTTAAGATTGCATTTTCTTTCATATTATTTTAACCGACCATAGGTCTTTTGTTTGTTTGTCTATTATCTCATATGTGTTAGTAGGTGAATCACGTAAGAAGAAATTTATTTCTCCTTCACCTGTTTATATCTAGAGGAAAATGATAAGGTAAAAGCAAGCAGTAAAATAGGAGAAAGGAAAAAAATGTGTGCGTTGTGAATAAAGAAGAAAATAAAAATATAAGCAAGAAACCTAATAAGCCTCCATAAATCAAGCATCTTGATTAGCATATCCATTTCTTATTTTTCTTTTCTTCGTGTATTTTATAGTCAAAATGATTACTTATGCTGCCTAGTCATTCATACTTCTTACTCCTTATTTCCTACACTACACTAGACTGGCTATTTGCCGTGCCCCAAAATTTGGATTCTACGTTAATTCAAAAACTTTTGCTATTTGCTTCCTTAAATTAATTCTCAAGTCTGATACTTCAGTTCTCCTCATCTCCCCAATTATGTTGAAGTAAAAATAAGATTTACAATGGTTAAAATATAAAAAAACGAATTCTTCCCAAATTTAATTACCAAAAAGCGTGATGGAATAACTGGATTTTAATTGTTAACAGTAGCTTACAATTGCCTATCTTATACCTTTCTATAGAAAACTCACAAATGGGAATTTTGTATATGTTCTCTAGCTTCATGAAGGCATTTGGTTAACTAAAAAAGTATCATCTCATGAATGGTGTGGAAAATGAGTACAATTATTTTTGCCAAGGGAGCAGCCACTCCAGGATTGTTCAAAGAAGCAGCGAGTGGAGAACATGAAGTATGCTACCCATGGCCTTGATCAGGTTCATTCAAGGCAACCCAGGGGGCATGAAATTTCAGACACCAAACTATGTTCAGCTGGATACCTGATATGACTAAAATGACCATGCTACTACGTGTTCTGGCTCTCCGAGCAGCTTATTTCATCAATTTGTTACTTGTGGGCTTTGAATTGTGCCTGGCACCAAATCAATGCCCAATAAATCTATGAGAATAAATTTTGATCAGCAGCATGCAGTCATCAAGAAACAACCCTTTGCTTGATGTTGAAGAATTCAGTTATCATTTTCACCAACCAGATGCGCCCAGAACAATCAAAATACTTCACTTTGAGAGGTTTTGATAACAAACTAGAACTTTGAGGAATGCTCTTTATTGGACCGACTTTTGAATAAGGAGGGAAAAAAAAGTCTATTTAATGAACTCAGAAAAAATAAAGATGAAGACAAAAGAAACATAAAATGAACATATGGCCTTTTCCATGATACATGCTGTTATTTTACCTGTCTTCTATTACTCTTACGTGTTATTCATCTTTCTTCCAAATTTGTATATTTCTCCATTTATACATAGGGAATTGGGGACTTTTAAAAGTTTTTCCCTGTCTCTGATGGATTGGACGTTTGCAATTCTAAGAGACATCTGATTATTCTTTCAAAATAAATTCATCAGAAGGAGTTTTGTTCTCTAAAATCATTGTGATTGCAGAATTATATTTTGCTCTTCTGCTAATAGATCTCCCATCGTCGTTTGGTTAATTTATTGGGAAGAAACTTGACATCCTAATTTAATCTTCTTTGTCCTGTGTTTTCCCAACCATGGTCATTATGGGAGGGGGTGAGGGGAGAAAGGGCTGGGAAAAAGGGAGCCCTAATGTTAAAGCTAAAGTTAACGTTAAATTTCAAAGAAATTTTAACTTCTCCCTAATATTAAGAACACTGAGAATTAATACTCACTTTTTTTTTTATCATTCTGTCTGAATTCTAGCTATTCCCGACTCTACTTTTCAAGTTCAGAGAAAAAAAAAAATTTAATCTCATTTGGGACATCAACTGCTATAACTGTTGTTATTTTCAAGATCTGTTTAGTCATTAAGCTACATTACAGTAAATGCAAATATATGAAGAAGAAATGTAAGTTTTTATTATTAAGAATAAAACACTAAGAAACTCCTGAAGTAAATGAGTTAGGCTTTTTCCATCCTAAAGGATGAGCAGCTAGCTTTCCTACCCACCAATGAGCTATTTTGACCTGACTAAAACATTTCAGTATCCCTCTCATGTCTACTCATCCACAAAGGCTTCCCCCACCCCCATACCATTCCCATCCAATGAGCTGTGTGCCTGATCTGCATGCAATATTGTCCGCCAGCATGAACGATTTACAATGGGCACTTTATTTCTATAATTTAAAAGAAAGACAGAGAGAGAGAGAGGGAAGGAAACAACTCCTGATGGAAAATATCATTTTTTCCTTTCTAATGGATGAGTAATAACCAGGAGATTTCTGAAAAGCTATCCGGGGTGCCTGTCAGTGCTGGCAAAATTTCTGACCCAGAGAAATATATTCACAAACAGCCCCTGTGATTATGACTTACAGGCCCCCTTGGAGAAAGCTGCACAGAGAAGAAGCAGAGAAATTATAAAACTAGCCTAAACACTTGGCACATAGAATTCACTATCCATCCATACATACAGTTTTGTGCAAAATAAAATATATGTTTGAATAAAGCTCAAAACAACATATATGAAATATATGGTTACAAGAACTCCACAATGAAATGCCATTTCAAAAGATGCCAAAGGGCTGGAAATCAGCAAATGGATGTAAATTAGATCAGGCTTTGGCACCTTGCAAATCCATATTCCCATCAGCCCCAATCCTTGTGCTCCAATTTAACTTGATTCTGAAGATCCTCTTTGTGGTTCGATTTGGAACCTATTTCCTCTCTTTTGAGATGAGAACAATAAGGGAAGGGAGAAAGAGTATGCGAAGAAAGGTAACAACAATTCACTTGAATTAGGGATCATTTTGCTTCATGTTCCCTTTCAGTCCCTCCTGCCCTTGCATAGATCTTGGCAATGGTTGCTGTTTCAGTGCCAATTTAGTAAAGGCAGTGGGCATCGTGCTGGAGTAGAGAGGAACAGCATAATGTCTCCAAACGAGAATTGTTTGTCAAACACCAGAAGCCAACGGGGGAAATTAGGAAAATAGGGCTCTCTGCAACTATTTTTTTTTTCCTACAAGGGGTTAAAGCAACTGCGATAACTGAAATCAGAGCTTTGCTCTACATGGGATTTCTCTTAACAAGGGCTGTCCAGGAGCAGGCGCCTCTGGCAGATTCCCTTGGGAAAAATCTGCAACTTGGGCGTAACTTTCCTCTAGACAACTCTCAGAGTGCTGTTCACTTTGCAGAATATGAAAAACGTATCTCCGATAAGCAAGGAGCCATGTGTGCTTAAGGTATATGAAAACTACATGAGATCCTTCACATGGATTTAAAACGAAAATGAATGTAGCATTCGTACAATTTCCATACACATAGTAAGTTTCTTGGATAAAAATTAGAGTTAAAGTGGCAATTTGGCATCCTGTAGAAGAAACATCTGGTTGGTTGACTGCAATTTCATTTATGAATCAGCAGTTTTGGCACTGTGCAGACACAACCAGAGAAAAATTTTATGACGTTGTCTGAGCTTATTTGTGCTTCATTTTAAAACACAGGCAAATGTCCAAGTGTGATTGGGAGGTGATAGTGATATAGCAATAACTTAGTCTAGTGAGAAAATCACGTAAATACTAATTTTGGTCATATTTACAGTCTGCAGAGTATTTATATATGTATTACATCATTTGGTTCTCTTAATAACCATATGAGGTAGACAAGGAGATATTTTTAACTTCATAGTTGAGAAAACTGAGGCCACTGGAACTTTTCAAAAGTAGAGCTTTAATCAAGTTCATCTGGTTCCAATTGTCTTTCTAATTTCAACTCATTGTGGATAAGGGGGTATGCTAAATTGAAGAAAGAATGCTTTCATGCCTGGTTGGGGTTGTACTTTTGGTTCAGAAGTGGGAGAGCAAAAGGGATGAAATACAACCTCACGATTCAGAATCTGCAGTACAATAATTACAGTGTGTGTTTGTGGGTATGGAGAGATACCATATGTATTTATGTAAGTGTGCACATTTGCATTTTGTGCAAGACCATGCCCTACAAATATTGATCAGTACTCGCATGTGACTTACAACTCATTGGTAGCACTAGTTTAAGCTGTAGCAGTAGCGAACACCACCACTGTCATTTTCAATATTTCCTGGATAGGAGACAACTCACCAGAGGTGGTGAGTGTCTACAACCTCTGAAGATAGAATCTGGATTCTCAATTTTCATATTTGAAAAAGAAGGTGAACCCTCTTTTTATTTCAATGTGTTTGTGAATGTACCATTTTCATTTATTAAAGTTTCAAAATATCCAACCTGTTTTTTTGTTTTGTTTTGTTTTTAAGACACAATGTTCTGTGACATTCTGAACACAAGGTGAAATTCAGACTGAGTGAAAATTTAGTTTGCTATTGGCTAATAACTTTTTCCTAGTGGCTCAATTCAGAAAATTCAGGAAGGGGACTCTGTGTGTGTGCCTAGAAGCAGGTAAAAAATAAGCAGTACCTGTGCGTAATAAAAATAAGGAGATAATGGTAAATAATATAAATGCCACAAAATATAGTTAGTTTCATGGCCTTGGTTCTTAATTTTTGCCATTTGTTCTGCTTTAAGAATAAAACAAAGAAGAAGCTAACAGCCAGAGATTAATGCAAGAAAGGTGGCTCTTCCCCAAACATTCTGCCTTTTTAGCCCACTGTCTGGAAAACGAATTGAGGTTTGGGGAACTAGCAGTGCTTCTGCATTTTTCTTCATTAGGGAGAGTATTTGTGAAACAAGCTCCAAATTTTTGCCATTCATGATTCCTGGCCACAGGGTGATATTCTTCAGTGACACAATCTTCAATGTATATGAGACAGAGGATCATTTCTTATCCTGAGCATACGACGTAGCTAAGACGCAGCTGAAACCACCCCTCCCACACTCTCCACTTCAACAACAGCAGCTCATTATCAGAAGCATGTTGTAAAGGGCGGTGCAAGTACAAAAATCAATCTGATTGCCTGTATAGCTCTGCAAAATCATTCCAAGGGAGAAAAAAAAAAATGCCAGAGAGTAAGGAGAAAAGGGGCTGGGAGGGTGGAGATGAGCAGGAATGAGGACATAAACCCTCCAAGGTCCATAAGGACTGAAGTTTAATGGCTGAGTGCTTGTTTTCAACTGTGACCTGAGGTTTGGCTGGGCACTAACAGTGGCATGCCTCATCAGCCACTGTCATAGCCACCCCAGGGTATACCTCCAGCAGGGAGTCAGCTCCATATCCTGAATTCTCAACTACCAGCTACCCACTGCCTCCTCCGCACGCACTGCTGAGACCCTGCCGAGAAATCAGCATGCAACCCAAGGAAGCATCCTTTCCTCTGGAATAAAAATTAATATTACTTGTCATATTTCATGTCTGAGCTCTTTTCATGCTTTATCCTCTGGTAATGAGGGCTAAATTACCAATATTAGTAGATTTTCATGGCTAGCACAGAAAGAGCTGTTACCAGAATAAATGTTTGCCTTGCTTCTGTTGGACACAGGCTTTGCTAATGCAGCTTTGCTAATTATTTCTAAATAGGCAATAATCTGCATCCCCTAGTGCTGGATAGTGGATTGGCCACGTACCTGCTATTTCCCTTATTTACATGTTTTACAACTTTATCAACTACACTAATTACACTCTGAGCACTGTTTAAAATTTTCTGTTAATAGAGATACAATGATGCACCAGAGGATGTGTATTTATGCCATAATTGCGCCTCTGTTCCTACGATGCAGTCTCCAATTAGCTGTCTACGGTGGCACAAGCAGCTGCCTGATATTCTAAAGCAGTGAAACATCTGCACGGCGGATGATACGCTCACATGGATTTTTTTTTAAGCCTAGAAATTTACACCCAAGGGAGTGCAGACAAATAGGAGCCTGTCATGTGTAGGGATGATTAGAAATCCTCACCATGGCAACATTGGAGCAGCCATGTCACAGAGTGAGGGGACACATGTCTAGATGAAGGCGCTAAAAACATTTGCCATTTTTTTTTTTAGCTTCAGTCTTCCAAACTTCCCTCCCTCCCCCTTTCTCTTTTTCATAGTCTTCTCTTTGCATCTAAAGCCAACCAAAACAGCAGGTGAAAAGGCCAAAGTCTGCAGCCATGCAAGGCATATGACATACGGCATCTAGTGTTAGGAAAAACAGTGAGCAATCAGAAATGTTAGACCCAGGAAATGTGCTGGGCCAGGAATGGGTGGGAGTGTGTTTTATTTGAAAAATATCATAATAAGTATTATTTCTTTAAGTGGTGGATTGTGTTAAGAGCAAGAGGCAAGACAGAAAATAAATATTAGACATAATATAACACTTGAGGTACCTTAGTCAAAAGATGACACCTAATTTAAAATTTCCTTTTAACCCTCATTAACAGTTACAATTTCTGCATGAACAGTTGGCTAGCACACATTAGTGAGAGTAGGGAAGGCACACAAATGTCTTCTAGTCTGATATTGAATATATTTCTTAATGGTTGCTACTTTGATAAGCCTGCCCATATAAGGACACTACATGGATGTATTTAATTACACATTTAAAAAGCCTTTAAATCCTATAGGAAGTTATGATGGAAATGCAAATATATATCATTGTGCATTCTAGAATTATATTGATTTGTATATTATGCTAATTATGATTTTGTTAAGAATAACATTGTACTTTGCCTATGATTTGACCACATAAGTGTCAAAGATGCCCCTCATGATATTATATGTTTTGGTCTACATATTACCTTAATTCCTGTTTGAAAATACCAAAGTTTAAGTTATTAATTAAAAAAATTGGTCTTCCAAATTATTATTATTTCATATGGTTATGGCAACACTTCACAATTAATAACAAAGGCATGTTTAAAAGTATTTAATTAGCAGAGAGATGAGAGGTGAAGGGGACTACTAGTAGTGAAATAATTAGGGTGAAAATCCTTTATACAAAGAGTAATTATAGATAGGAGCAAAAATGTAACATATGTGCTAAATTATAAGAGTACTACAAGCAATGAGAATTGCATTAAGGTTCAAACCATATTCGTTAAAATCAGCTCCTGTTCTTTGACAATGATCCCCTTGGTAAGGCACCAGGTTGTCCATACTTGTGTTACTTAACATCACTCTGGGCTGCTACCTCAGAAATGCCAAGATGTCAGGGTAAGGTACAGATTATTCTATCATAACTGGAGTTCTTTTGGGAATAAATCTCAAAAATGTACATTTTAAAAATCCTTTAATTCATTATGTCGAGAACAAATACAATATTAGGAAATGCTATAGTTAAACAAATATTTAGTTATTTTTTGAAGTATACTTGTATGCATATGCATAAGTATACATATATACATACATTCATAAAGACTGGCAATACTTTCAAAATAACTGCATAATACTATATGCCCTAGAGTATAAAATCTCAAATTGGGGTAGTGACTAGAAGCAGGGTTTTATAGTTCCTCAATACGTTTAAAATAACTTCATGAAATTCTAATAAAAATTTAAAGAAAAGATCATCTTGAGTTAACAGACTATATTAGCATTATCTTGGGTTAATGGCAGATAAGTCTCCTAAGACCATTTCTTCTAATTTTCTAACACCCTGGTACCACTGGGTACATGATGATCAATATTTCAGTCAACCCCCTCAGGCTCCTGGCTTTTATCAGACCATGGCACTAAGACACCTTACAGTGTTTACCAATGAAATCATAAAACGTTAGGTTAACAGTGAAAATGTCTTTCCTCTACTTAACACTTTAGTAACATGAGAATTAGTTATTTATTCAATTCCAAAAGAGAAACTGAGAGTTGCCTCTTCCCCACCATATTCTGTAAGTAAATTCTGAGTGCAGTTGGAGAGGGTCTACATAAATGATTCTTGTCATGACTCTGGTCTGTGGGTCCCGTTGTCCCTCAGCATAGTATATTTTGTACAAGCCTGTATTAGAGAAGTATGATACTGAAGATCCAGCATCCACCACATCTGTCAGCATAAGGACAGAGTTTATCTGATAAACAAGTCATTTTTGGAAACTGCAGATGCTCCCACTGTGAAGTATTAAATGTGGCCCCGCTTAGATACATAGAATGGGGTTCCGGTCGACTGAACGCAGGCTGATAAGCTCTGAACAGCTCAGAATGCTGTTTGCCCACATACTAATGTTAAACAAAAGAACTGCAGACTGCAGAGAAAGGATGCGGGTCAGACCAGTAAATTGCTTAAACCCTTAGGCAGCCTTCTGAAAAGAAAAGGCATGAAAGAAGCTGATATGAGCTTTTATGCAGAATTGTTCTGTTTATTATCCCTGTTAAGGAAATGATGGCAAGTGTCTTGTTAAACTATATATTCCCAATAAGACAAGAGGACTGACTCTCTCTAAACAAGATGCAATATGCCACTGGACATCACTTGATAAACCATACATATCTTCTATATTATTTCTACATTTAGAATACAATGCAAAAGACAATAATTTAAGCCGTACTCCTGAAAACCATAAAAGATGTTAAATGTGTCTTAGTATTACACTACCTGATTTGTCACTGGGTATTCCAAGCTAATAACAATCTGTCATGGAAGAAATCTATTTTGTATAAAAATTTCACTATCTTCCATTAAAACTTTGTTAGTTTTCAAATGTGATGACTGTATTTCAAATGAATTGCTGAGACAGCTTAATAATAAAATCAGAATAAAGTATAGCATTGTGACAACATGTAAACTTACCCTGAATAGAGCAAGGATATAATTTTATTAGTAAAATTCTCCAGTGGATAACATGACAGTCAATATTGAATCTCCCCTGTGTTAGGGGTTGGAGCTGGGGGAAGGGAGGAAAAGATTCTTGAGTTTGCTAGACTTTCAATACTTTCCCTCAGGTCTGACCCCCTCAAGAAACAGCATCTTTTCTGAAAGCAGATTTTTCTTCCACTCAGCCCAGTTTCCTCTCCCTCCCCTCCTGCAGAGACACTCCCATTCTGATTCATGTATTGGGACAAAGGAAATGGGGAAAAATCCCAAGGCTTAGAGAAAACCTGATGAGAGAACCCTAACAGATAAGCAATGGATTTTGTCCAAATCACAAAGCAAGAAAAGATTGGCACTCAAAGGGCCACAAACATACAGAAGGAGGAAATAAAACTATATGATGTAAAGACAGAATAAAGAAAAACACACACAGGCAATTGCACCAACAATAAAAAATTAAAAATTACCTTTTGCTTAAAACTAGTATAACATGTCATTGAGTACTACTTTGACATTTTTCTGCGGCTTTTCTCAACAGGCAATAAATGAAAACAAGCTTGAAACCATTCTGCTAAAGGCTCAGTGTAGGAGGCATGTCCATACTTTGTCATCAGATAATCTTACAATTAGGGTCAGCCTTAAAGCATTTACACCAATAGGCGCAACAGGTTTTTAATAGGAAATACTCAACTCTGGTTCTAAATGTTTAAAAAACAAACTGACAACCAAATAAAAAAATTAAAGATACACACACACTAATATGAGTCTTCTGTATTATTAATATAATCAAATTTTAGAGAAAATAAAGTTTGATAGTTCTGCTTTTAAGGAACGTAAGAAACTGAGTACTAAATTAGTAACAAAGAGAGCCCAAACCAGCCAAGGGGAGCAGAAGGGAACTGATACGCCAATCCAGGCACATGGGACTGCTGATTGTGTGTACTCATTCTGAATTAGTAGAGAGCTTAGCTAAGCACAGACATCAAAGGGAAAGGGAAATGCACAGTAGTAAAAAACATTCCAGATTTAAAATAAAACAAAACAAAAACAAAAGCAAGATTCTGACACAGTGACATTGCAACTCTAGTGAATGGTCCGAGGAGGGAGCTGTTGACACAAGTTCCTGGGTGGAGATAAAATGATACCATTGCATCCACAGAAAGGAAGAAAAAGGGAAGAGAACTTAACTAAACAACATACTTGAAATGATTTGGCAGAAATAATGTTCATTTAAGCTACAAATCTGCACTCTCGGGGTATCACCTAACATAGATCTCTTCTACATGCTCCCTCTGGGTGTGGTCCAGAGCCAATGTGTCCAGAGCAGATTCGACACATTCTTCGGATTACACAAATAAACTCACCCCAACAAAGAGGAAAGTGCTGAGAAAGGCTAATAGGAAGTGAGTTAACCTCTGCAATGCTTGCCATATTGTTATGGTAAATATTTAGGATGGCCAACTCATTAGATAAATAGATTGGAAGGATGCTCTCATCCTCAGGGCTACTCTGAGACCCCTCTGAAAGGACAAGGCATGCAGGAGATGTATCTTTTCACATAATGCCTGATTCCAGAATGCATAATGGGCACATCACTCCAAGTACTTTCCATTTCATGCATTTTCCTTTATAGAAGTTTTGCTGAGTAAGCCTTTCTTTTTCTTCTTTTTCCTTGGTGATACGCATTGACAGCCTTCAGATGATGAACATAGATGGTTATATCTGCAGGCTGCAAATTCTATCTGCTCATTCCCAAAGACCCTCACCTACCTAATCTGAAAGGTCCTTGCAGGGCACAGGGCTCACCGCTGCGCCTAAAAGGTCAGCAGTGGCAGAAGGCAGGGCTGAGGTGGAGTGGGATCTTTGGAGCACTCTGTCCTCAGCAGCTTTCTGCCTTCTGCCTCAGCAATCCTTTGGGGAAGACCTACAGGAAGCATACACACACACATACTCCCTAAGTCTGAGATCAGTATTGATAACATTTGTTCACAACAATGGAATACATCTTTTTTTAAAAAAAATTCGACTTCCTCTTCTCCACTTTCTTTCCTTTATACCCCTGTGTATGACAGGGTGAAGAGTTAGCTCAAGGAGGAATATTATGTAACTTGGTAAACTTTATTTTGGATTAATTAGTCTTTTGAAAAATAAAACTTTTTTTTTAACAACACATACAAATTTTCTTTCAGAAAACCTACCACAGAGGCTATTATGTGAAGTCAAGGAGTCATTTTGAAAGCACAAATACTGAAATGAGAAAGGGATTCCTTAACTTTTAAATTCTATGAAACTTGCACTCATACGTAGCTAATATCAGAAAGCATTTCTCCTACAGGCCATAAAAATATGTACACCTTTTGGAAGTGTAAAAGATTCTTCTGAATTAACATTCACTAAAAGTAAAGAATATAAAAAATAGCAATACTAAAACTATGTTTTGACTCCATATATGCTTGAAATGGTACTAAAAGTACAAATAGACCAGAGAATTTATTTTCCATGAAATTTTGGTAAAAACTTACGAAATGGTGAGGAATTGACTTGAATCATTAAAGATTACTTTGACTTAAAATGCTCCATTGCCTATAATATTCCATCTATCCTCATAACAAACTTATGATGTGGAACATAACTTATTATCTATATCAAAGTTTTTAAATACAGAAACTATGGTAAAATAAGTCAATGACCATTAATTAATACTTTAATTAATTAATTATTTTTTTGTTTGGTGCATTTTTTTTAATAGCTTTTTCTTTTGGCAGGGTAACTTCAGGCCTTGGGGTAAGTTCCACAGTTTACTTTACATGTATTTCCTAAAATTGGTTCTCAAAAACACATTTCCTAAAGTTGATTCTCAAAAACATGATGCCTAAATGTTATTCATCGTACAACACTGAAGATTTACATGTTGATCCATTAAATGTTTTTAGTTTTTTGTTGTTTTTTTTTTGTTTTTGTTTTTTTTTTTTTTTTTTTTTGAGACAGAGTCTCGCTCTGGGGCCCAGGCTGGAGTGCAGTGGCCGGATCTCAGCTCACTGCAAGCTCCGCCTCCCGGGTTTACGCCATTCTCCTGTCTCAGCCTCCCGAGTAGCTGGAACTACAGGCGCCCGCCACCGCGCCCGGCTATTTTTTTGTATTTTTTTAGTAGAGACGGGGTTTCACCATGTTAGCCAGGATGGTCTCGATCTTCTGACCTCGTGATCCGCCCGTCTCGGCCTCCCAAAGTGCTGGGATTACAGGCTTGAGCCACCGCGCCCGGCCTCATTAAATGTTTTTCATCTCTAATAAAGAATTCTCCAAGGCTGGCTATCTTATGTCTGAATTGCCGGTGTGTTTATGAAGTATGCTAATTGATCACTCTGCATGAACATGACTTATCGTTCTGTTAATTATTTAAATCCAGCCATGTTTAAAAAAGAATGAAGAACATAAAATGTAAATGAAAAAAATAAAAAACATAGGAGTAACTATTGAACAGTTTGGTAATTTTCTGTCAATAGGAACTGGTTTGGGCATCAAACATATTTCTAGAAGGAGATCAAAATGAACAGCATGTTTTAGGCTTTAAAGTTTTGTATCAAGGTTGTGCTTACATAAGTCAATACATCCTGGAGGCTCTTGCAGCCAGCCATCCTTGCATATTGAGTCTATCCCCAACTTCTTATTTGTGTGTCCTTGTAACATACTCCACCTCTCCAGATCTGTTTCCTCATCTATAAAATGTTAATAGCTAACTCATAAGGTTGGTGTGAAAATTAATTGATTAGTTAATGTGATTAACAGATTATTCTTAATTTCATAAATTCAGGTGATTAAAGATTCTGTAATGAATTAACTTGATATTTTGATTTTACTTAGAACTATTGAAGATAAAATAAATGACTAAATCAAAAGAGTCACCATGCAAGTGAACCTTATACTTTTTTTATTTTTATTTTTATTTTTATTTTTTATTTTTATTTTTTTTTTTTTTTTGAGACAGAGTCTCGCTCTGTCGCCCAGGCTGGAGTGCAGTGGCCAGATCTCGGCTCACTGCAAGCTCCGCCTCCTGGGTTCACGCCATTCTCCTGCCTCAGCCTCCTGAGTAGCTGGGACTACAGGCGCCCGCCACCTCGCCCGGCTAGTTTTTTGTATTTTTTAGTAGAGATGGGGTTTCACCATGTTAGCCAGGATGGTCTCGATCTCCTGACCTCGTGATCCACCCATCTCGGCCTCCCAAAGTGCTGGGATTACAGGCTTGAGCCACCGCGCCCGGCCACTTTTATTTTTAATGAAAAGTTTAAAAGTCTTTTACTGGAAAAGACATGAAAGTTATCTGAATATTTGGGTTCTAGTCTTAGTTTCTTCTCAGAAGGAAATCCTGTTCCTCAGTATCTCCCTCTGCAGAATGAATGGGAACTTACTGCCAAGTAATATCCTGTTCTGACATACTCTGAATATGGGGCAACCTCATTTAGAAAACCATTACTTTGGTTTATAGGTTTATCATCCAAATGCGACGTTTTTGAATAAAAGGGGGCTCTATTGACAACCACTCTCTCACAATAGGAATAAACCTAGGTTCTCTCTAGCAAACAGACTTTTGGTCTATCTGCTTATAAGTATTATCCTACTGCTGAGCAATTTGTTTTAATTATTACATGAAATCAATAATTGTGAAATATTTTCCCCTTAATCACATTCTTCCTACCCGAGTGACATATAAATACTCTCTTTAAAAAGAAGAGCTAAAGTGAATGTTAAGGAACTACCTAGCATGTTAAATAAATGCTACTGTATGGTATGAGAGAAATTTTTATTATATAAAAAATATTTTCTGCAACAATATTTTTTAAAGCAAGTATCTATAAGGGTTTCTTAATTTGGTAATATTGATACAGTTATTCATAGAAAAGGAGTTTGCTGAATTAAACTAAACAGGAAAACACCCAGCCATTTTTAGACAATTTCAAAAGGATGTAGAAGTCTGACATTAATACTTACTGATTTTTGCCTTAATTTTGAAACACAAGTCATTATAGACTATTGATGAGGTTTTTGTTTTTAATCTCTTTGGAGATACCTCCATCACCTTTAACTTATACACAGGCCCTGAACAAGGTGTTATGAAATTCTGTTGCTCTATCAGTGATGCAACAACATACCTTTCTGGCCAGTTGAGGGGAACGCAATCAACTCATGAGAGCTGCAGAAGCTCTCCTAGTTAGGTACAGGATCATCTTGCCATCAAATGTGACCTGACACAATCAACAACAGTTGATATATGTGCTGTAGTTACTAAGGCTAAACTCTTGATCAATATGTCAGATTTCAAAAGCGATTGCAACAAAGTAGACTCTGGATTATGAGAGAGCTGAATGCACAAAAGAAATAGAAGGACAAATCAGGCAGGACTGCCTGCATTTTGCATGTCAAAGGATGGAGCACATGATGCTGGATCTATAAATGCCTCAGTACTTAGGAAGGCAGTAGTCTGTGGATCATTCTGGGGGCTAAAAATGTTAAACACTACAAGTTAATTATTAGTAAGAAGAAGAACGAGAAGAGGAGCATGAGCACACACAGTTCTGTAAACCCCAGTAATTCTGCCCAGGCCTGTGACTTGCTCAGACCTCACCTAAGCATCCATTAACATGATAATACCCATTAATCCCGCCAAACACAACTCATCTGTCATCCTCAGTGGCAACCCATCTGTGTGCATGTTGAGGGGGGAAATTCACAGTTTTAGCTGTCCAGGGATTAGCTTCAGAGGAAAGGCTGATTTTCCCTAATTCTTTGCTAGGAAAGCACTCATTTGTTTGCATTTATTGAAGCACCTATTTACTTTTCAGCTTTCATCATCTCACCAACATCTTAAGCAAAAACTAAGCAGAAGATGGATAAAATGGCAATAAAAACATCTCAGAACAATCAAGCTGAAGGCTAATTTAGTTCTTTCTCAAAGTTTGTGAAATTATTTTTATTTCTTGTCTGATCTCAGAATTGCTTTCTGTCACAGCAAAGGAAAATATGTACATATTTTTATATCTTTAAAGTGTTGTCCATTAAGAGGCTATGCTCTTTTATATTTGCTTTTCTCTAGTTGATATAAAATGGGTAAATGCTATGTATGTTTTTATTATCATATATATTCTCTGTTGTGTGAACAAGAAAGAGACAACATTACTTCAGAAAAAGTAAAAATAAAAGGAGCTTAGTTCTTTTGTTTCTCATGATTAAAAACAAGCATAGTGATATCTCACCTTGCCATGAACCTTACCCTAGTCTGTTCTTTGAGATGTATCTATTTTGAATAAAATAATATGTATAATAAATACAAATTCCCTTCTAATGCAAACCTAAAAAAATATTTAAAAGCACTGGCAATAGAAATACCATCAAAATGTTTTGAGGGTAAATCAACTATTCCACTCAGTCAATTTGGAAAGAAAAAATCAGTTATAAGGCATCATAACCCGTTGGCTGACCTAATTGTTTTACTTTTCGACTAACTATATTAGAATAATGCAGCAAGGACCTGCTGTGATAAGCAAAACATTCAAATAAGCATTAAAAATAGATAAAATCAAACAACTAACCTGACTGATTTTTCAACAAAATGATCTGTCATTTAACTAAACTGATTAGCAAGTTTATTTTAAAAACTGATATTTTTCTATGAGCACAGCCAGGCATTTTTTGTTAATATCTATAAAGGTGGTAAGTATCATTTATTTTATTATCCTCATCTAGAGTGTCCTAAAGTGGGATGTTAAAAGATCTTACATAAGAAGTATTCCATCACAAAATAAGTTTGGTAAAAATTAGGCTAAAAAGAGTTAACCAGGTTAATTCTGTATAGCACTTCTTAGTCAATGAATTTTGTGCATCTATAAATAAGAAACACAAGAAGAAGTTACTTTACATGTTAAACTCTATTTCCTCATCTGCAAAATGGGGGAAAAATACAGAACCTCAAACCAATTCGTGCAGGCAAAGCAATTAAGAGTGCCAAGCAGTTAATTTAGCAAGCAGTTAATCAAACTAAATTAATTTGATTAACTAAATTAATATTATTAGCATATACATATTTTTAAATATATTTTGCAATTTTTTTTTCAGTTTCAAGTAACAGTACTTGAAATTAAATTTGCGTAATTCACTATGGAAAATATTACTCTAGAGTAACATTGGGAGGTTTCTATTATTGAAAATATTTGTTGGAAAATGTCTCCACTAATAATCCCTCCATGTGAAAAGAGTTAAACAGCATGAATAATAAAAAAAAAAAAAATCTAACTATTAAAGAAGGACAATTAAAAGTAAGCCTGTACATTCAAGGAAAAAGGATCAAACTATAAACCTTGTTATTTGAACAACTTCTTTTTGGGTATCTTGTACTGAACATTCATTACTACCTGTCCATCACATCTGGAAAATGAAACAGATGTTAGAAAGCTGACACAATAAAACAAACACTACTATTTAGCTTTAGCTTTCTTTTTCTTCCATTCAAGAAGCCACTAATGGAAATGACATAAAATCTGTGTATGGCAGCATTTCTGAAAAAGAACATCTATGTAAATAGAGCATGAAGGAGGTATGAAAGAATCTAGCAAGCTTCATTTGGGTCTTTAGACCTAATAGCCCAGATTTGGCCCTCAGATGTCTATGCATGCATGAGGTGATACCGAATTTGATTGAAGCTGTGCAAATAATCCAAAAGCAAAATGAGTCCAATGCTTGGTACCTAAAGAGTTGGAACTGCAATTTCCAGATGAGATAGTCATAGAAAAGCTGCCCAGGCAAAAAGGAAATGTCCGGTTTCATCCTCACTGAGAACGGAGTGACATTTTAAGATAAAGTAATGTTTAGAGATTTAAGTTTGTTTTTTTCTACAGCACTAATAACTAGAATTATTTTCAGATATATTTATATCTACTAAAAGTAAATTTTGTGAAATAAAACACATTTCCTTTCAATCACATAGAAATATGTGGGTATTTATGAACTATCAAAGTCAGTGAAAGATTTAAAACCCATATGTGTATGTAGAACTTCAGCTCCACCAAAGTGAACTCTATGCATTTGCTTGAATATGCAATGATGCAATCACTAAAATAAATGTACTTGCTTCACTCAATTAAACATTGTATTGTACATGTGTGTTTATTCAATTGTGTGATGATAGAGTGATTGAAACACACACGCTTGGTGCATTTGTCTCAATCTGTAGTGCATTTATTTAAATGTACAATCAATCACAGGTCTCTGCTTTTAGTATTTTCTTTTTATTTTTAGAGCATATTAAATATAGACCATTGTGTGTATTCTGTGACATGGTGAAGAACTCAAATGCACACTAAATAAAGTAACATAAAGTTCAAATTTAAGAGAAATAAATTATGCAACTAATATGTGTATATGGACAATAGTTGTTAGAGTTGTATGTACTGAGCTGTTCCTGTTGATAGACGACTGCAGGTATAGTTATATTAATACATACTCAATAATAAACAGAAACAATGTAAAAGGTGTTCATACCTATATTAACATATTTTCTTCATAATTATATATAGCTTTACTGTCTTATTCTATATCAATCATTTTTTTAAACATGTTTATTATCATATTCATCAAATTGTTCTATTTTCTGAATTTGTTGTGACTCATTCTTCTGCTTGCTATGTCTGTTAATTCTTATTCAGGGTATAGTATATCACATTTAAAAATTTTTAAAAGTAAAGTCATCTTCAGGAGAGCACTGTCTGTGCTTATTCTACATGGCCTGAGTTGAGGAAATGTTCCTCCAGAGCAACTTTTCCTGTGGCATTCTGGCCTAGGACCAATTTATTTTAATATTAAATTCTAAACTCATTTTACTGCAAGTTTCATATTGTAAAGGGACCTTTTTTCTTCCATCCAGTGCCAAGACAGAGAGAGAAGAGCTCTCTTGCTCCACCTCTGGCTTTTTGTCCATGCTGTTCTCTTAACCTAGAAAGTGTTTTTATTCTGTGCTTGACATGATCAAGTCTTCTCACCTTTTAGATCTTAACTTATAATTCACCTCTTTAAAGAAGCTGTCCCTAAAGACACTTCCACTCTTTTTTATTTACATATTCATTCCATTAACATTTATTGATTGCCCACAATATTTCAAGCACTGGGAATCAGTAATGAATGGAACAGATGCAACCACCGTACCTATGGAGTTGATAACCTAGCAATAGGATCCTTCCATGCTTCATCTCATTATTACATTTCTTGTATAGTTCATGCTATAATTTCCAATTTTTCTATTTGCTTACATTTTTGTTTGTTTCCATATCTTACTTGGCTACATGTTTCCTAAGAACCAGCACTATGCCTCTCTTGCTCACCTATGTTTTCCCTGACATCCAGAACAGTGCCTGGAACATGGTAAGTGGTCAAAAAGTATCAGTCGAATTAATTAGTTAAGAGAAGGACAAATAGGTTTAGTCATTGCAATAACCCAAAGCAACTAATACTGTCACTATTTTGCAGTTAAAGGCACGGAAGCTGAGTAGCAATAATGGTAGGTCCAAACCATGTTGCTGTTTAGTTACAGGACCAGAGATTAGCACTAAGTCAGTGTAATTCAGTATATAATTGTATTCATTGTATTTTGAATTACTTTATTGTGCACCTGTGAGCAACAGCAAATTCCTAAGAGAGTAAGCTGTGAGGAGAGCTAGGTTCAAATTTAGAGAAGTTAGTGAACCATACTCATCTCTAGTGGGGATAATAATCTCTAACTCAAACTATAAATATCAATTAAGATAGTAGATATAAATTCTTAGAACAATCTAAATATTATTTCTGATTATTCCTATAAGAACAATGTGAACATTAATTCTGATTATTATTATTATGTAGGAACAAATAAGGTATAATTGTCAGAAGCATCTTCTTTGTGAAAGTTATTTGAACTACAGTCATTTCAATGAAAATCCAGGGCCCATTTCTTATACTTCTCTTATCTTTAGAGTAGCAAATAAGTCTGTGCTACACCTCAACAGGCATTCAATCTATGTGTGTTGGGTGGATGGTTAGATGGAGATATGAAGAAAGAGGGAATAAATTAATTCTTTTTTAAAGAAAAAATAGGTTATAAAATGTAAAAATATAAGAATAGATTTTTAAAAACATATGTTGGAACATAAAAAGTATTTTGAATAGTATTAAAAACACATGGTCTTTTATTTTTATTTATTTATTTATTTTTGAGACGGAGTCTCGCTCTGTCGCCCAGGCTGGAGTGCAGTGGCAGGATCTCAGCTCACTGCAAGCTCCGCCTCCCGGGTTCAAGCCATTCTCCTGCCTCAGCCTCCCAAGTAGCTGGGACTGCAGGCGCCGCCACCACGCCCGGCTAATTTTTTGTGTTTTCGGTAGAGACGGGGTTTCACCGTGTTAGCTAGGATGGTCTCCATCTCCTGACCTCGTGATCCGCCTACCTTGGCCTCCCAAAGTGCTGGGATTACAAGCGTGAGCCACCGCGCCCGGCCAACGCATAGTCTTTTAAAGTGAATTTAAATACAAGAGTGTTGTGTGTTTATTGAGTTATCGCTCTGGGATCAGAACAGTCCAGAATTTTAGCCCAGACTGTCTCCATAACTTCGTTATGTAAGTCATGTACTATCTCAATGACTATAAAATAGTGATACCAGTAGCAAAACAAAACAATAAAAAAAGGACCATGATGACACTTAAGTGACATATTTGACAAGGCCATTGCCATCATTAAAAGGATATTTTAAAATTTAAATAATTTTGACACCTTAAAATAATGCACTCATGGGAGATAGGATTATTTTTAGCAATAATTGACAACAAGCACCTTAGGTAGAGAGAAAAGGGCCAAAGTGTCAGTCATTACTTCATTTACACTTATGTGGAAATTTGAACTTCTTTTTTTTTTTCTGTGAGACTCACATAAAGGTTTTCTTCTTTATCCCCAATTTGAGCACTCAATTATCAGTGAGCTATTTCTAGTCCTTGGCAGGGGGAGTTCAATGATGTGGTGGGAAGCTCAAGAAAAGAGAACAAACCCTTTGAAAAAATATGATCTCAACTAGGACAATCTAGGAGCTCCAAGATGAGCCTCACTCAGCCTTACAGGTGCCTGAACTACTCCCTGTCATTCACCAAACCCAAATTAGCCAAAGATTATCCTTCTTGCTATCCAGCATGGGTTCACTGTGGGCTCCTAGAGGAAAACATATACCTCCTTCTCCACCAAGGACAATAACCTAACCTGCCCTATGGCAGCCAGGCTGTTGAGCCCAAGATAACCCATATAAGGTTGGGACCTGCTGCCTTGGAGCCAGGAAACCCAATAAAGAAGTGGCCATCCATTTGGCATCCTCCCTCCATCAGGACAATGAATTTATCAGCTGACTCTAAGCTGCTTTATTGATGAAACCTATTTGTCCTCTGGCCACCATCCATTTTACCTTGTCCAGATGTTTGCTACTTGAACTACATCATTTTTGCCTAATGCTGCCTATGCCATATGGCATTGATATCACCACTGCCTTGCCTGAAATGCTTCTGGCTCAAGTCCCTGGTTATTAGCGTAATTGTATCTCCCTAGTGTGCGTGACACAGTCCTGATTTGCACCTATTGTCCCTGTATAATATCTGCAACTCTGCTTTTCCTCTCAAGAACCCTGGTTTGGACCATAAATCATAAATCATGTGAACATATTGCTATACTGTATAAAGGATCTGCCTTCATACCCATCCAATAGAGAAATTCATCCATTCCTAATGTAGATAAACCAATCACTGTTTTAGACTATCCATGAAAACTACAAGTGATTAAAAACCAATAATTTGACCCCTAATGCCAGAGTATTTATCAATAACTGATACATTATATGTTCATTGTTTATATTTTTTTCTGTCTTCCCTAATTGGAATGTAACATACATTTGGGCTCAGGATTTTTCCATTTTGTACACTACTGTATCTTCAGCAATAGAAGGTTATTAATAAATATTTCTGGGCAAATAAATAAATGAAAAAATCCAAGGATGAATGCAGCACAATTTGAACCTTACTATGGTCTTAGAAGTACACTGAGGTCTTTATACATAATGTATTTTTCAATCCTAACAACTCTACAATGCAAATATTACCTTTAAAGAGGAATAAACCAAGTAAGAACAAGGATAAATAATTTGGCTACATCCCACAGACAGAATTCAATGAACCCAAGAAACACCCATGGACTCTAATACCAGAGTGTTTAGATAGCCTGTTGATGCCACTACTGAAGCATATACCCTTCAGTTTGTTCACTTTCAAATGTTTTGTGTGGACAGAAATAAACAAACTATATTTTGTTCTAGCAGATTTGAGGAAGATCAGGTTTAGATAGTTAAATGCTTCCAGTTTATAAGAAATTACATTTTGATTTTTTAAAAACCAATAATCCAAAAACTTGTCATGCATCCAAGTCTAGAGAGTAGTTAATGAAAAAGCATATGCCTTATTTAACTATTTCTTTGAGATGGCTAAAATTGCTAATACTAGAGCAGGCAGTGTTGACTACACTATCACCATCTTACTGGTAGATAGTAGAGGGAACTGTTAGTGCACTCAGCAGCAAGGTGTAAACAGGCTGTGGCAAAGCAGGAAAAAGCAACCAACTACAGCATACATAAGACTTGGATCTCCTCTCACTTTAAAAGTTATACCATTTTATTACAAACTTCTCCTACCCTGCCAGCACTCTGTAGTCAATTCAGAGTGGTCTCTACAAGATTGATTTTGCATGACAAAGGACTTAGAATTTCCTTTTTTACTGATTTTGTCTACTGGAATTATTGTCATTCACATCAAGTTTAAGTTACCTGTCCAAGTCCCTAAGGGTTTTCACCATTCCTCTTCACTCTTACTCTCTCCAGTCATTGTTTCCTCTGACCTCCTCACCTCCCTCTCACAATCTCAGCCATCTGGAACCATTTTCTTATTTTCCTCTGACAAGTGTCATATCTTACTTAAGACTCTCCTTAAAGCTCTTCTCATCTGAGGCAATGATTTCAAGCTTTCTCTGATAGATGTGTGGGCATTCTGGTCATGACATCTACCACCTCACTGATATCCAGGGGTTAAATGCTGCTAGTCTACCATCTAGTTAGTTGATCTCACCTTTCAGGGACTTATCAGGTCCTTTTTAGAGGAGGAAACACTAAAAGGGACCCGATAGTCACAGAGCATTCTCTTTCCAGATAGAGTTTGGCACTACTATAGTCCACCACAAGAAGCACCAAATATCCTCTTGGATAATTTGAGAAAACAACTATTCTGCCTTCAAATATCAGCAGCATGTGGGATGATCTGAATGCATGGCTTACAAATTTGTGTTCTCTGTGTGGCTCTTTAAGTACCAGAAGAAAATATTCTATTGAAATTATTGCATTTACCACCTTTTTAAAGTTACACCGCATGGATCATCTAAAACAGAGAACCAAGGCCTATCACAATTTCAATAGAGAATTTCATAGGCATAATAGGACATGCATTTAAAAAATATGTTTCATGAAACTCTGATACCAGAAGATGTAAGCTAGAAGGGGCTTCATGGCCACATAGCCTTGGAAAGTAATACACACATGCTTCCCCCTTTGTAAACACATAATGAACATTAATGAACACAGAGAATAAGTCTCTGTGAAGTCCTGTCAAAAACCATCTCTACTACTATTTTACTCAGTATTTCCCCAATTTGTTCCATCACTGAATTCTCCTTTTAATTGACATAGAACACCATGTTACCTAACAGAACTAGCATTCAACAGAACACAATTTAAGAAATATTGTCTCAGAAAATAAAAGCTGGGAAAGATGTATTAACAGAACACAATTTAAGAAATATTGTCACAGAAAATAAAAGCTGGGACAGATGTATTAAATAAGTCAAGTCCAGCCTATTGATCTTATTGGTAGATATAGATGTCCCTCAAACTTGTGAAAAATCATTTATTTTAGTTTCTTTATAGCTTCCTTGAGTCTAAATTTCTCTGTGACAATCCATCTTCCCCCATTCCCTGATGAAGTAATGTCTCATTGCTCAGCACCCATCTTTTTAAGTGAAGTCAAATACCTCAAAATTACCTATTTGTCATAGCTCAAAATTCACACTCCTTAGCATGGGCTTCTATAATTTGAATGAATTGAACATGTAATTGCAGAGTCATCTATCATTATTCCTTCTAAATGTGCCCAGTGTGCTGACCAAAGTATAACTGTTTTTCAAAGACATTCACTGGTTGCCCACCTCTGGGACTTCTGTTCATTTCTTCTTACCAAATCCTGCCCCACCTTTGAGGGCTTCTCAGTGGTACTTAAGGTACATAAGGGCTTCTAGGACTTCCCTAGTTGGAATTTTACATTTTTTCATGTTCCTAAAGTGCAATTTACCTATATGTCAGCTTATCAGACTATATTGTGTATTTAATGACTTGCCTGTTATTCTCGGTGAGACAGGAAACTCCTTAAGGATAAGGTCTGTGTTAGGTTTATCCCAGGATCCTGCTCACAAAGTAGGTTCACAGTAAATATTGGTACAGTTAAATCATATAGTCCACAGTCACACAGACATTCAGCAACAGAGGGACGACCAGATCCTACCACCTTCCAAAACTGGTGGTGTTGCTAATGAAACATAGTAAAAGCAATGGAAATACATGGTTTGGTCTAATCATATACTTTCAGGTTTTCATTGGAACTACAAGATATCACCAATATCTCTATTACTGTATTCTCACCAATTCAATGTTTTAAGGAAGAGAAATTATGATATGGGAAATTAGTATATAACTTACAAAGTGTAATTTTCAAGTTAATCTTACAACATCAAAAGAATTGTGTAAATTATTGTTTCTAAAAATAAGCAATATTAGAATGATGAAGAAAGTGTTGTATGAGGCTTGAAGATAGGAATGGCTTTCATCGCTCCTTTGGGGGCATCCTACTTCTATGACCACCATTAACTCTTCAAGCCTCTATTTCTTCATCTGTAAAATGTCAAACATTTGTTGAGTGTTGAGCACCAACACTGTGCTTTGTAATGCTAAATTAACTTATACTAAGCATATAATCTCATACAATTTTTATGACAAGCATATGAGGTTGATATTATTTCCATTTTATATGTAAGGAAACTGAAGCTCAGAAATTATTCAAATCACTTGACTGAAGATACACAACTAGCCACTATGTGTGGCAGAGGCAGAATTCAAACCCAATTTGTTAGAGGTAAAGCAAATTTGGTTTCTATATTTTCTATTCCAGAAGTAGCGGTAAAAGTAAGTAAAGTGATAAATATCAAATCCCCTAATATAACACATATAACACCGGATTTGCTCTACAAATGTCCCTTTCTCATTTTCTTCTCTGCTCATGGAATAATGGTATTGCATCAAATAAGAATGAGTGTTGGGTGTGGTGACTCACACCTGTGATCCCAGAACTTTGGAAGGCCAAGGTCGGTGGATTGCTGGAGCCCAGGAGTTTGAGATCAGCAATAGGATGAAAGCCCGCCTCTACAAAAATACAAAAATTAGCCAGGTGTGGTGGTACACATCTGTTGTCCCAGCCTCTTGAGAGTCTGAGGTGGAAGGATTGATTGAGCTCGTGAGGTTGAGGCTGCAGTGCACTTCAGCCTGGGCGACACAGCAAGACTGTCTCCAAAAAAACAAAACAAAACAAAAAATTCCAAAAGCCAAAACCAAAAAATAATAATAATAATAAGGAGAAGATCTGGGTTCCAGAAAGGTTTTTAGTATCAAGTGGGGATAATGAGACCATGACTACGAAGGAGCTTTAAAATTTCAAATCCCTTACAAACGTAAATTTTTGTTACTTATTAAATGAACAATCACTATAGTATGCACTTGCTTGTTTGGCATTCTCAGATTTTGGTTCCAAAGAGATAAGTGACATTTTATGCTGAGGGCTCTACATACATCAGTTTAAACTCATCTCTAAGAAAAAAAAAAAAAAAAAACTTGAATTTCAAAATCATATTGACTTTTTTCTTTGCTAACACAGGTAAAGTGACTAAAGCCTAAACTGATTCTAGCCAGGTGGTCTCTGACATATTTCAGAGAGTCAAGTCTAAGTATCCAATGATATTACAGAGTTGAATACCATAAGAAACTATCCTGTCTTTCACAGTTTGTCTCTAACTTTCAAAACATTTCTTTAATTTGAACTTGAGCTATCTGGTCCTTGAGTTTGGATATGGACATTCAGAGAAATATAGAGAAATTCAAAGGCCATTGCTCTGTTTTCTGGTTAGTTTTATCTGACTCAGTAGCATTTTTTCTGTTTAACATAACACACACACACAAACACACACACACACACACAGAGACACATTTTTGATCAAAGAAATGCCAAAAAGTATGCAGATGTAATATAAAAAGCTCAGCCAATCATCTAAATGTTTAAAAAATATACAGCTGTTAGATTTAATGTAGATAAACCATCTGGCAGATCTGCTTTTTTTTTCACTTTTTATCCAGCTGTTGGATGCTGTGGAAGGACAGCCTAGGTCTATACTTAGATGCACAAGGAAAATGATGTCAGATGTATATTGCCAGTCCTCTGGAAAACACTTCCTATTCAATAGATTCTAGGCACCATTAATGTTCTTGAGAGAGAAAAACAGAAATTCCATGGAGCAATGATTTTTATTTGAAACTGCCTACATTAGAACACAGTTCATGGACTATTTTTTTACATAATACATCCTCTTAAAATAATATAGAAATTTAAAGTAAGAATATAATTCCTACTAGCAAAATTTCCAGATTCATATTTAGAGTCAATAATTTATAAAAGTGTTGTCGTAAAATTCTTTTATTTTGACAGCAAGTTAACAAATATATACTTCCAGGGGGCAAATCACCTTTGGCAGGGTGAAAAAGAGTGCTGCATCAAGCCAGGACCAACTTAGAGACCAAAAGATGTTCTAGCAAATACTTGTGTCCCTCTTCTAATATCAGCAAACTCACAAGGCACCAAAATAAGAAACAGAGGTGGCCCATCAGTCTTTAGGATTGAAATTTGTTTTGAGTCCATTTTATAAAACCTAAAGACCTCTAGACTTAATAATTGAGATTTCAAAAATTCACAACTAAAAAGAAAAACCTCTTTCTTTTCAGATAGTGTGTATTCTTTTTCCTTTAAAAAACCTAACTACATATTAAAAGGAAAAACTAACCAACATAGTAAGTGTTACTTCTCTCCTCAATTTCTGTGATTTTTTTTTTTACATATTCAGAAGTCATAAGAGGTAAACAAATCTCCCATAATGAAGCAGTTAATGGCCAGTGAAAATGAAAGGATGCAGCAAATATTTTGTTAACAGTAACATAGCCACAAAATCATAGTACATATATCAAACTCTTAAAAATTATTAAAGGATGCCATGAGATAAAGCAGGAGAAAAAAAAATACTGGTGAACAAAAAAGAATCAGATGCTCTGGAAAGAGCAAGGAGAAAAAGATGGGCATGAAAATTTATAGACAGTTTGAGGGTAGGTTTTCAAAGTGGCATGTGACAGAGCCAAGCACAAATCCTCTTACTTATTAACGGGATTTGTCCCTGTACCTGTCACACATGGCTTTGAAAATATCTGCCTCTGTGAAAGGTATACTGCTTCTCTCCGTCAGTTTTACTCTTAAGAGACTAATGTATAATCTCTTTAGGTTTCATCTTTTGTATTTCTGTGCATATGACAAATTGTTTTGAACACTCTTCATCCATACACATAAGAAGGTAGGCACTAAGGGCTTATCACCGCATATTTAAAAATCCCTGAGATACTATTTTCCTCATTGGAAATAATTGTTCTATTAAAATAATCTGGATTTATCATTGAAGAATTTTCAACTAATGCATTCATGTCTCGATGCTGTAAGGCAATTGTTCTCAACTTTATCCGATCCAGTTCCTCCTTTTTATAACAAGTATTCTGCAACCCATTTACTATAATAAAATGAAATTCATAGATATTATAACCACTTCAAGAACATCACGGAAAAAGTCAATACAATGCCCAACTATAAAATAAAAGAAATAAAAAGAAACAACTTTGTAATAATAATAAAATAGTATATATTTTGAAACGTAAATATTCTAGCACTGCCACCTAATGAAGGCATGAAGTCAAGTGCTGATACATGTGCAGAGAATCATGGTAAATTTGCAAATGCATCAGCCACTAATGCAAACTAAGGTAAGATTGTTGTATTGCTGCAGCAAACACCATAAAGAGAGTTGCCATCAATGAACAACAATTGGTAAACTTCGAAATAACAATTTCTAATTAATTTATGAGAGAGTTTGATTTCTGAAAAGTTCATTACATATTAAACAATGTAAAAAAACTTCTAATTACATGTGAATGTAAATAAAATCTAAGTGTGTATATTATTACATAGGTTTTTCAACCACATGAATGTCTGATAGGATACTCAAAAGTTCTGTGAGCATAGGAGAGTTTTTCAGTGAGAGCATCCTGCAAGCTGCAAATGTCTATCATCGCTTGACTCCACCCAGGAGTCAGTGGTGGCCCTGGATCCACCCCTTGCAATTTTTATAAAATCCTAATACATTCCTGCACATTTCCAAGGCCTTCTTTAGGGTGTGATACTCCTCCTACCCCATAAGAATCACTGTGATAAGATTACAAAGAAGGGGAATTATAACAAATGATGGTACCTGTACCTTTTTGTTTTTATTTTATTTTGCCTTTGCTAAAGTGAGGCAGAGCTTCATTTTAAAAAATTCATCATGCAGTTGACATTGAATTTACACATTTGTGGCAGCAGCACTCAAAAGAGTCTTCTCATCATAACTTTTAGTTAAAAATAAATGAACTTAGCACATGTATTAGGAACATTTGAGTGAAATTTACTTAATGGAGTATCACACGTGATATGTTTACTTAACTTTAGAATGGAAAGAATAGACTTTTCTTACGAATTACATTTTATACACATAAACCATTTATCCAGACGTGCACAAAAAAATGTAATTTGTAAAGCAGAGGAAAAAAGGAGATGCAGAAGGAATACGGGAAAGAAAAAGAAATAGTGGTGCAAGCTGTTGTTTCAACGGAAAAATAACTTTGCACATGACATGATATGGTGCCAGATTTATTATTCCATTTATCCATTTATCCTTAAAACAAACCAACCATAGACATTTACCTTAGAAATATAAAGTTGCTTATTTCTGTGCATACAGTTTTACAGAACCATGGATAGATGGTTTCGTAAGGTATCAGTCACACTTCCATAGCATTTGCTGATATAAATATAAAAGCTTCATTTTAAAGGATAAATAAAGCCACACTATTATCTAAACAGGCTAAAATTTAACATCCTTGTGGTTTGTGGAAATTTTTGATGTGCCTGCTGGCTTTTCAATAAAAATCAATTATGCCTTAAATGTGAGCGGTAGTCAACATACTACAGACTATAAATTCAATTTCATACTCAGAAATATGGATTAGCTGAACTTGATGCCCTTCCATTGATTTCAGAAAGCAAAAGCTGATAAGGTAAATAATAGTAAGAGGCTCTCTGACACTCCACATCAAGTTCCGGATTTCCATATTATTTTTGTAAGAACTTTGCAGTCACCACAATATCCTCCTTGTGAAATATGTATGATGAATAGATATTATATGGATTGCTGATTCATCTCCCCATACAGAATGGATATTTGGCTTTCATAAGTCAAGACAAGAACTGCACAGAAAAAAGAATATGCTTATTTCTCTCAGCTCTGTGCAAGGTGTATGTCAACCGATTGTGAATAAATCCAGTGGGTAATTAGAACACACCGATTAAGCACTGAGATTCCACCTATAAATAAAAATTGTGTAAACCAGGAGCAAATTGATATGTTTCAATTCTTCAGTGTTTTATAGGTGTGTGTATGTATGTGTATTTATGTATGTATATTTTTACATATATGAGATGGGGAGTGAGGGAGAGAGACAGAAAAATAAGAAAAGCATTTTTTAAAACTGAAAAACATCCAGTCCTTATGTTCATTCAAAAGAGCACCTTAAATTGGCAAGAATCTCACGAAGGGGGGAATCTTGAGAGGGGCAGAGAGGAAATAATTTGGTACTAAGAAATCCAAGGAATAATGATCATGAAGAAGAAATTTAGAATAGTTTTTAGCATAATGGGAAATCCAATCACATCTGCAACAATTTTCTTCTTTTCTCCTTTAATGTGCAGAACATTTAGGTTTTATAGAACTGTTCAAGTCCACACTTTGAGCATTTTATGGCTTAGCCATTCTCTTTTTCAGTAAGCGTGGTGTGCTCAGCTTAAATCTTAAAGAGTTCTAAAGAATATTTCATACACAGGCCCAGTCTCACCTTCTATCAGGACGAGTTCCTGCTTTCCTAACACAAACAAGGATTGCTTTATCACACATCCAGAATGCCAACAGAGCAAAACTATGACTCTTATTAGGTCAAAGATGTACATTCTTAAAAGTTCCCTGCAGCTTTCCTATATGCCAGCATTTTTGAGATTTCATATAATCATTCTGGTAAAATCCATGGCCTAAGGTCTTTGCTATCTCAAAGAAATTAATTACACATGAATTTCTCAAGACAGAGGTAATTCACTTAAATACATTTATAGGTTATTTATTTCACTGAAGTATAATTATTTTTATTAAAGTATGCTAACCATGAAAGCAAGCTGTATAAAATCCTATAAATACCAAATGGGACATGTCCTAAGGAAATATTTCCAATGTTAAGTAATTTTTCATATATTTATCCTTATAGTGTCTGTTAATCACCATAATCGTTTTTGAGAAAAATGGTAACAGAGTTGTTGTGGATTCTTTTCACAAATAACAAATTGTTTATATAAGAAAAACATAAAACCACAAAAGGAATGGTACAATCTCATTTGTTGCTTTTTCAGTTATTTACTTGTCTGAGAAAAAAGTCAACAAGGATTTCTTTTCGGCAAATCTAAGAAATCTGTGTGCATGTATGTCGTTTATGAATATACTTCCTTTTCATAAGAGGGAATATAAAACACATTTTCACCAATGTCTTTTCAATCTTACTTAAATTTAGCAAACAATATATGTAGAAATTTTATTTTTCTTATACCAACATATACTCAAACATCTGTAAAACATAAAGTTTCTCATAAATATGTACTATGTAAATTACAAAATTTTAAGTTTCAGTGTTTGAAATGAACACTATCTTTGAAACCCATGTAATACAAAAATGCCACAACCAACAATTTTCATCATATGTTGCAACGGTGAATGAAGCCTATGAGGAAAAAGGCATCACATTGTTTATGAAAAAACAATTCTTGTAGATACACTTGGAAAACCGCAAACATTCATAAACAGTTACTCTTTGGGGATAGAGAAAAACTGCCATTAAACAGGTGTTAGAATTTAAATGACATCTCATTAGTGACTCCTTTTTGCAGCTCAGAGACAAATAAAACCTTCATTTAAAAGCATTAGTGCTATTCCTAAGGGTTTCTGGTATCATAATGTTTTGTTTTATGAAGATATTTAGTTTCTTCCAGCATTCTTGCTTATTTATACAAAATAAACCAATTGCATTTCTAAGTTTAGCTGAGTGTGGAGTCAGGGGGTGAATAAGGCCCTTCCAAGTGCTGTAAATACCCTTGCCCCTCCTTCCATTTCAGTGAGTCTGGGAGGTTGAAGCACAGCCTGATAAACAAAGGCATTTTTGAGCTTCACTTCCAGGCAGAGATTTAGCCCTTGCATCCTTTGCTCTCAATTAAGGAACAGTCATAGAAAACTCAGATTTTCTTGATGTCAGAGCCATTAACTATTTTTCCTATTGCTCTCAATGCAAAATGTGAAGCCATCTCTATAATTCAAGAATTATACCAGAGCATATAGCTATTAAAAAGTACCTGCTAATTGAGTTTATCCCACTGCCACTATAGACTATCCTCACATAGACAACTTCAGATCCCAAAATGTGAACCCCAAGATTAGCACACAGAATGCAAGTCTCAATAGACAACCCAGGATTATGAGAATTCATTCATTTCATCATTTTTAAAAGTGACACACTCCAAAATTTAATTAAGCTGTCCGAGATCCTTGGAATTCAATTCACTGTAATTCTACGCTGTATTTGGAGAAGTATCTACTAAGACAAACAGTGAAGAAACAATAAATTTCAAGTAGTTGCTTGGCATCAAATATGATAATTATTTTTCAGTATGATTGAGGAATTGCACTGATCTGTTTTGGAAATACAAAGATAATTAGACCAGATCTGGCTCAATAAGAGCTTAAAGTCGAATGAAGCAAAGTTGGTGGAGAAAGAAGGGATAAGACAATCGACAAAGTTGGTGGAAAAAGAAGGTATAAGACAATTGCCATATATCTATAATATTATTAGGACTATTGAACAGTTAGAAAGTGCAAGGGGATGACATTCACAGAAGAAAAGATGACACTGTACTCAGAGAGTCAGAAAAGGGGATGGCACTTGAAATGGATTTTATGGGTGGGGATGATTTCATGAAAAGGGCAGGCCTGTAAAAATGCAGGTTCTGTTCAAGGGATTTTTCAGGGGATTAAACTGGCCATGATACAGAAGACCCCGAGTGCCAGGCAGAAAGTATCACATCTTGAATTTATGAGGGATAGGGAGTCTGAATCTTTTGGGAAGGAAAGATGATAGGTCAAAGGAAAATGAGAAGTTAAATGTGGGGGAACTCATTAGAAGGCTGATTTCAGTGCCTACACAAGAAGTTTGAAGGCTCCATTCAGGGAATTAATAGTGTGAAAAATAACAGTAAAGAGAATTTATTCAAACTGTAGAATTAGACTCTACTGAGTGTGGCAAATGATTGAAAATAAGGAGTAACACATGACTCTGAAGACTCAACTATTCACTGTCTCCAAGCAGAAGGAGGTGCTGGTTTAGAGGAGAAGTAGGAGGTGTTTTGGACATATTGAGTATGAGGCATTAGCAGAGAATCTCAGTGGATAATGTCTGTTACATTTTCCAACTAAAAGTTATATTTTCTGTGGTGTTGTTCTTCAATATATGAGATTGTAGGATAATTATAGTGTCACAGCTTACACAGAAGGATTGAGAAAGAAGTCAGTGACTCCTGACCTAGAGAAAATCTGAGTTTTATGTGACTATTATTAACCTAATATTTAATGAAAAAGTGAGGCTGGAGATAGAAAATTATCTGTGATAGATTTGCCAGTATTCATCTGCATAGGGATGAAACCACAGGAGGCAACAGGAGAAAATACAGAGATGAAAAACAAGAAAAAGGCAGAATCATGGAGACACATACACAAGCCAAGCCTGAAAACCTGAATTCAATTTTACAATGGACTAGGATGTATTCAATTATTGTTTATACATTTGATGGATACAAATAATATGAAATGATAAAATTACATATGAGCTTTGCTTATTAAAATAATTGCTAAATATATCCCAGTTGATTTTGACAAGGTTATAACACTGGGATCATTTAAAATTATCATTCAATTCTCCTTCAATCACACAGCTTAAGCAAAATACAAGGCCCAGGGAGAAAAAGGGAAGAAGAGGAAGCCAAAGGCAGTTTAAACACATTAAGTGACATTTATTTGAAAAGAACAAGTTACAGGCTGTAAGAAAAAGAAAAAGAAAAGGATGTTTTAACTGAAATCAGCTTATATTATAAAATACATGACCCTTTGACCTAAATTATTCCAGAATAATTCTAGAACAGCAGAATATAAATATGTGTATGTGGGACATTTAAAAGAGTCCCCTTTACATACAATGAACAGATACACTTTCTCGTTCGTTGGCTTTATTCTAGTACTCATTCAAGAAATGAATTAAAGTTTTATGGGAAGAATGAAATTCAAGAACAGAGAAAAAAGGTACATAATAAAATGCTTTGGACACCTACAAACACCAGGTAATTTGGTCTTTGTACTATGGTTAACACTGAAAACAATGATTCATCTTAGCTCTCTTGAGCTCCCTCCAACTACATCTTACTTCCCTCCCTCCCCTTGCTACCTTATGGGCCCTTTACCTTTAGCACCATCTCCTCTCAATACCAATTCACAGGTAAACCTGATCTCTGTTACTTACATCTTTACATAAGTTCAAGTCAACATGTAACTACTAGGCCTCATTCACTCTTCTGTACAGACTAAATGAGATGGTAATAATTATTACAAATACATTGACATCTTTGGTTTACCATATCTTTCATATATATTATTTCACTAGATATGTAAATTGTGAATTAGAAAAGAAGTAATTCTGAGGCCATTTGCAGTTTGTCTTTTTTTTTTTTTTTTTTTTTTAGATTTTGATTATGCCTAATTGTCGATTAAAAACCTTTCCCAGGCTGAGGTGGGAGGATCACCTGAACCCAGGGAAGTGAACCATGATCATGCCACTGCACTCCAGCCTGGGCAACAGAGTGAGACTTTGTCTCAAAAGAAAAAAAAAAAGAGAGAGAGAGAGAAAAAAAAATCTTTCTGACCTCACAGAAATATTTGAGGGATATACAACAAATGAAGATGTTTCAGCAATAGTGGGAATGACAGAAACCCCTAAAATCTCTCACACAACCCAAGAAACTGCCTGTTCTAGCCACCATATCTGTAACCAAGCAGCCATTGGCATGAGAAATCCTGGACTGGGGGGATCTAGGGCTCTGTGGTGGTTGCCAGAGCATACTCTCCCCTATTTGGGGGGGGGGGCGGGGAAGTAATTCTAGCAGTACAAAGTTAAGCATCTCATGGCTTAATCATAACGGGATTTGTCCTGACTGTCTTAAACTTCTCCTTCCTTAATTTCTTCTCCTTAGAGGGAATCTTAATTCTTTAGTTTTTTCTTGCACTTTGTTCTCCATCTTCCTACCCTTACCCCTATCAATATCTTTACTTAACTGACTCAGTTATGTTAAGTTGTAAATGATGGTAACCCTACCTGGCTCTGTGACCACAAAGTCTTCTCTACTAAGACCCGAGACCTCTTGATCCTTAGCCCAGGCTTCAGGCACTAGAACCAATGCTAGTTGGACAGATTTTAGGGAGCCTTCTCTCCTTGATCTGACAGGCAGCAACAAGCTATCATTCTGTCAGTTCTTCTCTGACCTTGTATTTTCTGTGCCCAAACTTCCACGAAAGCCTCCTTTTCCAGGATCTGGGTCTGTTAGTCCCTGCCCTTACACTGGTAACATTTTTGACACAGGACACTGAGTTACAACTTGTAACCTCGCGGCTATGAAAATTCACTCCCAAGCTGTGTCTTGGTCACTTGCCGCCCTTATCTCTACTCTGTCTACTCATCCTCACTCCTATTTACAAATAAGAAAATCAGATGCCAAGAAGTTATGTAACCTGATCAAGGTTATTTAGCTTACAGGTGCCAGAGCCAAGATTCAAATCCAGATCTGATGAACCATAAGTCCATGTTCTTTTCCCCATGTCCCCAACTCACACACACACTAACAATGTTTTCCCCTGAAAAAGATACCTTTCATAACAAACTGCAAGAATCGGTATCACAATCCGCAAATAAAGACAAAATAAACGTAAACTAGAAGTTTATACATGCAATAATATTGCTGCAAAAACATAGATAAGCTTAGGATCTCAGGGTATTTAATTCCTTAATTCTCCTTCATACAGCTTTTTCTGAAGACACTGAAGTCCTATTTTAGTAATACTTAGAAAGCTTTTCTTTTCACATTTGAAAATATGCACTTTTGTGAAGAGCTAATTTTTGCCATTATTCAATCCTTGTATTTCACCCCTTAAGATTTGCTTAGATATGATCAAGTGTATTTTTAAAATATTAATATAAAGTCACCTTGGTATTTTTCTCATTAGAGATTTTCATATATTTCCATACATCTGTCTCAATTTTACCACAGAAAATTATTTTATGAAGTTTTCACGTATTTTTTCTTGTACGCAAGAAAAATAAAGAGCCCAAATAATTACCAGTACATTAAAAATTCTACACACTCTTAGATGTAACTGGTTTCCTCCCTAATTAAAGCATTGCCCTGAGTGTTTGGTGGATGAGAGTCCCACCTGAAATGAAATACTGGGAGACAGAGTGCTTTCTCTATTAAATAAGTAAATTCAGAATAATACCTTTTATTGGTTAAAACCTTTTAATAATCATGTCAAAGGAAATAAAACTTTTTGTCTTTTAAAAATAAAATTCAGTGTCTCATTTCATTGATTTTCAATAAATAGTTCTAATATAGTTGTACAATTATGTGTTGTTAATAAAATTAAAAGTATAGATAAGCAGCAAGGTCGGCAAGAAATCACTAAATTAAAAAATGTCTGAAGTCAAATTCACCCCAAATTCTCTTATTAATAAACTGTTCGTATTCTCTATGAAAACATACACAAGTGCAGAACTTTAAATTTCTTATAATAAGAAAAAAATAGTCAAAGTTATCACTTTTTATTTTAAAACTTTCTAAAACACTGTTAACCCTTCTCATTCACATTATCTAATAATTTCCAATTGTTTATAAATATTATGAGAAACTTTCCCTACAACAACACTAATAACAACCAGCTTTCTAAGAAGCTAAATTGTTTCATTACTTTTGTTTAAATCACAAATGCATTCCTCAGGAACGTTTGCATTCCATGCCTTGGATGTATACTCCAGGCAAGCAAAGTTCTTAATTTTGAAACTGGTATGAATATTCCTTGGTATTATATCACAACTAAGCAAAGATCCATTCCAAGCAGACTTTCTGCTTTTTCTCCCCCTTTCTTTCTTCCTTTTTTTTTTTTTTTAAAGGGGGGAAAACTGCTTTATATCGACAACCATCTGTGTGCCTGTCTTTCAGGCCATCAAACTCTCCCATCCATTACGGAGCCTTCCTCACCTCCGCTGCATGACAGCACAATAAAGATGACATACTAATTCAATGACTTGTAATTTCAGCTAAACAAAGACAAGTGCTGCAGCTTCTTCTTTTGTGTTAACAGTGCCATATCGGTGAAGCCAGCTATGCAAACATAGCACTGGGAGGGTTTTATGACAGCAGTTGAATGGGGAGACTAGCTTGGTGTTGCTTTTTATGGTTTTTGGCTCCATAATTTTTGGCTCTGTGCTGCTGGCCATGGCTATTGTGTCTGGATTCTGTGTCAGCAGCAGCTAATTGTTCCAATAATGTTTATCATAGGGATCCACCAGGGAGCTGTATATGTGGAGATAAGCTACAGGGCAATGATACACACTATCTTACTGATCTCTATACACAGTGCTTTTGCCTCATGCCAAAAAGCTTTTTAGGTTTCCAGCCTTAAAAAAAAAATAACAGCTTAATCATCGTGCCAACAATAGTGTCTAAGGGGATGTAATCAGGTTCCTCTGATAATCTTAGCAACACATGAAAGTCATGCGCAAAAGCAGTAATTGAAGCAGTTGGTTCATTCTACCACCTGCTGTTGAAGTCACAGGTTAATCTAAATGAGGTCCCCTTCCGATGAAGCAGTATGCAAGGCACTTTTTATATCATAAATGTGCATTACAGAAGCTTTACAAAATAATAAAGTAACAGTTCATTAAATGAACTGTATGAAGTATCTTAGGCTTGTCCAGCTTTTCCCGCTGCTATTAGATGGCATATCCAAGTGTAAATTCTGTCCACATGTCTATACCCCAATGCACACTTCAGTTTGCATATGGTTGCAGACAATGGGAGTTCCTGAGACAGATGCCCAAATGTAACTAAACGTCAGGCAATCACGGGAATCAGCTGCAGGAAAGTGAAACATTTTTCTTTGTCTGCTTTTGATGATATTTCCCCCAAGATTACTAAATAGAATGTTGACAATGTAAAAATAGCTTTAGAATCAACAATTAAGCAGCTTGCCATAGTCTACATTAGCCCCATGTAAAAGGGATGAATTTTTCTAATTAAACTTCTGACACCTGATTTCCATTTAAAATTTTCCTTAAATGTTTTCCATAAAGTCTTCATCTGACAAAAAATTCTGAAATTATATAGTATGTTGTTCTTCTAACAGGCAATGTCTTTAACAAAAGCGATTTTTAAAAATTGTGAAACTTGTCAAAATAAGATTCTAAGGGAAATTTTAAAGTATAAATTACACTTTCAGATTAAAACTTGTGCCTGATTTGAATCTATTGCATGAATATACCATTTATTGAGAACCCACTCACTGTCAGATACTAAACTAAGTAATATTATTTTATTTAAGTTTCACATCCATTCTCAGAAAATGTCATTATGTCTGGAAAAGCTGAGAAAGCCAAATTTCAGAGAGATTCATAATAATCTAAGTTCCTGGGCTACTAAGCGGCAGTGTTAGGACAGGAAAGCAATTCAGCCTAAGTTCAAAGCATGCATGTATTCCACCAAGATAAACTGAAATAATTCACTTAGTATAAAAGAAAGTAAAGAAAAATGTTTAAGTTGAGAGAGAAAGAAGTTCCAGTTTTAAGTTAGTTATCCACAGTACAGTGATAAAAGAAAATGAATTTGATTTATTTTGATTTTTAAAAATAAGTCATATTTATTAGGATTGGCTTATTACAGGATTTAGTAGCCTGTGTGTAGGGATGAAACAGATATTGTTATAGGACCAGGAATAATTTTCAATAAATTGAAAATAGAACTATATTAATTTAACCTAATTCAGCAGCACAAGATGATATTAAATAGTTAACAGAGTGATTATATTGACTATACATAATAAATGTTTGCCAGATTTTTCATAAATGAAGTAATGAAATAATATTAATAAATGCAACCATAGAAGCTTTTGTATTTAGGAATGCTTACTACATACCAAACAACATCTTAGTAGTTCACATGTGTTTTGTTTTGCATCTTCACACCAATCTACTAAATCTGGAATAATTATCTCCATTTTACAGGTGATGAAACTGAGGCTCTGACACACTAGATCACTTGTGCATGGTTACATTAGCAGGAAAATGGGAGAATGAGGATTTGAGTTCAAGATAACATGATGACTCAAAGCTCTTATCTGAACATTAATAAACAAACTTAAAAAATTAAAATTCTCTTTGGTTGTCAAAGATTATTTACATGGCCTCCAAGGATAGCAGCCCTCTGTCCACAGAAGTACTCAGAAAAATCACATTAAACATCTTTAGTTCAGGCATTTGGTAAACTTTCTTTACAGCTAGAATGTGGCACTAAGGATTATTAAGAGCTGGAACGTGGAGAAGACTGGAGGATACTCTTTGAATATTCAAGATATCTTTGAAAACAAATTTTACTTATATCTGTCCTGATGATTTTGCATGGAAGCTGGAATAGTAGTATAGATGATTTTCAAAGGTATATCTAGGACAAAGTTCCTGTAACAATTGGATGCAAATTCATCTAGAAGTTCTTTTGTAATAGATAATACATCAGTTGAAGTCTACAAACAACAACAACAACAAAATTGTCTCCAGCTTTCAATACCACATTGAACAATGTTTTATGAAGTCACCTATCATAAAAGGTGCATTTGTGAACCTTGAGTATTAATCATCTATCAGTTGAGGCCTGAGAAAGATTCATTATGGCATTCTGTTTGGATAAACCAAAACAGAAAACAAAGAACAAAATGGAAAGGTAAAACTCTTTCCCCTAAACAGCTTCTTTTGGAGAAGTTTTTGTCTGTTTTCCTTTCCTATGATATAATGTTTTCATATACAATTATTTCAATATACCTGCAACTACTTTAAAACAATTAGCTCATCACTTAAAGTCCACTCACCTATAACTACAGTTACTGGAACAGGAAAAAAGTACAAAATTTGCAGAGAGGTTTATCTATAACCAATTCCTACCAGTCCTTTAATATGACCCCTTTTATAAAATCACACTTTATTTGGTCTGCTTAACTGTAACCTGTTACTGGAAATATATGTTTGACAAAATGTATAAAATAATAGTCTATAATTTTCAACTCTTTCTTTTAGGTTTAAAACTAAACAAGTAGCCTTTGAAAATACTACTAAAATTCAGGGCTTCTGACTTCTGGTTCCACAAGAAAAGCACTTTGAAGTCATCCCTCCATCTTGACAAATAAGAAGCTAAACAAAATGAAAGATCAACAACTCTCCTTAAATCTGCCACAGAAAGGAGGTCACAGGACAAACCACTGCCCCCAAATTGGAGTGAAAGTTAGACAAATACAGAAAATCACAATTTACCTGAGTATAAACCCAAGAAAAAAAGCGAGTATGAGAATCAGTAATGGAATATGAAAGCCAGAACTGTAATTAATAAACTACTGGATGCTCAGTGTAGACAAATCTGAGAGTTAACTCAGGGTGACCCATTCTTAGAGGAGCACACATTAGCTCCACCTCCAGAATTTTATCAGGTCTTCACTCTGAATATTAGAGAAAAATTCCCTTGTGCTTCTAGCAGGGGAAAGGGAAAAGAAATAATTTTAAAATATGCTAGGGCATTCTGTTCTTCTTAAGCATGCCATAAGAAGGAAAGTTATCAGATATAAAAAGGGTCATTGCATAATTTTAAAGGGTTTGATAGTCATAACAATAACAATAGCATAACAGGACATAACAATCCTTAATACGCATGTTCCTAAATACAGAGCATCAAAATATATGAAGCAAAAACTGAGTGACAAATAAGGAGAAATAGATTGATTATTATAATTGGAAAATTTAACACCCTCGTATCAGAAATGGACAAATTCAGGAAGCAGAAAATCTTTATAGACATAGATGAATTTAACAACATCATCAAGCAACGGGATATTATTGACATCTATAGAATGCTTCACTCAACAACAGCAGATTCTTCTCAAGCTCATGTGAAACACTGACCAATATAGACTACATTATGGGGCATGAAATACACTCTAACAAATTTAAAATAAACAAAATTATATGATGTCTTCTCTCAGACCAAAATAGAATTAAACTGGAAAATAATGATAGAAAGATACAAGGAAAATCCTCAAAGACTTGGAGATTAAACAACATACTTCTAAATAACACATGGGTCAGAGAAGAAATCTTAAGAATATTTTGAACTAAATGAAAATTAAGATGCGAATTATCAAAATTTGTAAAATTCAGCAAAGCAGTGCTTAGAGGGAAATTTATAATATTGAGTGTGTATATTATAAAAGAAAAGTTCTAAAATCAATAATCTAAGCTTACAATTTAGTAATGTAGAAAAAGAACAAATTAACTCCAAATAAAAGTAAAAAATAAATAATAAAAATAGAGCAGAAATGAATAGAATTGAAAACAGTACATCAGTGAAGAAAAGGAACAAAACCAAAAGCTGATTTTTTGAAAAGATCAACAAAATTTATAAGTCTCTAGCCAGGCTAACTAATGAAAGAGCAGGCACTACTATAGATTCCATAAACATAAAGGGATCACAAGGGAATATTATGAACAAATCTATGCCTACAAATTTGATAACCCAGATTAAATAGACCAAATTATTGAAAGACACAAACTGCCAAAACTCACACAAGAAAAAATGAATTATCTCTGAAAAGGCCTATAACCTATATCTACTTAAAGAAAAGGCCTATAACCTATATCTACTTAAAGAAATTGAATCAAGTAATAACCTTCTAAGATAGAAACCACCAGGCTGAGACAGATTTGACGATGAATGCTACCAAACAACTAAGAAAAAAATTACACCAATTCTCTACAGTCTCTTCCAGAAGACAGAAGCAGAGGGAGTGCTTCCTACCAAGGACTATGTGGCCAGCATTATCCTAATATCAAAACCAGAGAAAGTAATTACAAGAAAGAAACTGCAGACAAGTCTCTCTCATGGACATGTGTGCAAAAGCCTGAATATTGCCTCAGAAAATATTAGCAAATCAAATCAAACAATGTAAAAGAATAATGATGCACCTAGAATAAGTGGGTTTTATCCTAAGTATGCAAGGCTGGTTCTACATTAGAAAATCAATTAATGTACTCTATCACATCAATGGGTAAAGAAGAAAAATCAAGTGATCATATCAAAGAATGCAACACCCCTGTATAATATCTGAGAAAATGCAATACCCATGTATCACAAAAACTCTCCACAAACTAGAAATAAAGAGAAACTTCTTCAAGTTAATTAAAAGAGCTATAAGATAATACACTAACATTGCGTTTAATGGTGAGAGACTTTAAGCTTCACTTCCAAGATTAGGAAGAAGACAAGGATGCTTCCTCTCAGCAGTACTTTTCAACATGATACTAGCTAATGCAATAAAGGAAATAAAAAGCATACAGATTGGGAAGAAAGAAACAAAACTGTCTTTGGTAACAGATGACACGATTGTCTATGTAGAAAATCCAAAAGAACTGACAAAAGAAATCCTACTAGAACTAATAAGCAATTATAGCAAGAATGCTGAATGTAAGTTTAACATACAAAAGTCAGCTGCTTTCCTCTTTACCAACAGTGAATAAGTGGAATTTGAAATTAAAAACACATTACCATTTACATTAGCAACCCCTCAAAAATAAAATACTTAAGTATAAATAAAATAAAACACATATAATATCTATATGAGGAAAAGTACAAAAAATGATGAAAGAAAGCAAAGAATTAAATGGAGATATATTCCATTTTCATGGATAGGAAGACTCAATATTGTCAAGATGTCAGTTCCTCCTAATTTGATCTATAGATTCATTGTAATCCCAATTAAAATTCTAGCAAGTTATTTTCTATTTTCTATATATCAACAAATTGATTCTAATGTTTAATTGGGGAGGCAAAAGACCCAAAATAGCCAAAGAAGAACAAAGTTATAGGACCAACAATACCTGACTCAAGACGTACTTTACCACAGTAATCAAGACATGTGGTAAAAGAATAGACAAATAGATCAATGGAACAGAACAGAAAACCCAGAAATAGTCTCACAAAAATATAGATAACCGATTTTTGACAAAGAACAAAAACAATAAAATGGATCAAAAATAGTCTTTTCAACAGATGGTACTGGGACAAATAGAAATTTATATCCAATAAATAAATAAATAAATAAATCCTGTCACAGACTTTATACCTTTCACACACACACACACACACACACACACACACACACACAAATACACTTAAAATGAATCATGATCCTAAATGTGAAAAGCAAAACTATCAAACTCCTTGAAGATAACATAAAAAAAATTATGTCAACTGGGTTAATAAAACACTGAAGGTACGACCCCTTAAAGAAATACTTCATATATCTGGACTTATTTAAAATTAAAAACTTCCCTCTGCAAAAGATACTGTCAAGGGAGTGAGAAGACAAGCTATAGACTGGGAGAAAATATTTGCAAAGGACACAACTGACAAAGGTCTGTTATCAAAAATATCCAAGATATTATAACATTCCATGATAAGAAAACAATTTGACTTAATAATGGCAAAAAACCTGAATAGATTTTGCTTCAAAGAAGATATATAAATGGCAAGTGAGCATAGAAAAAAGTGCTCCACATCATATGCCATTAGGGAATTGCATATTAAAAGAACAATGAGATACCATTACAATGCAGACAAGGATGTGGAATAACAGGAACATTGCTAGTGGGTATGCAAAATGATACCATACTTTGGAAAATATCTGGAAGTTTCTAACAAAGCTAAACATTCTTTCACCATATGATCTAGCAATCATGCTCCTTGGTATTTACCCAAATGAATGGAAAAGTTATATCCACACAAAAACCTGCCCACAGACCTTTATTGTAGTTTTATTTGTAAATGCCAAAGCTTCAAAACAACCAAGATGTTCTTCAGTAAATGAGTGGATAAAAAACCATGGGACATCCAGATAATAGAATATTATTCAGCAATAAAAAGAAAAGAGCTACCAAGCCGTGAAAAGACATGGAGAACACATAAATGCTTCTTACTAAGTGAAAGAAACCAATTTGAAGAGGCTACATACTATATGATTCCAATTACACAGCATTCTGGAAAATGCCAAACGGTTGACAGTTAAAAGATTAGTAGTTGCTAGGGGCTGGGGAAGAAACTGGTGAATAGGCAGAGCACAGATAATTTTTAGGGAGTGAAAGTACTCTGTATGATACTACAATGGCAGGTATACTCCATGTCAATTTACATTTGTCAAAATCCATAGAATGTACAACACAAAGAGTGAACTCTAATGTGAATTATAAACCTTAGGTACTAATTATGTGTCAAAGAAGGATAATCAATTGTAACAAGGGTCCCACTCTAGTGCAAGCTGTTGTGGGTGTGTGCAGACAGGGAGTCTAGGGGAACTCTCTATGTACTTCCCACTCAATTTTTCTGTAAACCTAAAACTGCTCTAAAATATAAAGTTTATTAATTATTTTTAAAAATAAAAGCGTTTTAAAAATATTAATAGAAAAAGAAATCTCTCACTTAGCTATCACGCAACCTAGGTAAAATGTAAATCAAACCACATCATTCTCCTGCTGAAAACCTCTCAGTGACTCCCCACTGCTTACCTGAGTAAGCGTGGTACATGTACCTTCAGTATGACCTGAGACGATTTAAAGAGCACCATGGATAAACATTTTCTAAATTTTTAATTGTAATGCACTTATTGTAAAGTGTATTACAAATATAAAACTAGAATAACAAAAAAAGTAGAAGTTGAATAACCATTTGCTGATTCTCTTAATCTGACTTTTTATCTTCATGCAATGGTATCCTGCACATTGCTGAATAATCTTTTAACAGCTCAACTTCCTTATAAAACATTCATTTTCTTCCATTAATATCTATGATAAAATTAGGGGTATTTTCTGCTACTGAGGGGAGAATTTTAACCACCTGAATGTTGAGGCAGTTAACACTTTTAAATGATCTAGGTTATAGACTAAGTTCCACATAACAACATAAAATGTTTTATAGTGCTAAAAATATTTAAAGTGATTTAAAATAATCATAAAACAAGCATAGCAGCACACTATATTAGACTGACAAAAAATATAACTTTCTTACACTTGGTAAAATCAAATTAAAACTTTTACTTTTTAGTCAGCCTTTAACAACTCAAATGCTTAAAGCAATTATATTTAAGGGAATTTTATATATATATAAATGAAATACATTTATTTTATAAATAAAACAAATTTATATAGTTTTTACATAAATACAAATCTTATTTATATATAAATAAAATTATATATACAATTTTTATATATATTTTTTATAATTTTATTATATCTTTAATTTATTGGCCTTTTGCTACTGGTTTAACTGTAATACTATACATTGCTATGCAGTTGTAGCATAATTTTTCCCATGTATGGAAAGATAGCAGTTACTATAAGAAAGGTTAAAATTTCCAGTCCTTGCAAATTTGAAAGGACTAGAAATTTTAGAATTTGGAAAGATCCAGAAATGAAATAGTTCTCTTCTTGTATTGCATGATAGTATTGTTAAATAAGAAGAGACTCCATCCATTAAAGAGTATAAAATCATTCCTAACCAAGGTGAGAAGGTGAGCAAAGTACTGACTGGTCTTAGATAAGAAGTGGTTATGAAGTAATTTTTACTTCATAAGAACACTATTTTACTTTTTCTTAAGCTTGTATTTTGGAGCCTATGTTTCTGTCCTTTCATATATGCACTAGACTGAACCAACAGAAACGACAGCAGTGTCCCCTTCTTATCCTTGGCACAGAGCCACATGATCACATACACTGCTACAAAGTAGATAATTTAATAAAAATGCATGGAAACAAACACTTTCAATTTAAAATCTTTTAAAAATCTCTTTTAAATCTGTCAATTTTATACATATCTTGTTTCTCTTATTAAGATGCAACAATGGTAAGATTGCTTTATATATACTATTATGATGTCATCTCTTATACATATACATATTACATATACAGTATATAAATCTTTCAAGGGGAATCACAGTCGTGACCCACAATATTTCACTGATGTTTTAACATTACATACATAAAAGCTATGCTGAATATACTAGTCCTTGATTTTCCATTACATTAAATGTATGTAGTACACTACTTCTCTTTGTCTCAGCCCCAAGCTTATTTAAAATGTGTCTCCATTTTGATAGTTCTTCAATTGTGCCTCTCTTTTTTATGGAAATAATTTCAAAACAATATTTTCTGGGTGTTAGATTTAAGTATTAGTCCCAATGCTGCACCCTTCCCTTCATTTGCTCTCTTTTCTATGTGAGTTTGCAGTCCTTCCCACTACTTTGACTTGACCATATGACTTGTGTTAGCCAAAGAAATGCAGCAGAAATGAGAATTTGCTGGGTGTAACTCTTAATTGAGGATACATTGTGTGTTTCTGCTTGTTCAGCCCTCTGCGATCACTATGACAGCTGCTGCCCTCAACCTGAAAACCAGAATAAATTCAATTAGATCCAGAATTAGTTTAACGCATATCGAAGAACCAAGTCCAGCCAGGTCTATAACCTAAAGCAGAGCCACCCAACTAAGCCCAACCTAGATCAGCCAACCTCAGCTATCCTGCAGATGTGTGAACAAAAATAGATGATTGTTATTTTAAGCCACCGAATTTTGAGGTAGCATGTTATGCTGCAGCACTATGGTGGATATATCTCCTGACAAATGCACTCAGCAAACCTGCAGCAATCTTGGGAGGTTCTACCTAGTAAGAGTTGCTTGGCTAGAGTAAAGATTGAAGAAGCAAGCACAGTTGTGGAGACATGGCATTTCTTTAGCTGCCAAAGCTTCTGGTCACATAAGTGTTGATGTGCAGGCAGCAAAAACAGGTGAACTTCCATAAAAATCTTTTGGTATGGTTTAGTATTACTAGTTTGAAGGCATTCAAGCCTGGTATACTTGGTCTTCCCAGTAATTCTGTAAGTTAATCGATACTCCCAAATAAACAGTTTTCCATTAATTAACTAGAGTAGATTACGTTGCCTGCAGCTAAACCTTGAATAGAGACAATAATTAAGTTGACCTAACTTTTACTTAAATTTTGATTTGAGTATTTTGTCCTTTTTAATTTATATTATTTTTAAGTAGTGAGATACCAATCAGATAACTGGAATTCAAGGCCCATGTCTGTTTAATCAATTATTCAATCTTACGTAAATCACATAAACTCCCCAATCCCCACTTTCGTCATTGGTAAAATGTAGAAAATAATTAGCAAACTGCTTCCAGAAAGCATTGTTAAGAATAACATACTATTAAAAGTCACTTTAAATACTTTTAAATAAGATCAGGAGACACACACACAAACACACACACACACATATGTATATATACACATATATTTATGTATGCACATATTCAAATGTATGTGTGTGTTTACTATCACTATCAGCTCTAATGCACTGAAAAAAATGCGCTGTGGGTTTATTTCTATTTCAAACTTGTTCCCAATTAAGAAAACTTTTTTTCACAGTTTATGATCTCAGCTACTATGTGGTCTATATTCATTTTCTGGTTTTAGATCAATAGAAAGGGTAGTATTATGAAACATGGTATGATGCCTAATTCATTCACTAATCTATTATGCTCACTTGCCAATAGAAAAAAATGAAAGAGATGTGTGCTTGATGTAGAATGAAAAAGAAAGTTATAAATAACCAAGCAACTGTGAGTAATTTTAAGTTATGAAAAGTAAAACCTTAGAGATGACTTTCAGATTTTAGTTTCCTTATTAATATTCATTTTTCTCCAATAGTATATGTCTGCAAATGACTGGAATTAATAATTAATCAAAATGTGGTATCTTGTGAATACACATAGGAAAATAGTTTCAAAGACTTTAAAACATAAACTGCTTATATGTAATAAAATAATATTTTAAATATTTTATTTCATTTTTATAACTTTACAGAGAAAGGGAGGCATATAAATGGCAATGATTTTCAGTTTGTTTCACTCGAACCCATCTGAACATAAAGAGTAGAAACAAAATATAATGCTCTTACCAGAAGAACTGTTGCCGAGCATGAGAGTGATGTCATCCCCTGGTAATTGTTACCCCAGTGTTTAGTACCTAGTGATTACTGCTTCAACCAAAATCTGGTGAGCCTTATTCCATGCCTAGCACATAACTGCCAGGGAAAAGGTGGAACAAGTAGATAAGGTTCAAACTCCAAGGTAGCTTATATTCCAATGGAAAAAGACAGACAGAAAGCATGTATACAAGTAAATAATGTAAGTTCAGATGAAAATATTTTGAAAAAAATAAAATCAGCTATCACTATAGAGAATAAATAGGTAACAGTAGTAGGCAATAAAGTCATTTTTGAGATGGTGACATTTGAGATAAGACCATGATGGCGGATTTATAGCATATTCAAATGCTTTCTACTGTAGAAATAACTCTGTAGAGGGATAACCTAACTGATTAAAACCCGTTTCACTCAAAATAAATTTATCCAAGATTTGGAGATGGCTGTGGGTAGAGATGGCTGGAAATAATAAGGACATTTCAAAAGTAGGTACAAATATTTAAAATTCTGATGTATGGACAACTATGCCTGAGGTAAGCCAGACCTGAATGTAAATTTCTTTTGATGACATCAGAGTGGCCTTGGGGAAGTCACTTCATCTCTCTCACAGGATCTACTTCACAAACTTGGATTCAAGACTCTAAGACAGTCATAGCCTTGTTTTCACAAGGTGAAAACCACTTTATTATAAAAGTGTAACAGACGAGTTTGCATATGCTTGTTTCACTGAAAATAATTAGAGGAATACAAAATAGAAAAATTATATGGCTACGTTTTTGATAAAAGACAAGTGATGAACAGGATTTAGATTTTATATGGGAGTCATTGTGAAGTTCAAATCAGTAGAGGCAGCAGGCTCCTCTTTCTCTACAGACATCCCTCGGTTGTAGCTTTGGATATACCTGCTATAGGGTCCTACTCTTAGGTCTAATGGCTCTTGTTCACTGTACCATTAAGAACACAGCAGATGCTCACAAATGCAGGCAACTCCATGAAAATTTCACTCATATTTTGATAAAACATTTGTGCTTTAGTATTAACTAAAAACAAACAAACCAACCCACCACCAACAACAAAAACTCTGTATTATTCGAAAGATATGACCTCAAAATCTCTTTCCAGTCAGACTATATGTGTTTGGATTAAGAAAAAGCAGCTAGCCTTTTGCAATACCATGTAACACTATAAATTCTAGCTACTTTACATTCTGCCTCATGTATCTTTAACATAGCCTATAGCTAAGTTTCAGTTGTAAGATCACTGTAGCTAATGAAAATATATGACTTGGAAAAAGTTTTAGAAACCACATTTATCTGTAGTTCTGGGATATGGAGAAAAGAGCATTGTTTTTTACTTTAAACAATTTAAAAAATCTGATTTGCAAGTTACTTAGGAAAAAGGAGATGCTATTTTAAAGGTTTTCTTTAAAAATAATTTGTAATACTATTGGGCATACCTTCAAAACATCCTTGTCAATTTCTTCCTAAATTACTACATTCTTACCACTAGACTGAAGTGAAAGTTTGCAAAATACCAACTCAACAGTAAGGAATTATTTCAATCTCCTTACATAATTACTGAGTAGCAATTATAAAAAAGCAAGACTCTGGGGTATAGAAAGATAAATAAGTACTCAAAAGGCATTGGCAATCTAGGTAAGAAAGCAGAAAAATGGTGCAGGAAGAGCAAGCCTGTTAGTGATCTTAGAAAATAGTTAGAAAAACTACTGCCCTGCTTATTTATTTACCTGTTTCATTCCCTGTAGCGGAGAGAATGAAATCACCAGAGATTCAGGTCCTTCAACTTTAAAGTACCTCAGAACCTTTAGAGTAACTTTAGCCAATAGCCTAAATCCAAGCTGAAAAAGTGGGTCTTTAGAATCAGCATCAGGACTACTGTACTTTATCTTCTCCACCTCTCTAGGTGAGTCATTAAAATGGTCACGCATTCTCTATTACTTAAAACCAGTGGAGTAGCTGCAGGACTACTTCACAGATTCTGTGTCCACACACACACACACACACACACACACACACACGTACACACACACCCTGGCCTTCTCCACAAGCTATATAACTGCAGAGGTCATGGCAAACACCTTTAACTCAATTTCCTATTTCACACTTACTTTCATCTAGAAGTAGGTAACAACTGGGAGGTTAATGCCATAACTGCAGCTGAAAAACAACAAGAAAAAGAAGTAATTTCTTACTGACACTTTAAACAATTTTAATTCAATTTTATTGCGTTATAATTTACCCAAAAAGCACCTATTTTAAATGTACAACTTCATGAGTTTTGACAAATGTACGTATCTAGTCAACTTTTATAACATCAAGATACAGAATATTTCCGTAGTTGATTACTTATTTTATACTTAGGATAAAACATTACAAGTTAGATCTAGTGTAGAGTGAAAGGTGTACACATTTTTAAAGCTTTCTATATATACTGCAAAACTGCTTTCCAGAAAGTTGTTACAATTAGCCCTGCTCTCAATTGTGTATGAGAATGCTAAATTTAGATAAGAAGTCATTGTCCTATTGGCATTTGTCTTGTCTTTTCCAGTGAAAATTGAATTTTGAAAAAATGAAGGAAAAGAGCTTTCAAAATTATTTCTTTACTTGGACAATTAATATCTGTGAATCATATGCAAAGTGGGATCCTTAGGAGCAAATTGAAAGCATGTTTGGAATAGAAACTACTCATGTTTTGGGGAAAAAAAGGTAATTTAACAGAAAAATTTCAACTTATTCTTTCAAAAATAGAAAAACTATCACTGAGCTAGCATTTAGGTATAAGTACCTTTCTCTTACAGCAATGCTATTGAAAAGGCAGTCCATGAACCAGTCATATCAGCATCACCTGGAAACTTGTTAGAAATACAAATGCTTGACCACACTCCTGGCTTCTTGAATCAGAAACACTGGGCTTTGGGCCCCTCAATCTGTGTTTTAACAAATGCTCTAGTTGATTCTAATGCAAATTCAAGTTTGAAAAGCACCATTTTATAGGGTACTTTATACATACAAAAACATTTAAACTTTTTCCAACACTTAGTAGTAAATCCAGCACTCAACAATCACCAAATTTTTTTCAGTCTTTCCTTTAACCCCTGAGATCTAGGTCTCTTATCTAACGTAGTTGGGATCATCTCTTAAGATTCTTTTTAAATTTAAAAATACATGACTGCTATGTGCAAAATGCTGTATTTGGGGCTATGGCATATACAAAGAAGTAATGTATCATGATCCCTGACTTCCAAGAACTTATAATTTAGTTGCGCAGGAATAACATAACTAACCACGCAGTCTCAGTTGGTAAGTGTGAAATGGATGACACAGATAATAGGCCATGTAGTTAACAGAGAAGATAGAGTTCACTGAGGGTTTTGGAGAACAGGTTGGGCTTCTTTGAAAAGAAGCAACATGAGGTGTGCATCAGAAATTGTATAGGTTTTAGATAAGCTAAAGCAGGAAGTGATTTCTGGTGAGAAGACAGCCAAATTGAATGAACTAAGTTTTAGGGCGTGTGTAGCTGTTTAGTTGTGCTAGAAACTGCAAGGAGGTATTTACTTTGAGTGGTAAAAGAAGGCTGAGTCAGAAGGCTATTGGAAAATCACATCAATTTTCCTGGGCATTTGTGAAGTATGCAGTTCTTGAAAGTGGTTCTGAGCTCAGTAGAAAATAAGAACACTATGGTAGAATGGTTTGGCTACACAAATCAGATCACAAGATCCATATTAAAATGAAACCAAATCAGTTCAGCAATCTCAATCAAGTAAAGGTAGACATGAACTATAATAATGTTCTTGAAACTCTCAAATTTATTCTCAAAATAACAAAACTAAAAATTGCATGTTCGTTACAAAGAAAGTTGTAGTCAATACTGTGACATGTTATTTTATAAAAGCTGTGTTATGACCATATTTTGTGCAACTAACAACCAAGCATTTAAAGATAAGGTAGTTTAATAAGACTCAAAAACCCTTTGACTGTACTTGTGGGACATTAGGCTAGTTGAATGAGAAAATGAGACTCAGTGACCTACCCCAACCAAATTTGGTATATTTACTTTATACATTATTAGAATTCTGTTTTGTAAAAACAGAAATTACAATGAAATTAAAACTATACGCACGAAGATCCAGGAAAGTCTAATAAAATACCTAACAAATATGCCTGCTTTACTAGTAAGGGAAGATAGCATTTTCATACATAGGAACCTGATAAAGATTTTCAACATCAAGTCAAATCAGTCTCAGTGTTCTACAGTAAGCAGCTGTAGCTTCACAGTGTTTGGAAAAAAATAACTTGCTAGATTGGAAAGTGCTGCATTCAGTGCTATCTTCTAAAAACTCTTTACCTCTCATGTGTATGATATCTGCATCTAAAGGCAAAGGATAATATAGAGGTGGATATAGCTTAAAATAAGTGTTTTCACATTTAAGTATACCGAGTTTATTAAATTGGTATACAAGATTTATGATGAAATATAAATAGTGCCAGGAATTGCAAGCATTTATAGTGTACTTCGTAATTATTGTTTGGGGGCTGCTGGTACAATTTAATATTTAGATAGTTCCCTTAAACTAAGGGACTCAAAACATCTATGTAACTTTAATCTGTAATAGTAATTTCTGGGGAAAACAAAAAGACCTACAACATTATAATCACTACCTTGTAAATTGGGGATTATTTAAAACAAAGCATGTGGCTTTGTCTGTGCAAGGTGCAAGTTTGACCACAAAGTGTTCAACTGCGGGCTTCACAGTCTTGACTGATGCTTTATTGAAGTGGTCGTTGTGAAAACACAATGTTGCCTTTAGATAATCATTTGTGGGCCTCCCTCAATCAAAACCACTTTGCTTTTAATAGAGCTTTGAACTAATGGAGTTTCTAAAGGTTTCTTTGAAAACCTCCCTATTACTTATCTCTATAAATAATAACAGTATTTATAACAGCTCTCTCTGAGCTATTACCTCATTTTCCTGTCTAATAATGTGACATCTGACATATTTATTCGAAAAGTGACCGAGAACTAATCTGTTTAAAACCACCAGCACTTGAACAACTTTGCAAGTATGTGGTATTATGTAACAATTTTCTGAATACCTTCTCTCCACGTAGTACCTATTTTCAACACAGAGTAAACAAAATTTAACTCTAAAATATTTCTGTTATCTTTATTATAACTTCCACTAAAAGCAATTTCCATTTCACTGTTATCTCAGAGTTATACATTAAGACTTTAGTAAAGTAGAAAATAGTGGATAAGATTACAGCTTTTACAAATGAAACTTTAAAAATTGGAACTAAGTTACTATATTCAAATATAGAATAACCACAAAAACATTTATAGCTATTATATACTACAATGTAATTGACACTGCTTGGCCTTCATAAGTCAGGCACATATAATCACATAGTACATAGGACCAAAATATGAAAAACTTCATAAATAACTCCTTCTACAGATAACGTGTTTTTCCATTGTGTGACTGTGCAGATTTAAGCTTGACTATATTAATATAACTAAAATAAGTTCCAAATTTTGATTCCTTTTAATCACATCTATTAGTATAAAAGGTTATATTCAAATAGCGGTTCTATTTGCATTTAATAACTTGTGCATAGTTATAGCCTATTACACATATAATTGCAATGGTGACTTTGCAAGTAGTATTAAAACTTCCATTAGTCACTGACATATGATTTCACCTGTAACCCTAATAAATCTTGAGCCTATGTGGCCCAGTCAATTCATGCAGTCATATTCACCAGACCACAGTAAAACTTCCAAATAGGAATTGAAAGGAAGTTCAAACTTTAATGATTTCTTTCAAATAACTTTGAAGGAGATCTAAGCCACAATTCATACATATCAACAGATCTAAAACAAACCCAAACCTTACTCTTGCCATTTGCAGATACTTCAGAGGATATTTCTTCAGGCATATCTTATGCTGCATTTTCTACCATCTTTGGGGTCTCCATTAAATAGACTGATTTAGCCCCTCCCTCTAATTAATCCTTTTTCTCAGAGTTCTCCCTATCTGACTCTCTATACACTTTTCTAATTTTGTGTAATGCAAGATCTGGGAACTTGGCTAACAAAAACTCTCTTCAGGGTGTAGATGATTAGATAAAGAAGGGGGAACTTGCATATTTTATTTTCCTTTGCTTCCTTTCTTATGCACCCACATTCCTTCCCAGCCTGTGAGTATGGCAGCAATTAAAAGACACAAGGAACACTTATACACTGTTGGTGGGATTGTAAACTAGTTCAACCATTATGGAAAACAGTATGGCGATTCCTCAAGGATCTAGAACTAGATGTACCATATGACCCAGCCATCCCATTACTGGGTATATACCCAAAGGATTATAAATTATGCTGCTATAAAGACACATGCACACGTATGTTTATTGCAGCACTATTCACAATAGCAAAGACTTGGAATCAACCCAAATGTCCATCAGTGACAGATTGGATTAAGAAAATGTGGCACATATACACCATGGAATACTATGCAGTCATCAAAAAGGATGAGTTTGTGTCCTTTGTAGGGACACGGATGCAGCTGGAAACCATCATTCTCGGCAAACTATCACAAGAACAGAAAACCAAACACCGCATGTTCTCACTCATAGGTGGGAACTGAACAATGAGATCACTTGGACTCAGGAAGGGGAACATCACACACTGGGGTCTATCATGGGGAGGGGGGAGGGGGGAGGGATTGCATTGGGAGTTATACCTGATGTAAATGACGAGTTGATGGGTGCAGCACACCAACATGGCACAAGTATACATATGTAACAAACCTGCACGTTATGCACATGTACCCTACAACTTAAAGTATAATAATAATAAATAAATTAAAAAAAAAAAAAAGACACATGGTTAGGAGTAGTATGGTGCACACAGAGGGTATAACATCATTTCACTCTTGATTTTTTACCTATCCTAGATATATCTTTTACTAATTTAGCTAATCAGCCACAACATTATTTTAAAAGCATAAAATAAATAAATGTTCTCACTAAAATCTTGAAATCATATGCTCTCTTATCTACATTTACTTCCTTCAATTTTTGCCTTTCAAATAAGAAATAATGTTGAATTTCTATAGTCTTAATTTATATAAAAACCTATATGCCAGTTATATAAATTCATATGGCAATTAAAATCATGTGAATTAAAATAATAAATATGTATAAAGGATGAATAAGTACATGAAGAAAAAATATTGCAGTAGCAGTAGAAACTACTTTAAAATCATATTCTACAGAATATTTTGAGGAAAAAAATTGAGTGGATTAAAATTACAGTTGATAGTGAAAATTGATGGCCCTGAAATAGAGAAAATGAATATTTATAAAGTAATTACAAATAATTAATTTTACTTAGAAGACATCATTAGGAAGTTCTTATAACATTATAATAGTCTCCAAAGTATCATAGATAGATGAATGGATTAATACCTCCAAAGTAAACTTTCATTCTGTAACTTGTATTTCTGACACCACAAATTATGAAATACTGTGGCTTCTTTTGAAGACCTAATGGCTTCTGTTTCTATCCATTTCCTTCCATATTAAATATTCTCAAGGAAAAATAACCAAACATAATCAGGTTTTTTTTTAAGAGCTAATCACTTCATTAGTTGACCTAATTTCTCACCAAATCTATACTGTGGTGGAGAAAAAAATGCTTTTCCTTGCCGTGCATCAGACTTTTACTCTAGAATAGTCTTAATATGCAACTTAAAATATTTAAATATGAAGATATAATTTATTAAAGTACAGAATCACATGTTAAAGAAAGTCCAAACAGAATGTGTAAATATGTGGGTCTATTCAACAGCTCATGATATTTTATACAAACTAGGCTTTCAATACAATTTTGCTAAGTAAGTGAATGAAAAATCAAATACTGAAAAATTCACTTCAAAACAGATATGGTTTAGTTTTTTTATATTCATCATATGTTTTCAAGATTATTATTCATGCTAAATTCCCATTTTTCAACTACAGATAATTTATTTACTTTAAAATTCATTATTTTGACAAATATTGGTGACTTTTATGTCCTATCCCAAGTCCTAATTTTTAAAGAACAAGATGCATAGTATATACCTTGTTTAACAATTTATCTTTCTTTATGTGAAAATAAATAAAAGATGCTCTATCTCCCTCAGAGATTTCTACTAACTCCATCCTCACTTTAAAGATAATTCTAACTTTTAGATCAATGATCTTCAACCAGTGGTCTTTAACTCTGAGTCACAAGACATACAAAGTGTACAGGAATGTATATGGAAATAAAGTTACATACCCTGGCTAAAGTTGTATACATAACATGAGCACACACACACACACACATACAAACACACAAATCACTTAAGCTTCTTACGATGAATCAAAGGATCAATTATTTAATTAAATGAATTTAGAATACTACGTGGCATATAGAACACGACCTGGCATATAGTAAACATAAAAAATATTAGCTAATATTATTTTTCATTACTATTTAAAGCATCTTACAAACATTGGAATGGAAATGCTGAATATTGAACATATGGATAATATCTGAACATATGAAGAATCTATTTGAGAAACTTCCATTTTAAGAACATAAAAATTTAATTTTATCTTACCTATTTATTCATGGTAAAAAAAATTTCATGGTGAAAAAAACAAACATGCAACCTAAGTCATTTCTGTAAGCAAGTATTATTATTTTTTTCTGTTCTGTTCATTTACTACCTGAATCATTGATATTCTACTTGAGAAACTAAGTAAAATGTTTACTTTTTAGTGGATTTTTAATTGAAAAATTACAAAAAAACTAACACCTGATAATAATACATTTCCAATATATTGTCCAACTAAGTGGTCTGAAGCCTCAGTAAGTAACAAAACAAACAAACAAACAGAAAACAATGCTACAAATTTCTTATGTAAGTAAACCTTATTTGGAAAGAGAAGGATTTTGGAGGAACCATATTGTATCATAAAGCCCAATATCACCTTCATTTCTAATACATTCTCTGGAAGAGTTCAACGCATAATTCAGATGTTTTCTGCTAAAGAAAAAAGTCCAAGTAAAACTGACATATCTTGAAATAATACTTCAATACATTTTACTATTTGGGTAGATTAAAACAAAGAATATGAAATAAGTAAAGAATATCTCACTCAAAATAAATAAAGGGTAACTGTAAAAAATTAGATAGGCTCTCTATTTAGTTTTTTTAAGGAACAATATTTTTCAGATAAAGTTGAAGGCTCCAGTATTCTTATCCCAAATTCTATTTTTCTTCATTCCCTTCTAAAATGAACCACTATTAAAAACTTGAACTCTAGCTAGTCCACATTTTAATACCTTACTATATATATACTAAAATTATATATAAATTTCCCTTTACCATTTAAGTTTTTATATCCAGACATTTTATAATTCAATTTAAATATATCATTCCCATTGTTATTTTCTTAACCAATGAGCAATTTTTAACCAAATTTAAAAACAGGGGTTTTTATTTGATCTTTTGTTTTGCTACTGTTGGTGGTTTATTTTACAATTATATTTCAGCAGAAAAACTTGGCTTGTAAGTAATCAATTCCTTGAAATCTACTGAGAAATACTTTTTGACTGAGTAGGTGATCACTGCCTTTTAAAAATGTTTTATATAGAGTTCAAAAGAATGTACACTCACTATTTGTTGAGTACAGAATAAATCCAACTTGTTAAGTATTTTTGTGAATTAATTCTAGAAATTTTGTCATACTTCAATATTTATTTTCATAGATATTGGTACCTTTAAATTATTTCATTCACACAGATGATGATTATCAATCATGTCTATGTACTATTTATTCTGTAAGTATCCTGATATCCCAGTTTTCCTATTTTTGGTGTTCCCCAAATACCTTACATGAAAGTTTCACCTGAAGAAAATATGTCAATATACCATGGCAGATTTTAGCTAACTCTACTGTTGAGTAACCTAACCTAAGGTGACTTCCCTAAGGGAGGTGGGCTAGACATCCATATCCTGCTTATGAATGAGGAGTGCACTATATATAGCAAACTCTAGTCTATCCATCTATGTCAGCTGCCACTAATTTCATCAATGAAAGGCCATTTCTGACATCCATAAAGGCAATTCACAAGCCATCACTTTCACCAATGAAAATTCATTTACAACATTCATTATGATAATTAACACAGCCTCCGGTATTGATAGGAGTCAAAGATAGCTGAAGCACCTTTAGTAGCCACTGCTGGAATGTGGGCTTTAGATTAAAGGTTCTATAACCACCACTAGGTGGGAATTTCTGATATAACAACTGACTGGATCCCCTGGAGTATATATATCATGATGAACATATCCATTTATATTGAACTGTGCATGACAAAATAATTTAAAAACTGTGATAAATCATAACTATCAAAACATTTTTATAGTTCAAATCATTTATATCCTTTCTTACTTGGGATGTTATTGGTCCATCCTTAAAAAAAAAAAAAAAAAAAAGACTTCATTTTTTAGAGAAGTTTTAGGTTCACAGCAACATTGAGCAGAACGTACAGAGATTTCTTATATGCTCCCTCCTCCCACACATACATGGCCTCCCCATTAGCAACATCTCCGCTAGAGTGGAACATTTGTTACAATCAATGAAGCTACAGCACATCGTTATCACCCACTGTCCCTATTTTACATGAGAGTTCACTCTTGGTGTTGTATATTCTAAGGGTTTGAAAAAATTGATCTATCCTTTCTTGACAGAATATTCAATTTACTACACTTAAGGATTTGTCTAATTTCCCTTGTGATTTTATCAGTATTTGTTTCATATACTTCAAAATTATTTTAATAGCTGCTGTATACAGGTGACTTTTTATATTATCTTGGTGAATTGTTACTTTTACTGTTTTGTGAATTTTTTAATATAATTATAGTTCTGCCTTAAAAACTTGTATTATCCAATATTAATTTTGCTACAACACCATTGTTTGGGCCAGTGTTGCTATCTTTATATTTTTAATCTTTCCTTGCCATTTTCTTTAAGTGGGTTTCTTGTAAATGAAAGAAGTACATATTCAATCTTTTTCTCAGTCATTTTAGTCTTTCATGTATTTTGATTAGTGATATATAAAGGATTATTCCCAGACTCATATTGTTGGTTTTCATTTATTCTGCTTTTTCTATGCTTCTACCTCTTCCCCTTTATTCATTTTGTGACTGATAATAATTTTCTCATTCTTCCTTTTTTTTCCTCCTGCTAATATGAAAGCTGTAGACTGTATTCCCATTCTTTAGTGTCTCCTTAAATTTCTAACAATATTAATTGTATATTTTCTGTAACCATTACTGAGTTTGTATTAGTGCTATTCTCTATACATATCAACCATTTAATGTAGTTAACGGTTTCTCAACTTCCATACTATTGACGTTTTGGACCAGATAATTCTTTGTTGTAGAGGGCTGTTTTGTGCACCGTAGATGTTTAGCCGCATACCCACCCTATGTCTACTACGTGCCACAGCCCCTGTTCGAGTATGACAAAAGTGTCTCCAGACATTGTCAAATGTCCCCTGGAGGGCAAAATTATCCCCCATTGACTATCACTGATTTAGAGGATAAAGAAGACTTACATAGCTCTTACTTTGCTAATTTTAAATGACAAGAAAAAAAGGTAGAATTTGCAAGCTAATATATACCTAACCATCTTGTATAATTAGCCTCTTAATTAACAGCTAGAGGAATTAAAAACCAACCATATGTGTAAGTCCTTAGAATTACAGTTCTTGCAAAGTTGTTTGATCATCACTTATTTTCATATCTTCATAAAATTTCAGTTAAATAAAGAGCCAAGTAAAAGTGAAATAAGGTTTTACCTTTAATTTCCTTCCCTAAAAGTATCTGTGTGTCTACAAAGACTAAGACAGCCACTGGGGCCAAGCCAGGATTCCCGTAGTGAAACAATTGACTTGGCATCACATTGACAACATATAAACAACAGTTTGTCAACAGGCTTCACATTAGTGACAGAACATTTTTTGGCAAAACAGAGGCATCCTTCTGGGCACCATGGCAAAAACAGCTACTAGCTTTCATTCAGGACTCCTCTGTATGAAGTACCAAATTAATTAAAAGATTTCAATTGTGACACTTGTTTCAAAAAGATTTTTTAAAGGAAAAAATACAGCAGAGCAGAATTTCTGCTGAATAAAAATTTGCCTCTAGTGGTTTATTCATGGTTGTTATAGACCTATAAACTCTGCTTAGGTTTTGTGTTTTGTTTTGTTTTGATTTTTTTTTTTTAGGTTAAAACTAACATTATGGAAGTTATTTGTTACCCTAATTTGGGACACTTCAGTATTCAAGTATTTTCCCCAAATGATGATGGCAATACTATAACTTATTCTGTTTTCAAAGTTAATTTGTGGAAGATTAAATGAGAAATAAGAAGGCAAAACTACCCATTTATGAAAACATAATTTATTTTAAATAAAATATAAGCAATGCTTGACAGAATTCAAAGAAGAGAGGGAGCTGAGGACCATGAGAACTTAAAAATACTCAAAACAAAATTCTCCTGAGCTTGAACAAATAATCACTATTTCAGCACTCAGACCATTTAATAAATGTGAAAGTCATTTACCCAGTTAGGAATATAAACCCCTGTGCATATATCTGTGGCTGAAAATTACTTAAGATAGAAAGAGGATGGACTCTGCTCAGCCTCCCTATGCTCAGTTACGGTATGCAGTGTTTAGGCAGTTTTGAAAATATTTACCACAGGCACATCCTTCTACTCCTTTAAACCAAAGGTCAAAAGTTGGAAATTGATAGCATTACTTAGGAAGACCATAAAAGTAAATGTTATTAAGTTGAAATTGCTAGACGAAAATTCACTAAAAACTATTCAAAAAGTTATTTTAACATTCATGCTGAGATTTACTTAACTGTCATTTGAACATAATGATATTTTTTATTTTATTTTGTTTTAATTTTTTTCAAGACAGAGCCTTACTCTGTCGCCCAGGTTGGAGTGCAGTGGCACAATTTCTGCTCACTGCAACCTCTGGCTGGCTGCTGGGTTCAAGCGATTCTCGTGCCTCAACCTCCCAAGTAGCTGGGACTACAGGCATGTGCCACCACACTTGGCTAATTTTGTATTTTTAGTGGAGACAGGGTTTCAACATACTGGCCAGGCTGGTCTCAAACTCCCGGCCTCAAGTGATCCACCCACCTCAGCCTCCCAAAGTGCTGGGACTACAGGTGTGAACCACAGTGCCCAGCTTACAATATTTAATTTTTTTTTTACTCTGTTTAGTCATCTTCCTGAAGTTTGTAATGTAAATAGCATCTGTGCCCTGTGAACATGCATTCTAAGTCACTTAGGGTAATATTCAGTTATTGAATTTTTTTTTCAACAGTTCTATGCCCCTGTCTATGCCAACTTTGTGTTAAGTGCAAGATAAAAAGGCAAAATGTACTTCCTGTTCTCCAGGAATGTGTGATCTGTTAGAAAAGATCAACACATTCACCCATTTACCAATAGTTGCATTACAAAAAAGTCCCTGGAGATGGTTTGACCAACCCACAAAGTTAATTCTGTGCTTAGTCTGAAGAGTGAGAGCATTTGAGGCAAGGTTATTGCATTAGAAAGACTAGAGGTAAAAGCAAGAGGTTCTATGCAGGGACTTGCAGAGAGTAAAAGGAGATAAGGATAGAGAGAGAGGCAAGGCCTTATGAATGATGATAGGAAGTTCATGCTTTATTCCACAGTCTTTGAGATGCTCTTGAAGGGTTCTGAGAAAAGGAATGACAGGAGTAGTATGGCATGTTAGAAATCTCATGATTACAGCACTATGGATAGGGCTATTTGAAGGGAGAGCATTCTGGGACAGAGATGAGATGGCACACTCTCTCTATAATAGAATGGAAGTAGGTGTAGAAAAAGGCAAAGAACTGATAAATAATTGGAAGAAAAAATGGACCAAACTTCGTGATTCAATTGAAAGTAGAAAGTTCAAAAAAAAAAAGTTTCTGAGATAAGTGACCTTGTAGAATATATATAGTAACACAACTAGAGATAGCATACTTAGGAGAAGAAAATAATGAGTTTGTTTTGGATAGTCAACAATTAACAAATATTTTATTGAAAGTTTACTATGTCTCAGGCACAGTTTAAGAGCTACTGATACCACAGTGAACAAAATAGACAAACATACCTGCACTCATAGAGCTTAAATTTATTGGGAAATACAAATAAGGTAAATATGTAAAATTTTAATATGTTAAACAGTGACAAATAATAAGGAGGAAATAAACAAAGACAGATATACATTATGAGGGTTGAAATTTTAGATAATCTGGGCAAGGAAAAGCTCTACTAAAATGACTTTTGATAATGACTTGGGTTGGAGAGAAAAAAAATTGTCATCAATACTTATCAAAAAATGAAAATTACAGAAAATAAATTTTTATTTGCAGTTAAAGATGGTAAGTCAGTAAAAACAATAATTGTTTTGTAAACTGTGATGGATATGAATGAGTAATATTTGTTTTTAAGGTATTTTTCTTAGTTTATTTTCATTCACTTTTTCATTTGGCTAAATTGCTTTGAAAGACTACTATGTATACTATATCATGAACTGTGTGAATAACATTTTTATATTGTTATTGCTTTTATTTTTAAAAAATTATATAATATAAAATAAATTTGATGTATTTACTAATATAATTTCCACTTTGATATTCTACATTCCATAGTATAAATCCACACTTCCATCTAGTGCCATTTTCCTTCTGCCAGGACTTGCTTTACATTTCTTATAATGAGAATCTGCTGAGGATACATTCTTTCAGCTTTTATATTTTTGGAAAAGTATTCTGCCTTCATTTCAAAGTAGTTTCAGTAGTATAAAATTCTAGATTGACAATTTTTTCTCCCAAGTATTTTAGAGATTGCTTAATTGTCTTCTCACTTGCCTTGGTTCCAGCAAAATATTTGCTACCATCCTCATTTTCGTTCTTCCTATGTTGCTTTAAAGGTTTTATCTTTATCACTAGTTTTGAGCAATTTAATGGTGTTGTGCCTTAGTATAATTTTCTTCGTATTAGTTGAGCCTGGGTTTCAATGAGTCTATTGGATTTGTGAATTTTTACCAAATTTGGAAATTTTGTTACCATTATCACATCAAAAAAAATTTGGTGTTCTCTTCCTCTCCTTCAGAAAGTACACATATGCCCATTAGACAGCTATATATGTATTATAGAATATTATGTGGGACATGATTCTCTTTTTAAAAATTATTTTTAGATAAGTATAGATTCACAGGAAATTGCCACGATAATTCAGAGAGGTCCCATGTACCTTTCATCCAGTTTCTCCCAGTCGTTACCATTTAAATAATCATAGCACAGTATCAAAGCCAGGAAACTGACTTGGTACAATGTACATGCATTCTTCCATCTCATTTTATCACATGTATATATTTGTGTAATGCCAACACATTTAAGAACTATTCCATTCATACAGAAGTCTCCTTTGTGCTACCTCTTTATACTTGCATCCAGCATCACCATCTAATCACTCCTAATCCCTGGTGACCACTATTTTGTTTTTCATCTCTATAGTAGTGTTGTCATTTAGAGAGAGTTATACAAATAAAATTATATAGTAAATGATCACTTGAGATTAACTTTTTTCACTCAACATAACAATATTGTGATTTACCCAAGATGTGTGTATTTATTGCTAAGTGGTATTTCAGGAAAAGATAAACCACAATGTAAACATTCACTTACTGAGGGACATTCTAGTTATTTATAGTTTTTTTTGTTGTTGTTGTTTGTTTTTTTTGTTTTTTGTTTTTTGAGACGGAGTCTCGCTCTGTCGCCCAGGCTGGAGTGCAGTGGCGCGATCTCGGCTCACTGCAAGCTCCGCCTCCTGGGTTTACGCCATTCTCCTGCCTCAGCCTCCTGAGTAGCTGGGACTACAGGCGCCCGCCACCGCGCCCGGCTAATTTTTTGTATTTTTAGTAGAGACGGGGTTTCACCGTGGTCTCGATCTCCTGACCTTGTGATCCGCCCGCCTCGGCCTCCCAAAGTGCTGGGATTACAGGCCTGAGCCACCGCGCCCGGCCTATTTATAGTTTTGATATTACAAGTAAATTGCTAGGAACAATCATGTCTAGATTTTGTATAGATATAAATTTTAATTTGTCTACAATAAGTGCTCAGAAGTACAATGTTTGAATTGTATGGTAATGATATGTTTAGTTTTTAAAAGAAACTGCCAAATAATCTTACAGAGTGACTGTACCATTTCACATTCCCACAGAATGTATGAGACCCATTTCTCCACATCCTCACCAGATTTTGATATTGTCATTTTGAGATCCTAATTTGCACTTCCCGAAAGGACAGTGATTGCCTTTTCATCTTTTGCAGAGCAATAGTTTTTAATTTTGATGAAGTCTAATTCATCTATTTTTTGTTTTATAGATCATGCTTTTGTTATCATGTCTAACAACTCTTCATTAAGCCCTAAATCCCAGACATTTCCCTATGTTTTCTCTAAAGGTTTTATAGTTTTACAATTCACATTAAATCTAAGGTCTATTTTAGGTTGCTTTTCTATAAAGTCTGAGACTTATGTAGGAGTTCATTTTTGCCTATGGATAGTCAATTGCTCCAGCCCCATTTCTTAAAAAAAAAAAGAAAAGAAAAGAAAAATAGAAAACTTCCTTCCTCAGTTGAATTGATTTTATACTTTGTCAAAAATGAGTTGGCTATACTTGTGGAGAACTATTGTGGGGTCCTCCTCTACTTGGTCTTTATTACTGTAGCCATATAATAAGTTTTAAATCAGGTAGAATGATTTTTCCCACACTATTCTACATTTTCATAATTTAGGTATTCTAATTTCTAAGCTTTTCCATATGAAGTTTGGAATACTCTTGTATGTATTTACAAAAATCTTGTTTGCATTTTAATGGAAAATGTAGAATCTTTCGATCCACATACCAAGTAAGTCCTTTCATTAATTTTGATCTTTAATTTCTTATTGGTGTTCTGTAGTTTTCAACATATAAGATCTGTTTTTTTTTAGATTTACAATTCAAATTTTCAGGGTTTGTTTTTGACTGCTTGCAAATGGTACTGTATTTTAACTTTAGTGTTCATGTATTCATTGCTAGCACATACAATTTATTTTGTATATTTATTTTGTATCCTGCCACCTTGTTAAACGTACTTATTAGTTCTAAGAGTTATATGGGTTTTTTTTTCTTTTTGTAGATTCTTTGGGATTTTTTAATATAGAACATCAGGTCATCTGCAAAACAGGTACAGCATTATTTCTTTGTTTCTGTACATATGACAATTTATTTTTCTTGCCTTACTGCACTAGCTAAAACTTAAGTACTATGGTAAGAGTGGAAAGAATGATATCTTTGCCTTGATTCCAATCATAGGAAGAAAGCAGTCAGTCTTTCACCATTCAGCAAAATGGTTTTGTAGATGCTCTAAATTAGTTTTGTTTTTGTTTTTGTTTTTGTTTGTAGTTACAGGGTTTTTGTAGATGTTCTGAATAATTAGGTTTAGGGTGTTCTCCACTATTCCTAGTTTATTTAGTGTTTATATATTTTTATCATAAAACAGTAAAAATGTTGTTAAATATTTTTTGCATAAATTGAAAGGATAATGTATTTTTTTTTCCTGAGCCTGTTAATGTGTTAGCTTGCAATTGATTATCAAATTTTGAACTAGTCTTCCATCACTAGAATAAATTCCTAAAACAAATAAATCCACTAGAATAAAATCTCTGGGTCATGATATATAAACTGTTTTATATATTCCTGATTTCTGTTTGATAATCCTTTGTAAAACATGTTTTCATCTGCATTTCATGAGGGATGTTGGTCTGCAGCTTTTTTTTTTTTTTTTTTGTATTGTCTTTATCTTGTTATACTAGTCAGATAGTAATCACTTTTTGGAAGGAGTCATAATTTTTCCTTTCTCTTCTATATTCTTTAGGAGATAGTGTAAAATTAGTGTTAATTCTTCTTAAAAGAAATTGGTAGAATTTTACAATGAAACCGTCTGCAGATTTATATTGAGAGAAGTATTTAATTGAAAATTTAATATTATTAGTTATAAAACTATTCAAATTTTATATTTCTTATTGGGTAAGTTACGGTAGATTTTGTTTTTTAAAAAATTGGTCCATTCCAAGTTGTCAAATTTATTTGTGTAAAGTTACTTTTAGTATTCCCTTATTAGCCTTTTGAAGGTCTGTAGTTATATCTCATGTTTCATTTGTGACAGTAGTAATTTATGTCCTCCTTATTACATATCAGACTTGCTATGTTAATTTTATTGCACCTTTCAAAAAAACATTTTGTGTCACTGTTTTTCTATATTGTTTTTCTGTTTTCAAATTTACTGATTTCTGCCCTTATATGTATGATTTCCTTCCTTCTGCTTGCTTTGGGCTTATTTTGTTTTTATGTTTAGGTTCTTGAGATAGGAACTCCAATTACTGATTTGAGATCTTTTCTCTTTTTGAATGTATGTGTTTAGTGCTATAAATTTCCCTCTCCACACTGTTTTAGCTGTATTCTAACATTTTTGATATGTTGTACTTTCATTTTAATTAGTTTCCTGCCCTGGCTCGTTTTCTACATGCCTATGCCATTGAGAACCCAGAAATAAATTCCTGCATTTATGGCCAATTGAGTTTTGATACAAGTGCCAAAAACACATAATGGGAGTAAGGGCAATGTCTTCAATAAATGGTGTCGAAACCAATGAATATCCACAATCAGAATAATGAAATTAGACTCTTTATGCAAAACCAACTCAGAATGAATTCAACACTTAAATATAAGACCTGAAACTGAAAAACTATTTAAAAACAAAATAGAAAAAAAATCTCCATGGCATTGTTCTAGGCAATGATTTTTTTTGGATATGTGAACCTGAAAGCACAGCAACAATAGTAAAATTGATAAATGGGATTGCATCAAACCAAAAAGTTTCTATTCAACCAAGGAAACAGGAGTTAAGAGACAACTTATGGAATGGGGTAAAATATTTGCAAACTATACATTTGATAAGTTGCTGCTATCCAAAATATATAAAAAACGTAAACAACTCACTAGCAAGAAAACAAATAACCAAATTTTAAAAATGGCAAAGGATCTGCATACACAGTTCTCAAAAGAAGACATACAAATGGACAACAAGTATATGAGAAAAAATGCTCAATATCAATAGTCATCCAATAGATGCAAGTTAGAATGGCTTTTGTCAGAAAGACAAAAGATAACTGTTGGGGAGGATATGGAGAAAAGGGAACTCTTATACAGTATTGGTGGAAATTTAAGTTAATATAGTCATTATGGAAAACTGTGTGGAGGTTCCTTAAAAAATTAAAAGTATAACTGACATACGATCCAGCAACCCAGTGCTTGGTATATATCCAAAGGAAATGAGCTCAGTATGTTGAAGAGGTATCTGCACTCCTTTGTTTATTGCAGCATTACTCACAAGAGCCAAGATATGAAATCAACCTAAGTGTCCAGCAATGGATGAACAGATAAAGAAAATGTGGCATTTATAGATAGATAGATAGATAGATAGATAGATAGATAGATAGATAGAGAAGATGTGATATCTTTTCACATCTATCAAACAGATAAAGATGTGATATATACATCACATTGCATTTTATATATATATCATATTGTATTACACACACACACACACACACACACACACACAATGGAATACTATTCAACCTTATAAAAGAAGAAAATCCTGTCATTTGAAACAACATGGGTGAGTCTGGAGGACATTATATTAAGTGAAATAAGCCAGGCATAGAAGGACAAATACTGTATGATTTCACGGATATGTGGAATCTAAAACAGTCAAACACATAGAAGCAGAGAGCAGAATGGTGGTTACGGGGGGCCAGCGGGAGGGAGGAAGGGTGGGGTAGGGAGATGATGTGTCAAAGGATACCATCCATCCAAATTTCAAGTCGATCAGAGGAGTAAGTTCAAGAAATCTATTGTGCAGCATGGTTAATAAAATGTATTGCATTCTTACAAATTGCTAACAGAGTCGATTTTAAATGTTCTTATTAGCAAAAATGATAAACCTGTGAGTTAACACATATGTTAATTAGCTCAATTTAGCCATTCCACATATATATATATTTCAAAGTATGTTATACATAATAAATATACACCATGTTTGTCAATTGAAATAAAGTAAAAACATTGGAGAAGTATCAGAGATTATTACTAAAATGAATTTTGAATTATGACTCTAATTTAGCCAGATGTACTTAGGAAAAATACTTACAGGTAAAGGGAAAATGTAGAAAGATATAGTGGTGTGAAGGAACAGCAGCAGTATGATGGTGCAGACAAAGTTTGGAAAATATAAGATTTTTCACTATGGATCAGCTGATAATATGTTAGATATGGGTGCACAATGGAAAGCTGAAAGAAATGAGGGAGATAAGAGGCGTTTTTCTGTCATTCAGGAAAATTTAGATTTTATTCTGTTGGTAGTGTGAAGCCACCCAAGAATTCAACAGGGAGCAGGACGTATCAGATATGCCCCTTAGGAAGACTATGTTTGAGAATCAAATAGATCAATTCAAAAATTTTAAGTACCCAGAATAAATTTATTATATAATAAATAAAATGATTTAAATAGATTAAAAGAATGTCCATGAAATATTAATACATCCATGGAACACAAAAGAAAATCAATCACATAATTGACCACAAAGAAAATGTTAAATCCAAATAAGAGTAGAAATTTTAAAGGTTAAAATCTCTCATCATAAGTACTATGACTATAAATAATTTTAAAACATTGAGCAAAACATAAAAAAATTCCTGCGATATTTAAAAATGTAGAACTGACATACTGAAAATGCTTCATGTTGTGCCCTGAATACTTTTTCCAACGAAGTGTTTTTAAACTTGTGTGCCTTGGTTTTATGATCACATTGTTGTGGCTTGATATTGTGGCAGCTGACATGATAAGGGGTTTAGGTAAGATAATTCATTTTATCTTAAAAAAAGAAGAAAAAGAAAAAAAAAGAAACCTAAATGCTACTTACTGCCCATCTCTCTGTCCGCATTTAAATAAAAATAATATTTAATAAATGCTCATTATGCTGCGAAAAAAATTCTGTCCTTACTTGTGTTTTGTTAGTTTGGGTTTAAATTTTAATATCTCCCAAATTCCCTTTTGCATTCTCTGATAGCCTAAACAGATGCCTAAATTATATTTACTGTAATTAACTCACTTACTTTCTTTTGTTTTTGGTTCTTTCTTATTAATGATTCCTCTCTACAGCCTATGTTTTCTACTCAGTCTATTCATTGGCAGAGTGCACAGGATAATCTTGGTCTTTGAAAACTGAAGCAACCGTTTCACATTACCAAACAAAAAAATAATTTGATTGATTTTCTGCAGCAAGGTTTTCAAAATACTTCAAAGTCATATTATATGCTTTTAATCAATTCAGTGAAAGGTTAATATTATGAATTATAAAGGCTCTCTATATTTCAACTGTTATTTTGAATAACATACCCATTTCAAACAAAATGCATTTCAAAGTCGTAGCAATTGTTAATAATGTGCTTTTAAATTTATGTAAGAATTATAGCGCAGAAAAATTTAAAAAATACGATGTTAAGCTGAGAATACATAAATGTGAAAACTAAAGAACCAATTATTTAACTATATTAAGAATTAAAAACGGGGATATTCCATAATTGTTTTTATGCACAAATTTAAAGTATGCTAAACTGGCTCGACATTATTTTAGAGTCGTGTTATTTAGCAGGTTAATGAATTTAACGATTAAAGACCTAAAAGTAGTCCTTAGAAAGTAATTTCACGGCATCATCTCTGGAGAGAGCATTATACACAGGTATGTCTCCTTTACTACATTCACTCATTCAAAAATACATTTATTATGCATCTATGATGTTTGAAAGGACACTGGCCAAGAGACTTTGGTGTTTAGGTAAATGGGAAGTAGTTAGGATTAAAAAGGTGAAAAAACACTCTGTGTCCTCAAAGTGAAAAGTATGGCCACTTACTAGTGATAACACAAAGCACAAGTGTTAAGTGTTACAAATTTAGTGAATGAAGAAAGCAACCATATAATCTACTGTTAAATGCATTTCTTACAATTAAATCATTTAAATTTTAGTAGTAAAGATTTTATAACTTTCTACCAATATTTTCACCATTTCCTATGCATTACGTTTAAAGATTTAGATGGTTCTAATTTCCCACAGTAAATATCTTTTATTAAAAACCATTTAAATACCTGTGGTCATATTGAAACGGGAAAGGTTCCGTTGTCCCCCTCGCAGGGCCAGCAATGTGGGTGTGGCTTGCTTCTTCAGTGCCCCGCTGCTCAAACTTCTAGGAGAGCATACAGATGGGCAGGCTGTGGGGCTCTGACGCCACGGCAGTATCTAGGGGTGAACTTTTACAGCTCCTGAAGCCCCAGTGGGCGTGTGTTACAGGGTACTTTTTAGTTTGCCGTCTATAGGTGTCTTGTGTAAGTCCGCTCAGTTAGAACTTCTACCTTGTCGCAAGGACAGAGGGCTTTCTGTATCCCTGGTTCTTGCCATGGTGTAGGGGAAGAATCGGATCACATGTGGGATTGGAGAATGAGTACAAAGTTCTATTGAGTGGAAGCAGCTCTCAGCTGATGGAGGAGCCAGAGGGAGACGGTTTTCCCCTGGAGTTGGACCGCTAGGTGGCCCCAGCTCTCCTCTGACTGCCCCGGCCAAACTCCGCCTCGTCCCCTTAATCAATGGCCTGCCCTTGTGCAGGTTCCTATCGGTGTGTTTTTCTGCCAGCATGCTCCTCTCGAGTTCCTGTGGAACACCAACCGCTTGAGTCTTCTACTGCTGACGTCCTTCTCCGGAAGTATGGCCACCTGTGTATCTGCCCACTAGGGTCTCAGGTTTTTATAGGCCCAGGATGGGGGCGTGGCAGGTCCGGGTGGTCTTGGGAAATACAACATTTGGGCAGGAAATGCCTGTCCTCACCTAGGTCCCTGGGGGTGGAGCCCTAGCCAGGGACCCGCCTTTCTCTCCAGGACTTCCCTTCCCCCATTCCGTATCATTTAAAGGGACCATGCTCTTCCCTTGCCAGCATTCCCGTATCAATATAACATGCACCAACTAATAAATCTTCAATTATTATTGGCTCCATTTTAAAAATCGAATAATAATTCCTTTACTTACACACACACGCAAACAAACATAAAACTGAAGAGAGGAGAAAAATCAAGCAAAGCTTTTCTTAAAGGAAATTAAAGAAAGTAGTTTCAGTTAAGTAATCAAACATTATGTATTTAAAATCTATATTTTTTAAAAGTTTAATTCATCTGATGGGCAACTATCTATTACAGTTAAGACTTTTTCATCAGTAGAGAGTTTACCAGATAGTAAACCTTTATTGGTTAACTTGTGTTTGCAAACTCCAGCTTTAACACATTTGTTAACTCATCCCTCTACTATATGTTCATAAGTTTTACAATATAAAGGAAAAAGAAAACCTCTTTCTAAAGCAGTATAAAATGCTATTTTTAGAAAAAAGGATACATTTTATATAGTATATAAGTTGTTTTCCAAGAAGAAAGTGGTAGTGTATAAGGACAGTGATAGACCTACTCTGATAAGGGCTGTGAGCTTTTTAGGGTAAGAACTTTTCAAGTGGGATTTTCCAGTCAAAATACATTTTCCATACTATAAACAGTGACTGAAAATAAACATAGATTTTTCTGAGAGGTAATTTTACATTTTGCCACATATTTGTCACAACATTCCACCTTAAAATAATATTTCTGAATTCTTACCTTAACTGACCCATTAACAGTCTTCCTCCCCAATTTCATGCTTCAGTGTGATCACTAACAAAACAGTTGGCATTTCTTAGCTGGGAGGTAATAGCATTTCTGAATGACTGAAATCCTCTGGAATTGTACTCTACCTGATTTTCAAGGGTGTTTAATCCATTTGTATGCTCCAAATTTTCCATTTGAATTTGCATCAGGTCAATGTAATATCAGTTTCTTCTGTGTCACCTGATGTAGCAATAACTTTATATAATGTGACACTGTGTAATGTACAGTTTAGAAAATCCCTTTTCTTCTACTGGAGTGGGATCTATCCAATGCTGCATCTGTCCTACACCACTGATCTACTTAATGGGTGTAACTACTAAATAAAAAATATCTAGTTACTTCTGTGCATTTCAGTATGACAATTACATACTTGTCTTCCTAATCAACCACACCACTTTATACCATAAATGTGTGTCTTACATAATATTATAAAGAAGCTAAATATTAAAACAATGATACATTTCCCTTTTTCCCTTCCACCCATGGGAGCTGTCAGGTTGGAATGTAAGAAAACAACATCACTTTGTATTACTGAATTTTGTTTATATATTCATTTGAGAAGTGAATTCCAGAAAGGGAGCATTATTTCTGGCTGAAATTTAGCAGGCAAAGGACAGTGAATTCTATCTCTAAGGCCAGACTTCAGGTCATATTCTAGATTGTGGGTCTGCAAGCAATGACGTCCAAAACAAATTTGGCCTACAGTCTGTATTTATAAAGTATAGTTTATTGGAACACAGCTACACCCATTCTTTTTCATATTGTCATTCTGTCATCCTTTTTCATATTGGCTGCTCTTAGACTACAAAGGTAATACTCAGTAGTTGCCACAAATACTATCTGTCCCACAATGCTCAAAAGATATTCTACCTCGCCCTTTACAAACAAAAATTACTGATCTCTATTCTAGAATTTTTGTGAACTGTGAACTATTGGTTGCATGATGTTAAAACAGACATTAAAACACAAATTCTCTGCAAGGATGACATTATTTTCAAAAGTGAATAAACATACTGAAATGCCAAATGAAACTATTTCTCTTGTAAGCTCCAGGAAATGGAGTCATATTTCGCAGCTGAGGGAGCTTTTGTCTCTTATTTAGGTATTTAGTTTTTGTTTTGCATTGAGGTATGTTTCTAATGTTTATTATTTGATTTCTTATCTCCATTGCTTCTTAGATCAAAAGCAAAGATTTGGAAAGAGCAATCCACCCACTTCTAAGAAGAGTTGGCGAGACACTTAGGCTAGAAAGAACTTGCCCTGAGTAGTGAGGCATATGTGTTTCTTGTCTAGTCAATGAAGTCTTAAAGAAAACATCTTAAATAGTGAGTTTCTCTTAGAAAAGAATCAAAGACTGTCTAGCATACTCTGGTTTTCCACAGATGATGCCTCCATGCAACAAACTAATCATCTACTCTGGGTTAGATTCTGTAAGACAAACCAACTGACTTTACTGCTACAGGAATATCCTTGCACTGTATTACCCAACCACATTTGGAGTGAAATTCCCACACTTCTCTTTGTCAAAAAATCATTTCTAAAGAGTTTTATAGACTATGGCATGGTACTAGACTAGGCAATTGATGGGCCAAATATAGAGAGCAATGAAAGGTCTGTTAAGAGCAGACTACAGAGAGGACTACAGAACATCTTCACCAAAGGATGATGATGAATAGACCCAATGGATGAAACCTTTACCAATGGAAGTCTGATGTAATGAGGAGTAGACTTCAGCATCCAGGAACTGTGCATGATTTGATGTGAAAATAAACTTTTCCCTTCCTATCTTCTGATAATGTTTAAATGCTATTTATTTAAGTTTTTCTTTTGAGGAAGAGATACCCTTGATAGTGGAACCAATAATAAGCCAAATGTACTGAGACTTGCTGGCAGCCAGTCTGACTAGATGGGTAACCATTCTGATATGTACTTTGTGTGTATGTGTTGGAAGGAGGTGCAGTAAACACTTAAAAATCACCTCTGACTGTTACTAACCTGAAACACTCTTTGAATTCTTCCTCCATGCCTCAGTCTCCCTTGAGACATTTGCAGTTTGACTCTGATTACAGGAGGTAGAATCCATTGTCAATAATATACTTTGATTAGCTAATTAATAGGTTGTTTAAATTGCAATAGGAACTGAATTGCTCATATACTTGTAAAAATTGTCACTGTGTGTATACATTTGTCTAATGTATTCTACAATTTTTCCTTATGAAATTAACAGGGCCTGGGGGAAAATTCAGTTATTAAACTTGACTTTGCATCTGAGACTTTTCAGGACACTACAGAGTTTCAATTTACACGTGAAGTTAACAAGGTACAGAGCTTATGCATTAAATTCCCTTTCTGTTTCTGCCATCTCTGTTCTATTACTTTAATATGGACATAGTACTAGTTACATAACAAAAGTGCTATGTACATCAATACAGTCCTGAGACCAATCTCTTTGTGTAGTTTTATCAAATTTAAATGACATACTTAAAAGGAGTGTCTTTTGAGTATCCTACCAGATATATAAAGGCAGTGTATTAAAAAAAAAAAAAAAAAGAGCCACCATGAAAGAATCTGTTCAGGGGTATTCTTCAAGTGCATTCTACATGTATAACATGAGGCTGAAGAAGCTCTCAGAAAACTCAGTTGTTTCTGCAAGAAGCATCTTGAATTTTAAACCTTCTAAATGTTGCTTCCAGGAATAGTAGCTCTCGGGGGAAACCTAATCAGACCTTTTACCTAAAATGTATAAGATAATTTGACCTCTAGAATCTGAGAACTTTGAAGACTGCACTACTTTGCATGAATTTCCCAGAAACAAAATTTCTTCATTGTCAAAAGTGTCCAATCATAAAAATGTATCCATCTCCTACACCCTTTAAAATCCTGCATATATATTATATTTACATTTTTTATTAAAATGGCAAAAGGGCAGAATAAATTCTGTCCCACCAAACTATATCATGGGACAGATACTCTTGGTGTTTCTGCAGTTTCCTGGGAATTAGACACTGAGAAGCATAACAACTGTACAGAAAAAAAAGGTGGCGTTTAGTGCTTTCCTTCTGGAAAAGACACTGAAAAGCTCTAGAAGCACTCCCACGTGGCAGAGACTGAAATGCGGTATCTACAGAACACATCTGAAAATCCTTTTTGCATTATGTAGGCTCATACATACTGCTTCTAACACTAAAGAGAATGTCATTTTTCTGTTTTACATTTAGTGTGGACAAAAGAGTATGAGTGGAGCACATCCAGTGGTTCTACAAGATGCACTGGCTGCCTTGAGACAGTCAGCTCCTAAGGTACCACCAGGGAATCATGTAGGCACCAAGCACTGTAATTATCATTTTTACTGACAACTGAGTTAGGGTAATATATTCCTAAGTAGCACTGATGAAAACATTGGATTATTTGTCATAAGAACACATTTTATTTTTAAAATGTTTAACAAAATTGAAATGAGCTTTTTAAAACTGTATTTTCAGCATTTCTACTGTTTGTCTAGTAAACTATTTATAAGTGAGATAATCAAATTAGATAATTTAAACCATCTTTTCAAATGAAAAGCACTTTAAAGCTATAAGATGCTTTTAGTCTCTTAAAAAGATACTAGATTTCCTGTGATTATACGGCTTGGCCTACTGTAGAATTATTGACACATTTAATATGCTTGATGAGCCCAATATATAACCTAAATGATAAAGTTATTATGGTATCATGTTGGATTATTAAATTAAGTCACATTGGTGGGGAAGACTCTATATTGCATTAGTCATAGTCTTGGCAAGAGGCTGGTGTCATTGTCCAACAGGGTAATTGAGAAAACTTAAGGAAGTGATTTTTACCAGAGTGTTGACAACGTAAATGAAACCAGCAATAGAAAGTAAAGTTGGCCAGGCGCAGTGGCTCATGCCTGTCATCCCAGCACTTTGGGAGGCTGAGGTGGGTGGATCACCTGAGGTCAGTAGCTCGAGACCAGCCTGGCCAACATGGTGAAACTCCGTCTTTACTAAAAAAAAAAAAAAAAAAAAAAGCCGGGTGTGGTGGCGGGTGCCTGTAATCCCAGCTACTTGGGGGGCTGAGGCAGAAGAATCCCTGGAACCCAGGAGGTGGAGGTTGCAGTGAGCCAAGACCGTGCCATTGCACTTCAGCCTGGGCACAAGAGCAAAACTCTGTCTCAAAAACGAAAGAAAGCAAAGTCTCCCCAGGATAATAGTGGGGAGTTGTTGCCACACCAGGACTGATGGGCAAGGGGAGGAAGCAAGTATTAGACCCCAGGGAGTAACAGATAGCTTAAAAGAGGATTGTGTATACTGCCAGCCCATGGCTTGGCAGGGAAGGTGCTGTGGGAATAAAACCTCAACCTCCCTCAACTTCTACTCTGTAATCTTTTGTCTATAACTATTGGTTGAAATCCATCTCAGTCCAGAGGGCAAGATGTCCTATTAGTTAAATTCAAAAATGTCAGCTTCTGGAACCACAGGGCAGGGTTGATCTGGCAGGATAAATAAAGAATATAAAAAATAGGAGTCAATAATTCATAATTAAATAAATTTCTGAAATAAACTTTTAATGTTTTAAATATGAAAACATGTGTTTTATAAAGTAAATTTAATTGATATCAATAAGGTTCATTCATTCACGTATTCAGCAGAGCTTTAGTGAATACCTACTACATGCTCTACGCTAAGCACTTAGTAAATTTTTTTTATATGATTCCCCTCCTCAGGGATTTTACCATTTTGTTTGAAATATAGATGTGAAAAATCAACTATTACAACCATACTGTAAGAGAAAATTTAAAAGAAGGAAGAAGAAGAAACTAAAGGGTGGCTTCTAGGTCAAAATAAAACACAAGTCAAGTGTTAAGGAAGAATAGGGGTTCAACAAGTGGACAATGGGAGAATAGGAGAAATAACCTTAGAGGTAAAGTGAGTAGTGCAAAGATACGGGGGCTCAAGGAAGCTTGGTTCAGGAAACTAGAACTTTTTCAGTTTTGCTAGAAGGAAGGAAAAACCTAGGCCCAACAAGTCTGGTCTAAATCATTAAGGTACTTTATTTGATAAGTTAGCAGTTGTGTTTTATCCTAAAATGAATAAGGAGCCAAGGAGGAATTTTAAGCAAGGGAAAGACCTAAAGAGTTTTGCATTCAAGAGATATAACTGTTGTGGTTGTGTAGAGGATGCATGGGAAGAGCATAAAACTAGAGCGCAATTAAGAGATTATTACAAAATCCAGAATTGCCAAAGATTTTGTATTAGATTTATCCAGAGAAATAGAACCAATAGGATTCATATATAAAGATATTTATTAAAAGAAATTGGCTCACGTGATTACAGAGGGTGGAATGTCCCAAGATATACAGTCTGCAAGTGGTAGAACAAGAAGATCTGATGGTTTAGTTCCAGTCCAAGTGCAAAGGCCTAAGATTCAGAAGAATCAATGGTGTAAGTTCCAGTCTGGAGGCCTGGAGGCTAAAAACACAGGATGAGTGGATGCTTCCATTTAAGTCTAAATGCAGGTAAAAGAACAATGTCACAGCCAAGACAGGCAGGAGGAATTCCCAGTTACTTGAGGGTGGGAAAGCTATTTTGTTCTGTTCATGTTTCCTGTTGATTGAATGGACCTGCCCACTTTAGGGAGGACAATCTCTTTTACTCAGTCTACCAACTCAGATGTTAATCTCATCCAGAAACTCTCTCAGACACACTCAGAATAATGTTTGACCAAATATCTGGCTGCCTCATGGCTCAATCAAGTTGACACATAAAATTAACCATCACAGTCTTGATGGGAAGAGCACAAAGAATATATGCAATAGAAATTGGAGATCAAATGGCTTGGAGACAATAGTTAAACCTGATGCCCCAGAGTCGATCATGAAAACCTGGGTAAAATGTGATCTTACTGACCACGGTGAGACACCCTGAAGGATAAGCAAATACAGGGGAGTTCCAGTTTAAAAAGATTGGGCAATGCCTGTGAGGTAAACCAGGACATGGGAGAGAAGTCTGCACTAAAGTAAAGATGAACTTTATATGGTTATTATAAACATTTAAATGGGCAACTTTTATATAATAATTTATTACTATAGCCAAATTATAACTACTCAATATGGGCCATATGATTAAATATCAAAGAATTTAGCATACTAAAGTGATCTGCCTTTTCCTTAGAAAAAGAATAGGTAAAAGCAATAGTCCATTTGTATTGTATGTGTAGATCCATTGTATATTCAGGAAATTAATATATTGATATTGAATGATTTAGTTCAATATTTCTGTTTTCTTTTTGCTTAGATGTTGTGCTTTTTCCATTTTCTGTAACTTTTCATACAGCTGTTTGGAAACAATAGTAATAACATTGTTGATTTTGAAGAAAATAATCAACTTAGGTAAATAGCAACTTAATAAAGGGTGATTTTAAAACCCCTTAATTAAATTATCTTTTATTACAAACTGTGTCTTTACAGATAGCATTTTCACAACTCTAGACCTTGCTACATATAAAATTTATATATTTTAACATATAATTGTATTATTATTAACCATATATAATCATTACCTAGTTAATTTTTCTTATGTAGGGCTATCTATGTGTGAATATTTTCTGTGTTAATGTACCATGGTGAAATGGATAAGTTGAATATCATTTGCAACATCCAAAGGCAAATTAGTTGATATCAGTTGCTTCCTTAATACTGAATTATAAAACATAATATAACTTTAAAGCAACACAGCTGTTTACAATGTCTCCTCATTTTTCAGCATCCATTCAGTTCATCCCCTCCATAGAGTGGTTCTATAGAAGCTTCCAAACACTCTTGTTTCCAAACTCTTCTAAAGCATATTCTGTACCAAACAGGTAACATTTTCGTTAACTGTTTCATGTGTTTGTTTTAATTTTAACTGTAAAGCCAGAGGGTAATCTCCTTGAGGTCAGGGGCCTAATATCTCACTTTGAGCTTCTTAGCCCCTAGCACCCATATTGATTATAAAGTTCTGTGGTCTACATATTGGTAGATTTATTTATTTCTCCAGAGCCTTACTTTAAAAAGACTGAAAGGAAATGAGACTATATTTTACATAAGTTATTGCCAGATAATTTTAAAATGCAGCATAAAATTAAACCTACTGAAGAAATTACATTTTTATGCAAAAAAAGAAAATAAATTTCTTTAGTCAATATCTTAGGACTTAGATCAAATATCACGTATGGCAAAATTCTAAAGAGAACTCATGACTTTTCACTTTGAATTAAAATTGAAATACATTTTGTAACTGAAATATGTGTATGTAAAATCACTTAAAAGATAAGCTATATAAATAAACCTAACTTCCTTATTAAAGAAAAGTTAATAACATTTATTTTCAACACAAAAATAATAAACTCTGTAACCACATCAAATTTTGTCCTCTTTTTAAAAAACATTTAAATGGATTTTTGTACAACTAAAAACAATTTTTATTCTTTTATTTATCTTGTAGTTTGTAGGATATTTCTATTTTTATGTATTTTCATAGACATTGTCATCTATCGGTATTTGTGGGGGATTGGTTCCAGAAACCCTTGTGGATACAAAAATCCTTGGATACTCAAATCTTTTATTTAAAATGCTATCCGTTTTGCATGTAACCTACACAGATCTTTCTGTTCCTTTAAATCAACTCTAGATTACTTATGATACCTAATGCAATATAAATGCTATATAAATAGTTATTATGTTGTATTGTTTAAGGAATAATTACAAGAAAAATGTCTGTATATGTTCAGTACAGACGCAATCATTCTTTTTTTTCCCCCCCAAATACTTTTGATTCAGGGTTGGTTGAATCCATGGACACATTGCATACAGATCTGAAGAGACAACTGTATTTATGTCTAAACATAAAGTATTTATGCCCTCCTAAATTCATTACAAAGTAATATTCTATAAACTGAATTCCACCCTTTAACTTTCCTCAATAGTTAAAACAAAAACAAAAACAAAAACAAACAAACAAAACCTGAAAGGACTTAAATTAGGAATTAAGGAAAACCCCAGGTCCAGCAAACTAACTGTTTCATGTTCTGCAAACTTCTCCAGCTCTACCAGTACTGACACTGTGCTTCCATAGATGTGAGACCAATGACCTAAACCCTTTATTGAGTACCCCAAAATTCCACTGAAATTTACAAAAGCAATTATATTCTCATTTTATTGATATTTGAAGCATAATTTTAATTTTAAAATGGCTAGGAATGTATCCTTAAGTCTTCCTAAAACATTCTAGAATCTACTCCCAGATGAAATTTTAGGGCAAGGAAGACTGTTGCTTACATCTAAATTGTTTTGTAGTTTTGTTGATTATGAAAACATTATTTTCAAATAGGAAACATGATGCATAATAAAATTTAAATACAAATATCTAGGTAATATTAGGTATGCTGCTCCATTTTCACTAATTTTTGCTTGTTATTAATCATTAATTAATCCAACCGTTGCTGTCTTACCTTCACTGGAAGACCCCATTTATCTTTCCAATTTTTCCTTCTTTCTTTTCTCCTCCTTACCTACAGGAGTGATAAAGAGAAAAAAAAATTGAATCCCAGTGTGATGCCGCTAGTATGTACAGAAAACCCTTGACAGTCATTTTCCCATCAGCAGCTTCCCTGCTGGCCAGCTTCTAAGTCTCTCCCACTTCCCTTCTCCTCAGGTAGCTGGCTGCTAGATGTTTACTGATTAATTTGCATCAAATGTTCTCCTAGCAACCAACACTAGGATAGGATTAGATACTTTCGTAAAAGACTGTTTTCTGTTAAAGAAGCTTAGACTTCCTGAACACCACAAACATAAACTAATAACATTTAAGCAAAGGTATAACGTGATTCCTTCACATTTTTTAAAAGTAATTTTAGCCAGTTGCTTTTTACTGTTGTTTTTATTTGGGGAAAATCAGCATTTTTTTTTTCTATTTAAAAATTAGCATTTGCGAACACATTATTTTTTCTTTTCTTTTCTTTTCTTTCCTTTCCTTCTTTTTTTTTTTTTTTTTTTTTTTTTTTTTTTTTTTTTTTTTTTTGGTAGACGGAGTCTCTCTCGCTCTGCTGCCCAGGCTGGAGTGCAGTGGTGCAATCTTGGTTTACTGTTGTTCACTGCAACCTCTTTCCCGGTTCAAGCGATTATCCTGCCTCAGCCCCCGGAGTAACTGGGATTACAGGCACCCGCCATGAGGCCTGGCTAGTTTTTGTATCTTTAGTAGAGGTAGGGTTTCACTACGTTGGGCAGGCTGATCTCAAACTCCTAACCTCAGGTGATCTGCCCGCCTTGACCTCTCAAAATGTTGGGATTACAGGCGCGAGCCATCGCAGCTGGCTCACATCTCCATTTAAAACACAAATGATCTTAACAGTGCAGGAATATACACTGCATACTTTAAATAAAACCACAAAGAATTGGCCGGGCGCTGTAGCTCATGCCTGTAATTCCAACACTTTGGGAGGCCGAGGTGGGTGGATCACGAGGTCAGGAGATTGAGACCATCCTGGCTAACAAGAGTGAAACCCCGTCTCTACTGAATATAGAAAAAATTAGCCGGGTGTGGTGGCGGGCACGTGTAGTCCCAGCTATTCGGGAGGCTGAGGCAGGAGAATGGCGTGAACCTGGGAGGCAGCGCTTGCAGTGAGCCAAGATCGCGCCACTGCACTCCAGCCTCCATCTCAAAACAAAAAAACAAACAAACAAAAAAAAAAAAAAAAAAAAAAAACCACACACACACACACAGAAAGAATTTATGTCATTTTGTAATTATCAGTGCAAGACATTTAAATGAAAACAAATAGGTCTAGTTTCTAATGGCCTGTTATATAGAGAACACAGTAAATTTTCCTATCAAATGTGATTCATTTTTATTTTTGAATAAAAATAACATGAAACACAAAAGTTTTCATTAAGATTTACTTTAGCTGAAAAGTTAATAAACTCATTTTCCCTACTTCTCAAAAAGTCTCCGTGTCACCATTTACATATCAACTTTGATAACAATTTATAATATCAAATTATTACTTAATAGAAAGAAAAGCCATAAGAGAAAATATAATATGTACAATAAATCATGCATAGTAACATTAAATACACTGACCAACAGGACATGACATCTTAGCAGGTCTTTGAAATAAGAGGAAGAAATATTTTATTATGCCCCATTAAGATTTTAATTTAGCAGAGAACAATACAAGAGTAGAAAGTAAGATATTTAGTGTGATCAATAACAGTTTCAGGCTTTAAAGTTATTAAGTTTAAAAGTGGTAATCTCAAGGCTGTAAAAATTTTTATAAGTTCAAAAATCTAAGATTCAAAAAATAAAAACCTATAGTTTAATCATCTGGGGGAGATAATAGCATATTTTTCCTAGAGGTAAGAATAAAGCAGCAAATCCTTCATATGAAAATGCATTACCGATTCAGCTATGATGGTAATTACCCGTAGAATATTAGAAGACTGATATTTATGCAAATTTCCTTTTCCACTAATAGTTTATTGTTTTCTACGTGGGCATTTCTTGAATCTCACATGTGTTTTTAAGAAATCTGAAATGTAAATAATAACCACTTATTTCAAGTTTCAAGACATTTTAGTTAGGTAGTATATTAAAAATCTAATTCAAATTTCAGAAATTGCATATATAGATACTGTAACTTTTTAGCGCCTTGATAGATGATTGTAAAACAAATGATCTTCTAGGGTTAGAGACTTGGGAACCTATATTTGTTGAAGCCTTACTCTATACTAGGTACACTGTCAGATTTTTAAATAAACCGTCTCATATAATCATATCCAAAACAGTTAATGCAGATATTATCCTCAAATTATAGATCCTATCTGAGACTCAGAAATGTTAAATTGCTCCCAAAGACCACAGAACGAAGTGGAAAATCATGACTGTGGGACACCAAATCTGATTCTTTTCACTATAGAAACAACCTCCCATAATTATGGAAGCAAAACCATTCTCCACTCCCCAAGTACTTTAGTTATTGATACCCAAGTTTCACAAAGTACTCAGCGAGACATGGCCTGGACTTTAAAATTACTACTTTCTTCTTCCCCTTATGGCTCATCAAAATCCCCACCATTTTCAGATAGCAATGATAAAAGACTAACCTGCATTAAAATATGAGGTTAAACAACCGGTTTTAAATGTTTATCTTCAGGTAGAGAATAAAATGGAATGTGAGTGGACACACTGAGTTATTGTGTGTCTGTGTGTGTGTAAATGATTGTCTTGCTAATTCATACATACATTCACACACACACACATACACACCTCACACATTCATTCCCTCAAGGATGCCTTTCTCCTCCATCTTTGCATAGTCCAATGTAAGAAACACTCTTTGTTAATGAGATTTGAAGAATAGATGTCCCTGATCCATCCACTGACCTATCAAAGGGTTCCAGATCAATCCTGTGTGTTAAGTGATTGACCCTTGTTAAAACCATGGCTATATTGATAATGAATGAAAAAATGTAGAAGGAGAATAACCTGTTGTTACTGGCTGAATTTTGATCTCCCCTGAATAGCACCAAGCAAGAGATTCAGAGAGCAAGGTTTTGGAAAATGTATTATTACAAATACTTGTGTTCAATGATGTCACCCACATTCTGAAGAGCACATCATTAAGAAATATGAGCTAAGTGCCTACTTTCAAAACCTTGGCAGAAAAATAATGGCTTAAACTGCTATAAGGGGATGCAATACTAAAGGACAAAATGATTTTTATATGTGCTCTTTGTTTCAAAAATGAAAGGCAAAATTGAGAACTAATGCTTTACAGAGTCCAACATGATGCCCTTACTAAAGGTGGAAGAGGGAAATGACATCTAGAGGAAATAGTAAAAGAAGTGAGCAATAATAAATACTAAAATAAATTCTGAAAAATATGCTGCAGTACCAACAACTTGAAAACACTTAAGAATTCAACAGAGAAAAATAAGTAAGGTATTGCCTTAGTTGTTTATGAACATGCAAAAGAGAAAAGAAAAAAATCTCTTTGCAGTGGCCTGAAGCAGTAGGGAACTAGTGAGTTAGAAAAAGTAAATCATGCTTTAAACAAGATATCCTACCACTGTCCTCAACCCATAAACACAACAGTATATCAGTTTTATCAGAAATTACAGAGAATGTTAAGCAAATTATACTTTGTAAAATATTAAAAATATTTTTACAGTAAAATTCCAATACACTGTCTCTACCCAGAGCAGCTATTGCCTATGAGTGATAGTGGCTGATAAAGTAGCCCTACCTATGCAATGCCACACAAGACATTCTTGCTGAAAAATAATCTAGACACAAAAAAACTTCAGAGGGATTAGATCCAGCTCAGTGCAGCTCTCCACTCCAACTCCTACATCATCCTCAGTTTACTACCCCAGCTCCTGCCATCATCCTTGGTATCTTCAGCTCATTTGATCAACTCTTCCAACAATCCAAATTTATGACCCTTGACAGCTTCTTATCCCACCATATTTACTCTTATGATAAACTTAAGCAAACTCGTAATCACCGTCACACCCAGGGTCTGGCAATGGCTCTACCTGAAATCTCAAATTCCAAAATCCCACTCTGATTGCAGCTCTGCATCATATTCACTCTCCCTCTGGATCATTTCTGCTATATCTGGGCTTCACCTCATTAAAGTTTCTAGTTCCAGACTACCATCCCTTTTTCCCAATATATTAGCTTCCTCTTGAACTCACTACTCTGTATAACTGGCTGAGACTTCAAGATGTTCCAGTTCAATTACTTCTATTTCTCCACCCCAGACTCTGCACGCAAGGAATTCAATCAACTCAAAACTTTTGCTGCTTTCACACCTGGCTTGCCTGTGCAATACATTACTTTGACAATCATATTTACTAACTTCAGCCTGGTCCAAGCAGCGTTGACCTTCCATTATCAGTCAGTGGCCAACTGTCAGAACAGTGATCTCCTGTTCCTGAGTGGCCACTCAAAATATTCACCATCACCCTCAAAAGCTTTACCTAGGGGTGCTAGTAAACGTTCAATCAACAGCCCTTTGAAAAACAACACTAACAAAAAAGCCCAAATTTGTAGCATTTGCTGATTTTTAAACTGTAAATGTTCAAATGATGGGTGATTCCAAATTACTAACGTGACATCACTGAATGCAGAGTGGGGAAGCAACGTGTGGTAAGTAGCATACCTTCATATGGCCTTTCCACCAAATACAACCTGGTTTCTGTTCTCAGACACAATAGATATAAATAATCTCAAGAGTATAATTAACAGTGAAAGGTAGTAAAATAATTAGGAAACCTTGATTCTTGAGTATTTATTACCTTCACTTAAAATATAATTTAACTATAAATTTATTTAATTTACATTTTAATAATAGCCATGTTTAACAACTAGCTCTCAAAATTCCTGAAAACTCAGCGATTAGCTCCTATAAGCCTCAGCATGTCACTGCCTTTGCACCATTGCAAGCTTTCATTTCTCTTAGCTGATGATCCTGCCTCATACTCTACTGAAACACATTCAAGATTGCCCATTAATGAAATTTAAAACATCCCTTGACCCCTGACCCTGTGTCTACATCTACTCATCTTTTTTATACCTGCATATCATTTTTATCAGAAATTCCATTAAAAAGAGTCCATATTACAGTAGTAGTTTCTATATCCTTACCCTCATTCCTTGCTTTTTCTCTGAAATTTTATGACATCACTATGGGAAAAAGCCATAAATTGCATCCATAATGCAAGGATTTTTTTCTTTCAGTTTTCTGATTGCTTTTTTGAGCAATTCTTGCAGCATTTGGCTCTATTGCATCTTCTTTCTATCTTAAATATTCTTTCTTCTTGAGTGCTGTTTGGCCTTAGGCATTCTGTGAATCATGAGAGACTGGGTATGGTACCCTCCATGAGCATCCCTGCAAGGACCAGCTAGCTTATCAAACTGGCCCCCTGCAGCTGACGGATGCTGGCCAGGTAAACAAAATATTTGCTGCAGTTGAGGCTGGGAGACTCATAGTCTTTCCAGATGTAGTGGGTACAGAAGCTCTTGCCTGTTTTCTTGAGAAGAGGTGACTACTTAGTAAACTACTTGGCTCCTGAGCCTCTCATCACTTATGGGATTGCTGCTGCTTCTTGTATCCCAGAAGTTGGACCTGAGGCCCAATCCTAGATAAAAGAAAGAACACATCTAAGGGGGCCCAGCAAAAGGGGGAATATATTCAGAACACTTACAACAGGTGACTCAAACTGAAATAGAACTGAGGCAGAGGTGAAAACACAGCTAGAATAAAATAAAGATACACACACACATGAACACACACACACACACACACACTCAGGCAATGCATGTTTTCAAAACATTTATGATCTGACATCAGCTTATTAGCTCAGATTTCGTTCTCTAAACCCAACCCAGTAGCTATCTCAGTAGGTACAGGAAGGGTGGTAAATCTGGAACCCAATGTGAAAACTGTGAGAAATTCCGCAGGAGATAAAAGGTGTTCAGGCTCTTGCATGAGTAACTTCAGATAAGAGAGGATAACATAGCACAGGCTTACATGAATAGCAAGAACCAGAAAGATAACATTGAATGCTGGCAAAAACTACAAAATAGGGTAAGTGCTAGTAGGAGAGCAAATGCTGATTTATAGAGCAATCTAGCAGTCTGTAATGAAATATTTGCATATCCTATGACTCACCAATCCTTCTTCCAAATATATCAGAGCCTCAGGATATAACTGTCCAGTTCGTGTGTTGGGCAACTCCAGGGCTTATCTTTCACACAGGGTATTGCAAGTGTATACTACATATGAAATTACTTGTGTTTTATAGACACACAAAGTTGAAACAAATGTTCAGTTGCTACATTTATAACTCATTGAAAAATAGGATGAATGTGTTGAAAAATCCTTTGATATTAATACATATAATTAATTTAAATACGTGGCTATATTTATTTCTAAAAAAAAGTAAAATACTAGAAATTCTTTATGTCTAACTTATCTTTTTAATAAAAGTTATCTATTATGATTAGAAATATTTAAAAATGATGGAGGCAAAAACAATCAGACATATCATGCATAAAAGTATGTGCTTTCCTATCTTGTTTCTTAAATAATTTTATCTTGACCTGTCAGTGAGAATTTTTTCCCTCACCTCTCATAATTCAATATCCTGAATCCAGAGAAATGGCTGTTTCCATCTGTTTCACTTAGAATAATCAATACTTAGATAAGTTCATGCATAATAATGAATATGTATCTCCCAGAACGTGCTTTGCCAAATTTTGTGACATAATTTTATCCAAGATCAGGACCTTGACAGAAGGGTATCTGCATTTTCATTTTATTTTACAAGGGATATGGGAATGCTGACTATCTACTTTCTACTTTTTCCCCATATTATTGCTTTGTAAAAGGAAGCATTCTGCCACAGTGAAATAGACATGTGTTTCGAAAAATTCTCCCTTTAGGCCCAAACATGGGCTAACTTCAATAAATGAAAGTGGCATAGTTTACAGAATTGGTTTCTCACTAAGTATTTAGTTGAATCAGCTTTTTAGAAGCCTTCAGATTTTTAAGAGAAGCAAAAGAAAAAGCATTCTTCCAGCATCAAGAAACCACTTTGCCACAGATAATTGTCTCATTTAATTTGCATTCCAATGCATACCAAACTGAAAAATAACAATACAATACTCAGGAGTCCAATCCGATGGAAGACTTCCTATCAAGTAATAAAGTGACAAGAGAAATAAAATGGGAGAGGAAGAAGGGCTGGGAGGAGTGACTCAGTGAAGTTGATGGGTCGGTTGCAAATTCCCAAGTTCAGGTTATCAACCTTTCTTCCTGCTTTACTACTAGCTCCTCTTCCACCAGAAAAAAAAAAAAAAAAAAAAAAAAAAACAGACAGCCTAAGATATCAGCTGACAAACTTCATTATTGATGGCGTCAGGTGGTAGATCAATGCTGGAGGAAAATCAATGGTAAAAATATTTTTCGGTGGTGCATACAGATGAAGAGTCTCAGCAGCATTTCTTGATGGAAACCACAAAAGTTCGCACACCCCCAAGAGTCATTGTTTCATAGGAGGCAAGACCTTACCTGGTGTTTTAGAGCTACTAATTTGCTCCTATATGTTTTCCTGCATTGTAGATCTGTAACTGTTTGCTACAAAACGGCAAGGCAGAATGAAGGAAGCAAAGAAGGAAGGAAGGAAGGAAGGAAGGAAGGAAGGAAGGAAGGAAGGAAGGAAGGAAGGAAGGAAGGAAGGAAGGAAGGAAGGGAGGGAGGGAGGGAGGGAGGGAGGGAGGGAGGGAGGGAGGGAGGGAGGGAGGGGAATGGAAGGGAAGGGAAGGACAAGGGAGGGGGTGAAAGAGAGATAAAGATTCCACTAAAAATAAAATATAATTTCTCATGTAGTGGTTTGTTTCATGGATATTTACTACATATATGTCCATTTAATAAGGTGAAAGACTGGAAACCTTAAGAGTTAGAAAGCACGCCTAAATTGAAAAGAGTATATCAATTTTTCATTTGAAGAGAGTAAGTCAAGATAGTTTTCCTTGCATGGAAAGATGATGCTCTACAAGAAATTCCATGCTAAGGGATGCTTATTTAAAATGGGAGAATGATAGGGAAGCAATTCTAAAGAATCACCCTGATTTACAGCCTCTAGTCCCAAAACAGCCTCACACTATGTCAGTTTTCTTTCCAAGTCATCAATCAATTCAGATCAGAGTACTCTCCTGCCCTGAAGCTTGCAGATATTCTGAAGAAGTGCCCAGACAAGATTATTACCAGGTGAAGTGGGGAGTAAGTGAAAGGGTATCACCAGAGACAGGTTAACTTTGAAGGGGAATCAGCAATTTTGGATATAATAGCCAAAGAAGGAATTGGTTAAAAGGCGACATATAAACCAAACATGAAGGAGGAAAGAATAACATGTGAATATCTGGTAAGAATAGCAGTGCAGAAGCACTGAGTTAAGACTGTGTGGCTATTGAAATGTAAGCTTTAGGTCTCACTTGTGACAGATATCTTCCAACATTCTGAAAGGAACTCTAATAATCTTGTCTGTGTAATTGTGAAGTCGTTTCCTTAAAGGGGCCTCTCAAAATTGTATAAGCTCCAGGAGCCATAAAACTTGGACCTGCCCTTGTGTGTTAGTTACCCAGTTGAGGTCCACAGAAATGAACATGCTCCCTAGCAAACAGAAGAGAACCTGTTATTCTGTCAGAATTGCATCCCATCAGGAGAGAAAAACCTATGTTCTTGAGATAAGTTACATGACTTTCACCAATAGAAACTGGAGAACACTATTTCAAGGGAAAAAAGTACAGAAGTCCTAATAAGTCTTCATTTACTTTCTCAGAGGAAATGAAGTATAATTTACTAAGTATTAATGTGATTTGTAAACTTCATAACTTATCTTTTTTGATTTATATATAGCGTATTTCCAAATACTGATTAGCAGTCAAACACTCAAGTTTAAGGCTGTGAATAGAGGGATCCAGGAAGCTTATGTCCTTCCATGAAATAATCTTGAGTGAACAGGACTAGAAGAGGCTGGTAGTAGAAACTTAAAATAAGCTGATGAAGTTCAGAGCCCTGCAGTAAAGACAGTAGCAAGGGCAGAAGAAGCAACATCAAAGGGGCTGAAAACCTGATAGCCGATATTCATATTTCTAACAAATACCTCACACTCAAGAGAACCCATCAGGATATCCCATTGGCTCATACTCTGAAATCCTTCTAGAACATTTCCTCTTGCCACTTCTTCCACCACTACTCTTCTGCTTTAAGCAATTATCATTTCTTCCCTGATTTTTTCAGCAGTGCCCAAACCATCCTGCCTCCTTCCAGACCTTCACCTCCCTTACAACCTATTTATACTCCACAGTCAGAGTAATCTTTTAAAAAGAAGTCAGATCATGAAATTATTTGTCAGACTGAAATCAAATCCACAAGGTCCAGTATGATCTTTATTTCTAACCCCACTCCTCTTTCTGCCTTACTTTTTACATCTTTCTCCCATTGCTTACTCTGCTCCAGCCATATTGGCTACCTTGCTTTTCTTCGACTATAGCAAGCACACTCCTATCTTGGGGTTTTGCACTTTCCATTCTTACCAAATAGCCACATGATATTCCTTCCTCTTTCAAATTTGGCTCACATGTTACCTTTTAAACAATGCCCTCTTTGGCCATTGTATCTGAAACTGCAGCTTTCCTTTCAACATTCCCTATTTCTGTTCCCAATTTATTTTTCATATTAGCATGTATTATCATCTATAATTTTATATTTGTTTATTGTCTGCAACTAAAATGTAAGGTCTATGAGGGCAAGGCATTTTATATTTTACTTACTGCTCTATTCCCAGTGCCTAGAATGGGACTAGCAGCAGAATGATACACATGGGACTCTGAATTAGCTCACTAATGTATCCAGCATAAGCATAAACTCTTGGCAAGACATTAAGAGTTCTTTATAAGATATCCTCAACTGACCTTTCAGACTCATTGCTTCCCATTCCTCCTGTATACTCTGCCATCCAGTTAGGAAAAGCTATATTCCATTACTTCCTTAATATATCAGGTTCTTTCATGCCTTAATCTCTTGCTCACATTGTGCCTTCTGCCTGGAATATCTCTTTTTATCTTCGCATTCTTTCCCTAGCCAACCTCTGCATATCTCTAGAGACCAAATTCCAGTGTCTTTCCCTCTGTGAAGTCATCTGTGACTCTTCTAGACAGAATTAATTAATCCCTACTCAATGCTCCTGGAGTATATTTTACATGTCTCTTTTAAAATAATCAAATTATGCCGGGCGCGGTGGCTCAAGCCTGTAATCCCAGCACTTTGGGAGGCCGAGACGGGCGGATCATGAGGTCAGGAGATCGAGACCATCCTGGCTAACACGGTGAAACCCTGTCTCTACTAAAAAATACAAAAAACTAGCCGGGCGAGGTGGCGGGCGCCTGTAGTCCCAGCTACTCAGGAGGCTGAGGCAGGAGAATGGCGTGAACCCGGGAGGCGGAGCTTGCAGTGAGCTGAGATCCCGCCACAGCACTCCAGCCTGGGTGACAGAGCGAGACTCCGTCTCAAAAAAAAAATAATAATAAAATAAAATAAAATAATCAAATTATATCTCAGTTATTTACACCTTTATTTACTCATTTTCTGAGTATCATTCATTTAACAAATTGATAGCGGCAAGAGACAGACAAATTCCTAGGCAGACAAGGGTGGGTCCCCAGGCCTGACAAATTAAAGCCTGAAAACCAAGCTGCAGGTTCTGGGTAAAGTCCCTGACTGGAGTGAGAACTTCCTCAGTGCCTTTTAGCCAATTGAGTGGTGCCTTTTCCAGGCCCATGGACCAACAGGCATGTACTCCTCCATTCAGAGCCCATAAAAACCTCAGACAGTCACAGGTTGGGACTACCCAGTTTTGGGTGGGGCTACCCACTTGGTGTCCCCTCTTCACTGAGACCTGTATACTCTGGTCCAGCTGCAGCCTTGCACGTAGTCAGCTCCTATGCCGGAGCCTGAAGCTGCCCAACCAGCCACAGTAGCTGGTGCCCCTGGGTGTCCTCGGCGGGCCTTAGATCAGGCCAGTAGCCCAAGCTGAGCACAGCCTGCTGGCCAAGTGGGCAGAGCAAGCACAGGGGCAAGTCCAGAGCTGAGCAAAGGCAGGGCAAGAGTGCCTCCAGCCATGGAAATTTCTGGCTGGTGAAGCAGCACTCGAAATAATCCTCTGTCAAAATCTTTAGGCGGTGTATACACCTCAATGGATTAAAGGACATCAAACTAGAAAGTGATCCATTGAGAATATTTAAATAACCTAAAATAAGCACAAATTTAGAAAGTGGAATTAACCAATACGACATATTTCAAGAAATTATAAAAGAACGACAAAAAGTGTTATCCTGTGAGTAGAAAATTTCATACAAGAGGGATTCCCACACCACCCAAGCAAACACACACACACACACACACACACACACACACACACACACACACAATTTGCTCCAAAGAAAAAAGTGAGAATTTTATCAGTATACCTATTCAGGCTTCCTGCTAGTCATCATCAACTTAACTGCCTCATTGATCTCAAATAAGCTTTTGAGGGAGAGAGGCAAAAAAATTCCAGAAAGAAACCAGCATATGAAACAGGGCGACATGCTTTAAGAAGGACTATTAAGGGAGTTGCAGGATGAAAGAGCAACATGATTGTTTATATTTAACAATTCAAAAACACTCTTCAATTTTAATTCCATTTTTATAGGCAACAAAACTAGATTATAAATTACCTGGGGATTTTGGTTTCTGGTTTGGCAAGTTAGGAGCTTGGAAGTTGTTACTTTGTCCTAACAACAAGTAAGAAGTCCAACAAACTGACAACTGAACTTAACAAACTGAAAAATCAATAACTCTTGTATCTATCAGAGAAGTGAGGGTACAGGGCAAATCACTGCCCCCAAAATTGGAGAGACAGGTAGGTGAATACAGGGAATCATAACATAGCAAAGCAGAAGACTACAATCAGAACACTCCCCAGGCGCCAGTGCCAGGATAGAAAAACCTGAACTAGAATTGATGAATTACTTGAGGCTTAGTATGGACAAGCTTGAGAGGTAACAACTCTGGAGGATCTAGTCACAGAGGAGTCCCCACAGTTTTGGGAGTTTTACCTCCAGGATTTGGACCAGGTTTCCACGGTCAATATTGGACAAAAATCCCCTGTTGCTTCCAGCAGGGGTAGGAGAAAAGTAACCCTTTCAAAATATACCACAGCATTATTTTCTTAATAAATCCTGACTTTAGAAGCAACTATTTTACCAGAGCCTAAACTATTGAGTTTCTCTCAGAGCTCAATCAATCCAGGGAAGAGAAATACCCAACTCTAGCCCACTGTAGTCATCATATCCTATTTAAGCCCAAGAAGCACTTGTGCAGTTCATAGTCCAGACACACTAAAAAACTGATCTCTTTAGGTATGTAAATGATGAGTTGATGGGTGCAGCAAACCAACATAGCACATGTATATCTATGCAACAAACCTGTGCATTGTGCACATGTACCCTAGAACTTCAAGTATAATAATAAAAAAATTAATACAAAAACTGAGTTCTAACCAAAGAACTATAGAACACTTCCCCTCTCCCACACCTTACCACACTATTAAACGCCTATGTACTGAAGTTTCTTTTACCCAATACATCATGTCTAGCTATTGAGAAAAAATTACAAGGCATGTCAAAAAACAATAAACAGAACTTGAAGAGAAAGAGCAAGTACTGGAACCTCAGTCAGATATGGCAGAGATGTTGGAATATCAAACTGGAAATTTAAAGGTAATATCATCAATATGTTAAGGGCTCCTGGATAAAGAAGACAGCATGCAAGAAAATATGTGCAATGTAATCAGAAAAAATGGAACTTCTATGAAAGAATGGGGGAAAAGAAATGCTGGAGATTAAAAGCACTGTAATAGAAATGATGAATGCCTTTGATGGGCTTATTAGTAGAATGGCTATGGCTGAGAAAAGAATCTCTGCACTTGAGAATATTTCAATAAATGTCCAAAACTAAAAAGTAAGAACAAAAAGAGTGAGAGGAAAATCCAGAAAATAATATTTCAGAACCATGGGGCAGCTACAGAAAGTGTAAATATGTATAACAGGAACACCAAAAGAAGAAGAAAGAGAAAGGAACATGAACAACATCTGAGGAAATGATGACTGGGAGTTGCCCCCCAATTAATGTCAGACAGCAAACTTCAGATCCGGGAAGCTAACACCAAGCAGGATAAATGCCAGGCATATCATACACAAACTTCAGATAATAAATGATGAAGAAAAAAACTTGAAAGATGCAGGAAAAATCTACTTTGCCTATAGAAAAGAGAAGAATAACATCCAACATATCAGAAATGTGCAAGCAAGAATGGAATGGGATATTGAAAGCATTGGGAGAAGAAAGCCACCAATCTAGAAATCTGTAACCTGCAAAATGATCCTTCAAAGGTCAGGAAGAAATGAAGATTCTGAGACAAGCAAAAATTGAGGGAATGTGTTGGCAGTAGACATACCTTGTAAGAAGTGTTAAAAGAAATTCTTCAGAGAGAAAGGAAATAGTATAGCTCAGAAACTCAAATCAACATAAAGAAACATAGAGCATCAGAGAAGGAACAAATGAAGGTAAAATAAAAATTTTTGTATTTTTTACTTCTTTTTCTTTTTCTTTTTTTTTTTTTAGACACGGCCTTGCTCTGTTGTTCAGGCTGGAATGCAGTGGTGTAATCATAGCTCATTGCAGCCTGGACCTCCTCAGTCCAAGTAATCCTCCCATCTCAGCCTCCCAAGTAGTTGGGACCACAGACATGCACCACCATGCCTGACTAATTTTTAAAATTTCTGTAGAGATGGGGTCTCTCTACGTTGCCAGAAGTGGTCTCAAACTCCTGGGTTCAAGAGATCCTCCTGCCTTGGTCTCCCAAAATACTGGGATTACAGCCATGAGCCACCATACCTGGCCTTCTTATTCTTAGTTGATCTAATAGATAAGAGCTTGTTCAAAATAGTAACAATGTATTTGATTACATATGCTTATGAGTATGTGTACACACACACACCCATATATACTTACGTATAAATGAAACGAGACAGCAATGATATATAAGATAGGAAGAAGTGGTATCATTTTGTTACTGGAAGGTATTTACATGATCCTTGTAGTGGTCTAGTGCTATTTGAACATAAGCTTTCCTTAGGGTAAATTTATATTTCAAACTCTAGGAAATTCACTAAAAGTTTAAGAACAGGTACAAATAATATGCTAAAAAAGGAGAGAATATTGAATCATATAAAACATTTAAATAAATCCACAAAAGGCAGAAAAAGAGTGGATAAAAAATTGGAGCAAAGAACTAAGGAAATGAATAGAAAACAGTAACAAACATTATAGATATTAATTAAATTACATCAATAATCACTTTAAAAAATCAATCAATGGTGTGAACACACTAGTCGACAGAGATTGTCAGATTGTATATATAAAAAAAGACCCAACTGTATGTTTTCTACACAAACAAAACAAAACAACAACAAAAAAACACTTTATAAAGACACATAGAGGTTAACAGTTAATAGATGGAGAAAAATATACCATGCTAACATTAATAAAAAGAAAGCAGGAGTAGTTTGTTAGGATGTCTCTTCTGTCTGAAATTTATGTATTTAAGACAGAGCAGACATCATATGTTAGGAAAGTTATCGGTGATAAACGGGGACAACACATAATTATAAACTGGTTAATTCCTCAAAAAGATATACTAATCCTTAATGTGTATGAGCCTAACAACAGAGTGTCAAAATATGAGGCAAAAACTAATAGACAAGCAAGGAGAAATAGATGCATCTACTGTCATAGTTGGAGTTTTAACACTACCAGAAATTGACAGATTTAGCAGGCAGAGAATCAGTAAGAACATAGTTGAATTCAACAGCCCCATCAAGAAACTAGATATATTTAGCTAGGTGCAAAAGTAATGCGGTTTTGTCATTAAAAATAATGGCCCCCCCCCAAAAAAAACAAACGCATTTACTCTCCACCAACCTAACAATTGACATCTATAGACCGCTTTACCCAACAATAGCAAATTACACATTCTTCTCAAGCTCACAGGAAACATGCACCAAGATAGACCATATTCTGGGTCATAAAACACATCTTAACAAATTTAAAAGAATATAAATCATAAAATATCTGCTTTTAGACCACAATGGATTAAACTGGAAATCAATAACAGAAAGATAGTAAGATAATTCCAAATTATTTGGAGATTAAATGACATACTTGTTGTCAACGTTAACATATGAGTCAAAGAAGAAATCTCAAAAGAAATTTTAAAATATCTTAAACTAAATGAAAACATAAGTTATCAAACTTTGTGGGATGCAGCAAAGCAGTGATTAGAGGGATATTTATAGCACTAAATGCATACGCTAGAAAAGAAGAAAGATTTAAAATTAATAATCTAAACTTTTAATATAGGAAACCAGAAAAAGAAAAGCAAATTAATTTCAAAACAAATACAAGAAAATAATAAAAATTTGAGCAGCAATCAGTGAAATTGACAATAAGAAATTAATAGTGAAAATCAACAAAATCAAATGTTGATTATTTGAAAAGATCAAAATAAATAAATAAATAAATAAGCCTCTATACAGGCTAAGTAAGAAAAATAGAGAAAGGACAGAAATTAATAATAGCAGAAATACAGAGGGGTCATTACTATGTATTTCATGGATATTAAATGTATGATACAAGAATATCATGAACAAATCTATACCCACAAAGTTGATAATCTAGAAAAAATGGAGCAATTTTTGAAAGACACAAATGGCCAAAACTCATACAAGAAAAAATAGACAGGTCTGAATAGGCTTCAATCTATTTTAAAAATTTAACAAATAATTAATAACATCCCAAAAAGCATCAGGCCCAGATGGGATCCCTAGTGAATTTTACTAAAGAATCAGTTATACCATTCTCTACAGTCTACTCCATAAGAAAGACACAGAGGAAATACTTTCTAATTCACTCCTTGAGGCCAGCATTATATAAGTTAATACCAAAACCAGACAAAGACATTACAAGAAAATAAAACTATAAAACAATATCTCTCATGAATATAGATGCAAAAATCCTAAAAAATATTAGCAGATCAAATTCAAAAGCATATAAGAAGAATTTTACACCTAGAACAAGTGAAATTTATCCCAGCTATGCAAGGCTAGTTCAACATTCAAAAATCAATTTACTCCATCACAACAACAAGCTAAAGATGAAAGATCACATGATCCTTCCAATAGATATAGAAAACACATTTGATAAAACCCACACCCATTCATGATAAAAACTCACAGCAAATTGGGAAGAGAGGGAACTTACTCTAGTTAATTTAAAAAATTATAAACCTATATTGCTAACATCATATTTAATGGTGAAAAACTTGAAGCTACACTTCTGAGATCAAGAGCGAGGCAAAGGCAGGGTATGGTGGTTCATGCCTGTAACCCCAGCACTTTGGGAAGCTGAGACAAGAGGATTTCTTGAGATATATATATATATACACACACACACACACACACACACACACACACAATATATATATACACACACATATGTATACATACTATATATATAAAAAATATATATAAAATCAGCTGTGCATGTTAGTAGATGACTGTGGTTCCAGCTACTCAGGAGACTGATGTAGGAGGATTTCTTGATCCCAGGAGGTGGAGATTGCAGTGAGCCATTGTTGTATCACTGCACTCCAGCCTGGGTGACAGAGTGAGACCCTGTTTCAAAAAACATCAAACAAATAAAAAAGAACAAGAAGAGAATGTCCCCTTTCACCACTGCTTATCACCATCATACTGGAAATCCTAGCTAATTCAATAAGACAAGACAAGAAAATAAATATATACATATTGGTAAAGAATAAATAAAACTACCTTTGTTCACAGATGAAATGACTGTTTATGTAGAAAATCCAAAAGAATTGGCAAAAAGTCCCTACTGGAACTATTAATAATAAGCAATTACAGCAAGATTGCTGGATAAAAGGCTACTATACAAAAGACTGTTGCTTGCCTATATACCAGAAACGATCCGTTGGGATTTCAAATGAAAATAATTGATCAATGAAAGCAAATGATCAATTGGGATTTAAAATGAAAACATTGATCAATTGGGATTTAAAATGAAAATAACTGTTATATAAAATACACAGAGAACTCTTAAAACTCAACAATAAGGAAACAAACAAACCAATTAAAAAGCTCTGAACAGATAGCTCGCCTAAGATATCCAGATGTGAAATAAGGTCAGATGCTTTACATCATAATCATTAGGGAATTGCAAATTAAAACATTAATGATAACCATTATCTACCGACCTATTAAAATGGCTAAAATGCAAATCAGTAACAGTACAAAATGCTGGTAAGGATGTGAAGCAATGGGAATTCTCATGCTTTGTTGACAGAAATGAAAAATTGTAAAGCCACTTCGGAAGACAATTTGGCAGTTTCTTATAGAACTAAACACATTATTACCACATGATCCAGTAATCATGCATCTTGGTATTTACCCAAATGAATTGAAAACTTTTATCCACACAAAAATATGCACACAGATGTTTATAGCAGCTTTAGTCATAATTGCCAGACCTTGGAAGCAACCAACATGTCCTTCCATGGGTGAATGGATAGACTGGTACACACAAACAATAACATATTAGTCAACACTAAGAAGAAATTAGCTTACAATGCCATGAAAAAAAAAAAAAACATGGAAAAACCTTACATACCAAATACTAAGTGAAACAAGCCAATCTGAAAAGCCAATCTGAAAAGGCAAAACTACTGAGACAGTGAAAAGATCAATGGTTTCCATTGGTTTGGGCTGCAGTGATGAATAGGTGGAAGAGAGAGGATTTTGAGGGCAGTAAAACTACTCTGTACAATACTATAATGGTAAATTCTTGTCATTACACATTCCCCCCAAATGATAGAATATACAACACTAAGAGTAAACTATGGATTTTGGGGAATAATGATGTGTTGATGTCAGTTCCTTGACTGTAGCAAATGTACCATTCTAGTGTGGGATGTTGATAGCCGGGGAGACTACACGTATGTGGAAGTACAGGGTTTCTGGGAAAGCTCTGCATCTTCTTTGCAATTTTTTAATGAACCTAAAACTGCTCTGAAAAAGAAAGTCTATTAAAAATATTTAGCTGTTCAGCACCAATTTTATCCACAAAATTCAGTTAATTTACAACTATTTTGAAAAAAAATCAAAAGTAATGCCTAGACTTTTCAATAGCTATCTTCCTATATCTATTAATTCATAATTTTGTTAAAAATTTTGCTTAGGAATAAGTATATCTTTTACAATAATCTCAGTTAAATGTTGTCCTCTTGGAACCAGAATCTCTGTCTGCCTATTTGTTTGAATTTGCCAAAAACATTTAAGTAAATCTGATTTTATAGAGTGCATTCCTTTAGAGTGCTTTTTTGAATGGAAGAAATCTTGCTTCTTTTCAATCTCTGGTAAACTGGCTTAAAAAAATTAGTTATAGGAGGCAGAAAAAACGTGTCTATCTTTCAAATTCTTAGCTGTTGAAAGATGAAATTTCAGATCCCACTGGACAGGATAAGGTGGCTGGGCAGCACCTCTTGGGGAGTATGGATTTTGGATTATGCCCTAACAGATGGATTTTCCTTGATTGAGGTGAAAGGTGGAACTAACCTAAGAGATGAACTCATGGGTAATTCTATAGATAAACACTTTCAGAGTAGAACTGTAAATGTGGTGATTCTCTGAAGAAAACCTATGGGTATTTTTTTTTTAAGTATTCCAATAAAAAGTCATCAGAAAACTTCTGGAAAATGATTCTTGAAGATTGAGAAGACTGCAAGAGATTTAAGGGGAACATGAGTATTGGAAAAGATTTAGAATTATTCTCCAATAGTGTTATTCCTGACCCTACTTACCAACCTGGCTTACAAAGTGCCTCAGAGAAATATTTCTAATGTGTAACAATGCCCAGGAAGATATGGTTTAGCATTACTCAGGTCAAACTCCAATATCAAGCCCAAAATGTTGCCTACATTCCTTGGTAGCAGATATTAGATTCAAACACTATGCTTCAGGAAAAGTCATAGCTACTGTGATTTAAAATACACTTGAAAGTATTGTGAGACAAACAGATTTGTAGCAAATGAGATTTAGTCTATTAATTTATAAATGCTGTAAGCACCACCTCCTTTCTACCCACCAACCACCACTGGTACTTTTTATAATAAAGATAGCTAAAGTCATAAGTAAGTCTGTGAAGGAAGTTCATGGCGTCACAAACTTTGAGGTTATTTTTCTTCCCCTGCTTCTCTATATGAAGAGTTCATTTTCTCCCTATAACATAAACTAACCATAAAAATAAAAATGAGAATAGGCTGGGCATGGTGGCTCACACCTGTAATCCCAGCACTTTGGGAGGCCCAGGTGGGTGGATCACCTAAGGTCAGGAGTTCGAGACCAGTCTGGCCAACATGGCAAAACCTCATCTCTTCTAAAAATACAAAAATTAGCTGGGTGTGTTGGCATATGCCTGTAATCCCAGCTACTCAGGAACTTGAGGCAGGAGAATCTCTTGAACCTGGGCGATGGAGGTTGCAGTGAGCCGAGATCATGCCACTGCACTCCAACTTAAGAGACAGAGACTCTGTCTCAATAAATAAATAAACAAAAGAAGAGTGAAAATAACACACACACACACACACACACACCCCATACAGCCAAACAGCATAAACATCAGTGTGTGTTTCATTTCTGTGCCTTTCTAGAGACCCTAAGAAATTTGATCTACTCTATTTTGAAGAAATCTCTTTCAAATTGATTAGTAACTTATGGAAGAGCATAAGAACTATGAATGATTAAAGTAGGTTACCTTGAGAACAAATAGATATCTAGAAGAATTTCCTTTAAATCTGGAGACCCAATATAACATTCCTAGTGAACCTGAAGACAGTTGATCAGACCAAGAAATATCTAGTCAGTTCTAGACATGTGCTATTGGCTTATATACCATAATGTCTTACTTTCCAACAATGCTTTATGTAATATTCCTTTTTTTTCTCCCTATTGTCTTCCTAGCTCTGCAATTCTTAGTTCATTTTGGTTTGTAGTTACTGAAAGATGTACCACTAGAGTGGGCTTTCTTTCAGAAAGTCTTATCATCTTTGGTCACAGTAAACTCATTAACAGTTTCAATGTAATTATGATCTGAAGGGATCTTTACGATTTGTGTACTATAGCTGGTATTTCTGTTTGCTGTTACTGGTCTCCACAACTACTAAATGTGCCAATTAAAGTGGTTAAGGGATATATAAGTAATATTATAAATTAAGCATCAAAACATAAAATATTATTCCTATAATAAGTGAATACCTTAGGGAAAAATGAGAGGTGTATTTTGAGGGCAACTTTATCACGAAAACACATTTCAGTATTATTTTTGTTTACTTTAGAGTTGTCAGTCATTAAAATTCACTAATTATTATAAAAATCATTTACCAGTCCAACCAGCCTCCTAAGATTTTCACTGGGGAAAAGAAAAATTACCATCTGCAAGCTCCTATGATACGGAAATCTCATTTGCAAAGCAACACAAGAAATGTTTATTTGGTGGGACTGATTAAAAGCACTATTAAATATTCATCAATTCCTCCATTTCCTTCCTTCCTCTTCTTTTATTGTGCTAGCAATACTGACAGATAAGGTCCTATAGTCTAACACTTACATAATCAAATGCAAACACCTAATATCATAACCAAAGAGAAAGGCATTCAGAAAGCTGAAAAAGAGACCAATAGCTTGATTTCTTTTTTTAATTCTTTATGGATAAGGTACTACAAAAAATGAACTATATATTTCATAATAGAGCATTTTCTTTGCTTAAACAGGCAATATTTATCCCCTCAAATATTAAATTTTGGATTACTTTATTTTCTTTTATTTTTCTGTCAACTTGACAGCAGACACTGAGATCATAGAGGTGTGACTAAGGAATTACATCTTCAGTTTCCTTCCAACAAGGTGACCACTTGGCAAGAACTCCAGTTCTCAGAAACTGTGACTCATACCCTGATCAAACGCATTAAAGGTCATCTAAGTAATGCCAGGAAAAGAATGTGGCTCCCTGCCAAGGCTTCTCTTCCCACCTCATAAGTAGAAACAAGGTTCATGTTTCCAAATAGTACAATGCAGTTTTATTTACAAACTTCAGTGTTTTAGCCAGTCATAGGGTTGACATTGCAAATGAAGTATTCTGAACTAGTGCTGCAGTGCTTGGAACATTATGATATTGAGGTTCGTGACAGACACAGCACTGATGTCAGATGTGCATCTGGTTTGACATGGGGCTAGAAGCAAAACAAATTATTATTTTATAGAATAATTGTATTTGAATGCTTATTGTAACATTTCCTGAAGTAAATGACAAGAGTAGAATATCATTAACAGAGTTCTACAATTAAACCTGGCAACACTCTTGAAAAGAACATTGGCTTTTGTCATAATTCCATTAAGTATATCCAATTTAATGACTGATGAATGGCACTTTACTGTTTTCCTATCTTTAAATTTTAGTAACATGGTGAGATTGAACTTTGGAACTTGTGTCCACATGCATTTCTTATTCAAGAGTCCTGTTTTCATATTTTAAATAGGTGTCTACAACAGTGTTATACGGGGGAGAGAGAAATATTGTTGACTATTTGAAGTAAAAATTCATCCTTGGTGACAGCTGACTTCACCTTCTGAAAACGTGGTATTTGAGTTATAGAAAGGCTGTAGTAGGAAAAATAAGTAAAAACAATAGAGAGATGGTTGTCATTCAGAAGATCACAAATGTGACTAAAATAATATATATTCAGCCACTTTAAAGGTTCAGCATGCCTTGTCCAGTCCCTTTTATCATCTTCCTTTTTTATTTGTCTTGTTGAAATTGTCCTACTTTTCCTGGCAAATTATTCTACATGTTGAAAGTCACTACAGATCTGCAAAGACTCTAAAGTCATTCCTTCTTTGGATTTTATTGTAAATGAACTAATTGGTGTAAATGCTTCATTTCTTTTTATTTTCCATGCACCACTTACTCCCTTGATCTTATCTTCTTCAGAATATTTTTATAGCAAACCTCTAATTCTGGTTAAGTTTATTTCTCCACCTATTCTATACTTGCAGTCATGCTAAATGTAGCTGGGGAAAAAAGGCACTGCAACCACATAGACTATATTTGATTCAGTTTAAATTCAAGACTATGAACTTTAAAGGAATCCATACTGGCGGTAAGAAGTCTTTGTACACTTTACTTGTATATTCAGTAGTCCACTTTCCTAGGTTTACTATTCTGTAATTTCTCTTTTCTTAAACCCCTAATCTCTTCTTGCCCATCTCTGCTTTCGACCAAAGACTATGTTTCTATTTCACTGAGAAGAGAAGCACCCAGAAGATAATTTCTTCAAGCTCTCACTACTATATCTTCTCAGCCACCATGATCTGTACTCATGTATTTGCCTCCCTTTCTGTTGCAACAGATGGATTCTTTGAGTTTCTAAGATCATTGCCTCCACTTCTGCAATAGATCTCAGCAATTCTTGTCTGCATGGGCACATTGCTTCAAGGATTTCCCCCCTTTTTATCTGTTTTATCAATTTTTCTTTTTCCTTTCAGTCATGCCAACATCCTGCTGTTTCTTCCATTATAAAAAACATATAAATTTTTCTTAGTCCTATGTTTGACTCCAATTGCTTTCTCTAATTTGTAGCAAAAATTCTCAAAAGCCTTGTTTGCAATCCTTCTCTAATTTCTCTTCTCCATTTTCTCTTAAGCCCATTCCAGTGAGGTTCTCCCACATCACTATACTGAAATCATTCTTGTGGGTCATGGATAATGTCCACAGTGCCAAATCTAGTGGTGAATTCTAAACCCTCATCTATTTTAGTCATCAGAAACTTTTAACCCACTCTCTGCTCTTGGTTTTCCTCCTGCCTCAGTGATGGTTCCTTCTCAATCTACTGGTTGCCCTCCTTCTTCCGAACATCTTGAGCATCACAGAGCTCAGTCCTTTCTTCCTGCTTCTAAGCCACATTCCTTCTCTTGGCGATTTCATTCAGTCTCTTTCACAATCTTATCCAGGCTTTAAATACCATCTATGTGAAGATGACTGTCATATTATACCTCCAGATCAGACTTCTTTCATGAAACCCAGACTGTTCTATCCAACTATTTATGTAGCATTTATTAAACATCTCAAATTTAAAATGTTCTAAACTGACTCCTGATATTTTCCCCCAAATAGACTTTACTTACAATCTTTCTATCTTAATTTATGACAACTCCATCCTTCTCATTGCACAGGACAGATACTGGAAGCCAATCTTAACTCTCCTCCTTATTTTACATGCCAAATCCAATTATGAGAAAATCCTGATTTTTCTCTCCTAGACCAGCCTGACCACTGATCTCCCTGACTCTTCCCTTATCTCTTTATAGCCTTGTTGCAACACAGCACCCAAACCAATTCTTTTAAAAGTATTGTTAAACGTGTCACTCTCCTGCTTACACTCTAATGTGTTTACATTTATTCCCTAATAAGACCCAATAGCCTTACAAAGTCCTGTATGACCTAATCCTGTACCTCTCTAACTTCATTTCCACCTAGGTTTTCTTGATTGCTCTGTTCCAGCTTCGCTGGTCACGCTGCTGCTCCTTACACCATTGCCATGCCCCAATCTTAGTGCCGTGGCTCTAATCTTCCCTCTGCCTGCAAGAATCAATCCATTGGTATTGACTGGATCCTTCAGCTCCTTTAAAAATTTGCGCAAATGACACCTTCATCTTCTTTGGATATTTGCTCAATGAGTTCTACCCTGACGACCTTATTTAAAATTGAAACCTGCTTTTCCTTTACTCTCCTTATCGCCTCATCCCACAACCCGGCTTCACTTTTGCTTTTATTTCATAGAATGTATTATCTAATATACTATCTTTCACTTTAATGTTGTTCATTATTATTACATAATTACCATTATTAATATGTTAGAATATAATTTTCACAAAAGAGAAGAGATTTTTGTCTATTTTTCTGTATTACTGTTTGGCAATAATTCTTGATATATATATTTGTTGAATGAACATATAATACATATTTGTAATCTGAGAAAGAAAGTATTTCAAAATTAAATTCAAGGAAATAAAAGGAAATAACTGGAAACAGAGAAATACTAAATATCTGAAAATATTTTTAAAAGAGTTCAAAAAGGAATGAAAGAAAACTGAGAGAAAACAAAAAAAGGAAAAAATTGAAGTTTAGGAACAAATAACTGTAGAAGTGTCTAAAAGGATAAGATAGTTTACAAGTTGATACTGTAAATTTAAAGTTAGATAAACTAATTTCAGGCTTGAAATAATTTTTTTAAATATGACTTTCTATTAATGTAGATAATATATGTTAATGTAGATTATATAAATATATAATAATATAGAAGTATCAATGTTAATACATACATAATATATTAATATATTACATATAGTATACATATATTATACGTATATACAATTGCCCTGTCTTTTTCTTCATTAATGTTGTTGCCTAAGTGAATATAAAGACAACAAATAAACTAGCTTACAGTATTATCCATTCCACTTTAATTATCTTGTAAAATGCACATTGAAGTTCTCATTTCCCCATGTCCTTGAAAATGATACTTTCTAATGGCCAAATTCTGTAAATTTTTACTCACAATATTTACAATATGCACCTGCTTCTCTTGATGAGTTTGATTTCTGTCTTGCCTGGGTACCTAACTGACACTTTGATGGAAAAGACATGCTTTCATTTCTAACCACACTAGTCAGAAAACTGCTCTTGCTTTTAGACACTTGGAAACCATAACTAATAATTTATGGTCAGGATTACCTGTGGTCCTAATGTCTTCCCCCCACAGTACGTATATATGTGTGTATGTGTGTGTGTGTGCATGTGTTTGTGTGTAAAATATATATATATATTATATATATATAATTACCGTGTGTGAGTGTATAAGTTTGTGTGTGTATACATGCATTATTTACCAAATACATGATGTACCAAATGCATCATTTATCAAATATATTATGTATCAAATACATTATGACCATTGAGGTTTATTCCAGGCATACAAGGTTAGTTCAACATTCAAAATTCAGTCAGTGTATTAAATGTCAGCCAATATCAATAGACTGAAAAAGAAACAGAGAATCATCTCAGTAGATGGTAGAAGTAATTGGTGAATGGATCTTTCACTCTGAGGGAAGCTAGTTATCTGTGCGGAGAGGCTCTCTTAGCAAGGAGCTGGTATCTCTGCTCAGTATCCTTTGAAGACCTAAGTCCTGCTATTAGCCATGTGAATAGACTTGGAAGCAGATCTTCCCTTGTTTGAGTCTTGGCTGAAGCCCTAGCCAAAACTTTGATTGCAGCTTTGTAAAAGGCTTTAGCCAAGCTACGCAGTAAAGCTGCTTTTGGGTCCCTGACCCACAAAAAATGTGAACTAAGAAATATTTAATGTTTGCAGCCACTAAATTTTTTGGTAATCTGTTACACAACCACAGATAAATAATACAACATAGATGCTTAATTGATGTGCGACAAGTATCAAGATATTTTAATGGAGAAATATGTTTTTTTTCTGTAAATCATGTCAGGACAACTGGACACCTGGCAGAAAATGAACCTGGATACTCACCTCAAACCATATGAAACAAAACTAAAAATAGACCCTAGACCTAAAAGTAAAGCCTAAAACACTAAAACATCTAATCTAAATGAAAACGTACCCAAAAAGTCATCACTGTGACTTTTGGTCATCTTAAGTAGAACATAGAAAGCAAGCATAAAGGAAACATTGGAGAAATGGACTTCTTAAAATTAAAAACATGTGCTCTTTGAAAAACAGTGTTAAAAAATGAAAAAAAAAAAAGAAAAAAACAAGCAAGGCACAGACTGGGGGAAAATACTGGCAAAACATTTATGGGATAAAGGACTGGTATCCAGAAAAACTCCTCAACTCAAAAATAAGGAAACTAACAATATAATATTTTTAAAGGGGGAAAATTTGAACAAGCACTTCTATTGAGATGGAGTCTTGCTCTGTTGCCCAGGCTGAAGTGCAGTGGCACAATCTCGGCTCACCACAACCTCCACCTCCTGGGTTCAAGCGATTCTCCTGCTGCCTCAGCCTCCCGAGTACCTGGGACTACAGGTATGTGCCACCATGCCCAGCTAATTTTTGTATATTTAGTAGAGACAGGGTTTTACTATGTTGGCCAGGCTGGTCCCAAACTCCTGACCTCGTGATCCCCCCGCCTCGGCCTCCCAAAGTGCTGGGATTACAGGTTTGAGCCATGGTGCCTGGCCTAAGAGACACTTCTATTCAGAGGTACAGATAGTAAATAAGTACAGGGACAGATTCTCATCATCAGTAGTCTATAGAAATGCAAAGTGAAGCCAAAAATAAATATTACTACCCACGTAAAGTGGCCAAACAAACAACCTGATAATATGAAGTCCTGACAAGGATGAGGAATAAGAGCAAGTCTCACATATTGCTGGTGAAAATGAAAAATAGTATAGGCATCTTAGCTAACTATAAAACCCAGTAATGTCACACCTAGTCATTTAACCAATAAGATGAAAACATTTGTCCACACAAAGACCTGTAATAACTGTATATCATAATTTATTTATAATTGCCAAAACACAGAAACAACCCAAATACCCGTCAACTGCTCAATAGATAAAAGAAATTCTGTTTCATCTTTGTAACAGAGTACTATTCAACAATAAAAAGAATAAGCTGCTGAAATATGCACAACATGGATGAATTTAAAAATCACTACCGAACCCTGCAAACTGAATGACCCTATTTATATTCCATAATGGAAAAAATAAAGGAATAGGAAGAAAAGTCAGATAAGCGGTTGCCAGGGGGTTGGCGATTGCCTAAAAGGGGAATAAGTTCACTTTTTGGCAGTAACAAAAACATTCTATATCTTCATTGTGGTGGTGGTTACGAAACTACTTATGTTTAATGAAACTCATCCAATTATATACCTATAAATGGTGACTCTTACTGTATGTAAAGTAACATAATAACTGTGAAATAAACAAGGAAATAAAGAAGTAAAATAAATAGATATAAGCAATAAAACAATAAACATAAAGATAAAATAATAGAAAAATGTGAAATCTGGATATGCAAAAATTAAAAATGTTTTATGTAAAATGCATTTTAAATAAATATTTTAAAGACTGAGAAAAATATTTGTAACTTAAAAAATGCATTAATATCTTAAATATATACAGAACTTCTGAAAATCGTTGCAAACCAGGAAAACAACCCGAAGAAAATTGACCAAACAGTAAGAACAGCCATCATAGAAAAACATTCAAAAAGCCATAGCATTTCCAGAAAAATCCTAAGATCACAGGTAATTAGAGAAATGAAAAAATATATAATTATGAGGTATAATTTTTCACCCATTTTGTTGGCAAAAAAAAATAGTTTTGATAAGACCTAGTGTGGCTGAGAGCAAAAATGTTTTAGGAAAAAATCATGGCACTTCTATTTCTCAGTATAAATTGGCACAGACTTCTTAGCAGACAATTTGGCTGTATGTATCAACATTGTAGACATATATCTTTGAATCAGTGACATCAAATCTAGATATCTATTATAGAGAAATACTTGTACAGGGATGAAAACAATAAAATGTATTTTTTTTTCAGTTTTACATGTAATAGCAAAGTACTAAACATTTAAATTATCTCTCTCTACATATGTGAATGATTAAAACATTATAACTCTATACCATGGATTGACTTGTATTCTTTAAAAGAATATTGTGTGTGTGTGTGTGTGTGTGTGTGTGTGTGTGTATGGTATAAAAAAGTTGCCAAAGATATACCAATGCAAATAAAAGCAAGTTACAGAATAATATGCACATCATCCAATTTATAAACTATGCGTTTATGTATATATGCTTATAGGTATGTAGAGATGGAGATTATATATAAGTATATAAATAAATGTCCATAGATAAGGTTTTCAAGAACTGCACGCCAAACTAATAACAATGATTACCCAAATGCAGAGCGGGATTTGGAAAGAGTATTTGGAATATGGATTTTCTTTTTTTCTCTATGTTTCCATATAATTTTACATATTTTCAATGGTTACCTAAATGCGGAGAAGTGAGCTTTAGAGAGAGGAATTTGGAAGAAATTTTTTCTATATTTTTATATTATTTTAAAAAAATTTAAAACAATCGAGTATTTCCTTATTTCCAATAAAATAATTAATAAATAAGACACAGTGCTTAACTTCAAGGAGCTCACACTCTAAGGCAAAAGGAGACATGCAACCCAACCAACAGTTGAAATGCATTGTGATGTGTCCCTTGAAAGGAGTAGATACCAAACTTCCATAGAATCATAGAGGAAGGAAGGTGTTATGCTCCCTGGAAAAACTGGGGATGGCTTCACACAGGAAATACATTTTATAAAAAAGTATAGTTCACTGTGGGAACGAAAGGGAAAGTTATTCTAGAAGAAGATAATTATACATAGTAAAGGAGCACACTCTTTGAAATCAGATAACATGTGTTTAATCACAGACTACTTTTACTAGCAGACCCATTTTAAGAGACTACCTAACTTTCAAAGCCATAAGTGTAAAATGGGAATGATATGACCATCTTTGGCAACCTAAGGAATGATGGTATCATTAATATAATACACAGAGCATAAAGCAGGAAGATTGGCTTTCAGGATGACCATAATGAGCTTAGTTTTTAATATGTCAAATTAAAGATTGTGAAGATTAGAAGAGTTGCGACTGAGGATGAGGAATAACAAATCGTGAACATACAGGATATATTAAATCATGGCAGTGGACTAACTGCCCATGAAAATTGTGTTGGCTGAGAAAAGGCCAAAGTGTGATCCATGGACCAGCAAAAAATGGCATCGCTTGGGAGCTAGTTTAAAAAGCAGAATCTTGGTCCTCACCTCTAATTCAGATCTGACGAATCAGAGTCTACCTGTTAACCTCCCCCGAGTGATGTATATGCACAGTGAAGTAGTAAGCACTGCCCCAGAGAACACCAGGTACTGTTGGTCAATTTGAGAAGAAGGCGTCAGCATGCAAGACAGATATGTAAACTAAGCAACAGACTGCATATTGCATGATATTTATAGACTACATAGTGAGAAGGGCCATGGAAACCCTTCAAGGACTTATTATTTTTCTAAGAGAAAAATCCTGATGGTGTTGAATACTGTTCTTTTCTCCTCGTTCATTCTAATCATGTTTATTGTGCTCCTGACACCTTCCATTATCCTTTCCACAGCTCATTATTTTAGTAGAAATTGTGCTGCTCTCTTCACATTGAAAATGATATTGTTTCTGTGGCACCAGCAACAACTTTGTGTTCATTCATATACACACATTAAGAAGTGGATTATCGTTAATTATGCACTAAAATGTTCTTGGCAACAGAGTAAGTGACAAAACATTTGCTTTTCTTAGAGTTCTATTAGGTGAACCCAAGTTGAACCACAGAGAAATATGACACTTTTCTTTATTTTAATTTGTATCACAAGGTCAGGATCATACAGTGACTCTATTTTGCACATTATTTTCTCTATCATTATAATGATGTTAATGGAATTCTTTTAACTAAGCTGTTTTTATCAGGTCTACAACCTATTTATTGCATATTCAGAAGAAATTTCATGTTAACATAATTTAATCTACTGAAGGTTGAATTCTATAATAAAAATATGGTTTTCTGACGAACATTGTTTAGAAGAGTTCAAATGATGTTATATTTTTACTATTTACAGCTAATTCAAGCAGAATTGGAATAAATAAAGAAAATTATAACAATATATCAACCTAGTTCCAATTATAGACTCAAGAAACACTTTTTATTAATTAATAGCATAAGTCACAAGTTACATTTTACTGTAGAAGTGATTGGAAACACAGAGCTTACTGTTAGAGTATGCATAAAAAGAAGAACCTTACAAGGAAAATTTTTCCAAAGGTTAATCCAATGCTAGTTTCAATGCTAATGTAAATTACATTATACAATTTCTATTGATGATTAACTCCAGGTCATAAGTAATTTCAAACAACCTCAGCATTAGTTTCTGGTACACAGCATACTCAGTAATTGGTACATTGTACCTACCCCATTGTTGCTTATGTAAAACTACTTGAATTAAGAGATGAGTGAATGGAGAATCAAGATATTGTTTGCTATACCAGTATTGCTATAAGTAAACTAAAATTTAGTTTCTGAAAGGTACCATAAATAGAAAAAATGCTTGATTCTTTTGTTCATTTTACAGAGACAAGCTATACTGACACTGAAGAGAAAAGGCCTTTCCATTTATTCTATATTCACTCAGTCTCTACAATGTGCTATAAAAAAGTACAAATAAAAATAGTACTATGGTATATTGCTATTCAGTTACTTTTTTTGTTGTTTTGTTTGTGAGGTATATTGATTGGATTTTTTAAATAAGTTAAAATTGTGCAGATTTCTTGGAGTCCATAATAGGGACAGAAATGAGACTAAAACCAGATTTCCTGAATCTGAATAAAAGGTTCCTCTAAAAGTTATAAAGTCCTATTTATTAGACTCCTGTTTTTGATTGGAATGACATATAGATTTATTCACAGGCACCTTATACGACAGTAGTAAAACAGGGGCTTTTTTTCTTTAAAATGTCTGTTTTCTGCTTATCCACAATGAATCTCTTGAGTTCAATGTGCCAAAGTAGAAAAAGATATTGGGTAAACGCCCTGTATGTATGTAAAACCTGGCATTAGCCATCCTGACATTTCTGAGAATCTTCTATCATATGATAATCTTCATCATAGCCTACTAAACAAATAACTATCAAAAATGCCAAATATCATACACACCCCCCCCCCACATATACACAAGTATCTTATGAAGTGGTTACATGGTAGATTATAATGCATCTGTGCACTTGCTTAACTTGATTTCTTTCTCTTGTAGGATATTTCTTTCATACTGTAATATGAAAGGAGCTAGCAGAGTTTCCATTACAGTAACAAGTTCAACATGTTAACATAGAAACAATCACTGAGAAAGAAGCTATGTTGGAGGGATGATTCCTATTAGAGTAATAAATGACTTAGATTTTCATACAAGTGTCAAATCTATCAACAAGTAAGGAAGGATTCTATTATCAATGTGTTCTCATTTCAGATGTATAAGTGACTAACTAAAATGACAGGAAGTTGAGTTTGTGCCAACCCCAGACTGGCCAAAGTCAAAACTGTGGAGCTGTGAATTTGTTATTTTCCTCTGACAACCACCTTCTTTAACTTGGACATATGCCCCTGCCTTTCACCAATCCTAGGACCTCTTCGTAGCTCTTATTTCTCAGGATTCTCTCTGGTGGCCAAATGGACATTCGCTTCCTCAGCATCATAAGGCACCACTAGTCCTTTACACTTGCCCAACCTTGCCACCCACATCCAATCAACAAGTACTGTACCTAACACTCACATTCACAGAATCAAGCTTTATTCTTACATGAATATTGGTGTAAAACCATTTATATTTTACATTTCTTATATTACTTCCTTTGAATATTAAAACAGTATTTTCTCAGGGTTTTTAAATGCCCTTATCTAAATGCAGAGAATATTTCAGCATTTCTCAAACTACATTGTGAGACTAGCATCTACAATAGCTGTATAGGAATGTACTCAACTTGTGAGCATGAGGCACAAAGAAAATTATAAACTATTTTAGCATAATCTCTAGCTATAATTTCACACATGTTGATCTTGTTTACCTATCAAGGAGAGAAATATTTTAGAATTTCTTCATTTCTTCCTGTATTCAGGCAAGTACAAGCCCAAATGAGCATCAGGGAGTTTCATATAACTTTCTTAAGTATGCTACAGGAGGTATATCCATTGTACCTGCTTAATTTAGCTAGTTATAGCACTAAGTTAGGGTTACAGGTTCTAACACATAATAGTCAGATAGCTAATTTTAGGGTTCTGGTCCAAGCTTTTCAATGCAGACCCATCACCACAAGCAATATTCCCCAATGAAGACATAGAATCACATATGAAGATCAAGTAAATAAATCACAGCCGTAATTGGAATGTATGTATGGCAACTACATCAAGTCTTTGCTCTTCATTAAAGACAAATAAAAGTCTATTTTCATTCCACATTCCAGATCAAGGCCCAGAAAATACTTTCCTCTATTTAGGTGTTTTCTAATTATGAGGCCATTGTTACAAAATTAATCCTGAGAATAAAAGTATCATCATTGCAGTATTGTCTGTTTTGCTCCCCATTATTCCCTCTATGTAGGATTTAAGTTCTAGTTATAACCCCTGCATAGAGAGTATGAATTCCCATACAAAATTTTAACTCTGCTATCTATCTACCTATCAATCAAATGAGTACATATACATATTCATATATATGGGGAGCTGAAGAACTGCAGTAAATATTACTCCAAAAGACAACATAGGAAGTGTGATTTATATGTGTATAAAAGTGAATTTATGAGAATGAACATTATCTTTCTGTATTTCTTATGTAACATCATAGCTATTCACTTCTTAATCTATACTAATTTTCCAAGGAGTCTATTTTCTTTATCAAAAGAAAGCTAAGTGAAAGTAAAAGCCGGGCCGGGCGCGGTGGCTCAAGCCTGTAATCCCAGCACTTTGGGAGGCCGAGACGGGCGGATCACGAGGTCAGGAGATCGAGACCATCCTGGCGAACACCGTGAAACCCCGTCTCTACTAAAAAATACAAAAAACTAGCCGGGCGAGGTGGCGGGCGCCTGTAGTCCCAGCTACTCGGAAGGCTGAGGCAGGAGAATGGCGTAAACCTGGGAGGCGGAGCTTGCAGTGAGCTGAGATCCGGCCACTGCACTCCAGCCCGGGCTACAGAGCGAGACTCCGTCTCAAAAAAAAAAAAAAAAAAAAAAAAAGAAAGTAAAAGCCACAGAACACTAATTTAAAATCTGATGGCTTGAGTAGAGCAAGCACTTGAGATCATCTTCCTTGAGCAAAGTCTCTCTCCAAAGGACTAACAGTATATTTGAGGAAAACCTTTACTGCCTTTACAGCCCATCTGCTCTTTAATAACTCAAGATTCTATGAATGGAAGCTTTTTAACCTTCATATGCATGTTTTACAAATAATTTCTGCATAATTTTGAGTCTTCATTATATATATTTCCTTTAGGCATTTTTATTTTGGTTTGATAATTTACGGCATAATATTCGAGGCATGAAATAGAAAATACCTTTCTCTCTTTCTAAGGTGTAAAACCTTTATAAAATAGCCAGAATCCCTTTAATGGTCTTTGGCCACAAATCTCCCCCACCCCAAACCAGGATAAGAAATTCTTCAGGAATTCTGTTTACAGATATGTAATGCATTTTTTTTTTCTTTATTTCCAGCAATAGTAATTTTACTTTGATCTCATAGCCACCAAACCATTATCCACAAGAAAGCTCATGAGCAAGGTACAAGGCAGGCAATGTCTGTGATTTCCAGGAGAAGGTCATAACCCAGAATTTTTTTTAAATAACTATTACAATGAGGAACGGGGTACAGCCACAAAAGGAATAGATATAATTTATGCCTGACTTACTTCAGCAGAATATAGTTTATTTATAAACTGCTTATGGCAAACTCTGTATGCCCCTGTTCTATGCATGTGCTGAACTGTCTTCTAGTAAATTATTTAAATTACACCTAGCAGTAATTCCTGAGGACTTTCATACTTCATTTTCTCTATTAATGTAACAGGGAAAAGCTGCTTTGCAAGGATTGCTCTAAATTCCCAGAGTGTGAGTTCCAGACTCTGTATGTGTTGCATTATGCCTGTCAAAAAACTTGTCTTCTCCTGAAATTTATTACTGAAGTTTCTCTACCCGAGCTACTCATTGAAGCTTTACAGAAAGCTCATACATGATTTAAGCAGCTAACAGCACTGAAAGAAATAGGTCAGGTTAAAAAAAAAAAAGCTGAATTTAAGCTACCTTCACTTATTACTTATGCAAGATTATGCATAATTTAGCACACTGCTGAATATGCAAGAACAGAATAATTGTTTACCAAAATATTTACTCTGAGTTGGTACCTGTGTTTTACTGAGATAAGGTGACTTCTCTGCATTTGCTAATCACTTTTGAATTAAAAAACAATGAGTGAGTTTTTGATTGGGTTGATAACTGCACAACAGTATATGTAAACAGAGATCTTGTTTAACAACTTCATTCAAGTAAAATACATGATATCGTTGTACAGACTGAGCAGTTTCATTAAAGTCATCCCATTTTAGAAAACATTTCTCTCCATTTTTTTCTTGACGGTAGTCCTATCATATACACACACAAGTGTTATAGAAAACCTCTCTATAAAATGAGCTAAGTTTTTTCTAATTTAAGCTGAACATTACATAAAATTTTCTCAAGTTTGGAAGCAAGCCAAAAGGGTGAGGAGCCACTAATATGAAAGAGCAATTTGGGTTCAAAGTAGGGTCTTCAGGTCAGCTAGTTTCCAAAACTAAGTAGTCAGTAGAATATAAGCCTTGATTGACATAACAGTATCTTTATTTGTAGCTTTTCAAAAGAATTTTTTAAAAGAAAAAATTCTGTTCCTGTAAGAGAGTGTTTGCCAGTGTTTTATTTGCAAAATGGTCAGTATCCCCTACATCAAGTTTAAAATTCCATAAAACCATCTTACTTTTTAAGTTGAAAAAATGTCTCATGACAGTGTAAATTCATTAATTCTCATAGTTTGAATAATTCCAAATTTAATACACAATATAATGTTTATAATCCTGAAAGAACTGTCATATTTAACCCTTATCCTGAATGAATTAGGGTATTGATAATAATTGTTTTTTAATAATGCAAATTTATGAAAGAAAACATAAAGATATAAGGATCTTAACACATTTAATTCAATCTTCAGAAATAGCAACAAAGTAGTCCAAATTAGAAGTGGTATTAAAAAATAGATACCAAAATGAATAGAATAAAAAGCTACAAGTAGCTTCTATTCTTTTATCTATATCTACTCTAAATAAAAGTAGATTATATATAGTTATCATACTTTAAAATGGGAAAATCTCAATATAATGGAAAAAATAAGAGAACTTTTATACAATGCTCTTTAAATTAACTAAAATTAGCAAATCCACATGTAGATGAACACCAAAATAAATTTCAATTGTATTGAGTCAATAAAATGTTTAAATAATAGAAAATGAGAAAATTAATTTGAAGATTCATAAGCTCTCCTAAAAGATGGTTATTTTATACTTTGAAGTGATAGCAGAAACTAGAAAGCAAAAGATGCATTTAACTATTTAGAAAGGAAGCCCTTTAAAGGTTTTCAGAATAAGAAGGAATTTGGCCTACATAAAAAATATTCATAGCAACTATGGCCACAGAGTTTATATATGTTGTATAAATCTATTGTAAAATTGGTAAGAAATACATTCAGATTTATTATAAGTAAATATGTATCTATAGATAAAGATATCTATATGCAGATATAAATTTACAGATAAATATGCATTTATCTATGTTTATTTATTTACACTGCAATTTAAACAACAATGAAGTGACATTATTCTATCAAGCTTGATTTTAAAATCATGAGGCTCCCTAATGGTGGGATGGCAAGAAAAGTTAACATTAGAAGTATTTATGATTCTGAACATTTTTAAAATATTCAGAAAACAAATAGAAATATTCACATTATTTGATATATAGACATTAAATATTAAAATTGTGGTCTATTTAGTAATATGTATAGGTTTTCATAAAATACATTTTTAAGCTTAAGACAAAAATATAACTATAAGAGGATTATGTCTATATAGATAGGTAATGGGGTTAGAAAAAGTAAAAAATACAATTGTGGATGGGAATCATGGTTTTATGAATAATAGTTTATCTTTAATTTTGTTTTAGCTGATTGCATAACAATTTTAATTATAGTATAAGTATTCTAGAACATTATGTCCCAAAGCTGGTGTTTGTGAATTATTTTCCATTTCAATCTCACTACCATCCTGTGAGTTAGGAACTAAGTATGCCTTTCTAAGTGGTTTGAAGAAATCTCTTTTCAGTGGATTGGTGAGGCATTTGCCCATTTAAGAAAATTATTTTATTTTCGTTGCCACTGAAAATATACTGGGCAATAAAATTTTCTAAATAAAAATTTATTTCTTAAATAATTTTTTTCATTTCTTAAATACAATTTAAGAAATTTTATTGCCCAATATATTTTCAATGACAACAAAAATAAAATAATTTTCACAGAACAAATGTTTTGAATAGGATGATACATTACTAACATATTTCAGTCGTTTTACATAAAATTTATATGACCATAACTTCTAAGTATACTCACATATATTTGATGAGGCAACGTATAGCCCTGCTGGTAGAGAAATTGCTAAATATTTCAGAATATATGGTCATAGGCTGGGCCATTTGGTGGCTTATGCCTGTAATCCCAGTACTTTAGGAGGCCAAGGCAGGTGGATCACTTGAGGTCAGGAGTTTGAGACCAGCCTGGCCAACATGATGAAACAGCATCTCTACTAAAAATATAAAAATTAGCCAGGTGTGGTGGTGTGTGCCTGTAGTCCCAGCTACTCAGGATGCTGAGGCAGGAGGATCACGTGAACCTGGAAGACAGAGGTTACAGTGAGCCGAGATCGTACCACTGCACTCCAGTCTGGGCAACAGAGTAAGACTGTCTCAAAAAACAACAATGACAAAAAAAAAAAAAAAAAAAAAGAAAGAAAGAAAAATTATATAACTATAAAGAAATAGGAAATTGGTTAGTATTTAAATCCATTTGTTCAATAATTTTTTCAATAATTTTACTGAATTGGAGGAAAATTTTTGTGAATACCTTAACTCAAAAGACATCACACATTAGATTCACTGATAAATCAAACACCAGAAGGTTTAAAGGATCATTCTGGAGAAATTTAATGACAGGAACTGCCAATATATGGATAAATAACCACATATGGATATTAGTCTTATAATTTTTCAAATAATGAACATTTCAAATAATTGATCATTTTTTATCACAGGTTATCAAATTTAATACAAGGACACAGTCACAAAGTGTATGAATCCCAGTGAAACTTTTCTTAAAAATTTTGTGTTCAACAAAAATATACTTTAAAAACCAGCCTCATATTAATAAAAATCAAGTCTCTTAAGACAGCATATTAATCACATTTTTTAACTGGCTGGATATCATAATCAAGAACTTCCATATTAATTTCAATATTTCTATACAAATACAAAAGAAATCAGTTTGTATTTTTATAATAATTTTACTATAATTTTTGCCTAATTCTCCATTCAAGTCCTTTTTTAAAAATTTTTTATTCAAAATGTTTCTTCACAATTGCTTTTGCTTTTTGTTCATACTTATGTAAAATGGAAGAGAGTAGAAATTTGAAATTTTAGCTAAAGACATAAATTTTATGACAATTTTTTTATGTTTTGTTAAGAAATTACTGCTTTCTTTTCTACAAATTCAATCTCCAAAGAATGCTTTACAGGATTTTCTTCACGTAAGCATTAGAAAGTAGCTACGATGTCTGATTTGCCTTCAGGAGAAGGTCATCTTACTGCATTGGATGCTTAATGCTACTTATGTGTTATCACTTAATTTTGTTTTTTTGGGTTTGTTTTGCAAAATTCCTTTGAAGAACACACTCTTTCTACCTCTTATAGTCATTTAGAAACCAAGGTCAAATTGAGTAATTTTCTGAAAAAAAGTGAAGTATATAAAATATCTGAAAACATTCCTCATTTTTATCAATTCATATTGCATTTCAGCTTGACTTTGCTGCCTCTGTTTCATGTTTTTGTATTTGTGTAATCTTCATGGTCGCTTGAGCTACAAATTTGTTAGTATCCTATCCAAGAATTCTTTAAAATCATGGTATCTGTTGATCCTCTTTTCTTTCCTGTTTTAGCTTAAAATCTAGTTAAATGTATAAACATGAATTGACCTTCAGAAATTTTCTTCCCCTCCTTTATACCAGACTTGGAAGTGAAAATTCATGAGGAAAGGGCAGCATATTCAATCAATAGTGCTGAAAAATTTTAGTTCATTCATGAAAAAATGTATAACTCTTGTTTGCACTAAAGCTAACAACAGGTGTACTAAATGCTATGAAAAACAAAAATGTAGTAATTTTTGTAGAAAATTCCTAAGAATATTGCATATTCACTATCTCAAGTAAAAAGAATTGACAAACTGGCAGAAATATATGTAAAGCATATACAAGACAGAAAATTAGTTATCCAGAGCATATGAAGAATTCATAGAAAAATACTAAAAATAAAGCAATAGTTTGAGAAGGCAATTAAAAATAGAGGAAATCTGAACCTCTCCACCTCTTCTCCACTGTCCCTAGTAATCAGGAAATGGTCCAATAGGATATAATTTTACACCCAATAAATAGAGCAAGAAAATCGAGATTCTGAATATATCAAGTGTTATTGATGATATAAACATTACAGTCACATATTTTCAGCTGTTTGGAACGTTCATTGTTAAAGTCACTTAGGGGACAAATTTAACAATATCTAAAATAGATAAAGGTTCAAATTCATAGCAATTTCAGTCAAAGTATATACGCTCTAACAACATTTTGACATTTGAGTACAAGAAGCTTATAACATCACTGTTTATTTCTGAGGGTGAGTGGTATAAAAAGGATATTTATTATATAATTTATATTTTCTAATGCCTAATACATTTCAAATTACAGTAATACAACATGTTACATTTATATTCTAACCACAAATTATCACAAACACACATCAGCAGATGCAATTAATATGCATTCTAGTATAACACATGTATAAGGAAATTCATACTTTAAGCAAATTGGTTAACAGAAATAAAGAACCAAGTTCAATATTTTCCCCTTATTAATTAAGACCAAGTCTCCTATTTTGCCCTTTTTAAAAATAATCTTTATTAGGAATAATCAATCAAATATTTATACCAAAGTTTGCATTCTTATACTATATTCAAGCAGAAATACAAAAGGGAAGTTATTGCAGTTTATTTCTAATCTGTGTGCAGTGGCAGTTCAGTGTTTTGCCCTCCTTACAGACTGAATCTTAAATTCACAGTGCTGCTTTCTGATTGGAAGCATATTGTGTTATTTTAAAGGCCTCATAAATCAGGCAGAGTAATCCCGCTCATTCAGTAGTCTTTTCTAAATCAAAATAACTTATTCTAAAAGAAAAATAAAAAGAGGACAGTGGGGCTGTTCATTAAAGGATTATTAATAATAATTTACATAAAATGTTATTCTTGGCCGGGCGCGGTGGCTCAAGCCTGTAATCCCAGCACTTTGGGAGGCCGAGACGGGCGGATCACGAGGTCAGGAGATCGAGACCATCCTGGCTAACACAATGAAACCCCGTCTCTACTAAAAATACAAAAAAAAAAATTAGCCGGGCGAGGTGGCGGGCGCCTGTAGTCCCAGCCACTCGGGAGGCTGAGGCAGGAGAATGGCGTAAACCCGGGAGGCGGAGCATGCAGTGAGCCGAGATAGCACCACTGCACTCCAGCCTGGGCGACAGAGCGAGACTCCGTCTCAAAAAAAAAAAAAAAAAAAAAAAAAATGTTATTCTTTTTTCCAACTAAAGTGGACAAGTGACCAGTTAACCACAATGTGAGGACTGTAGAATAACACCATGCTTACATTTAGGTTACTGTTTTGAGAGCCCCCAGCTAAACTGGGGCTTCAGTACCAGAGCAGTTAGCAACCCTGCCTTTATAGGAAATGATAGGGAGCTGCATGTGGGTGTACAGTGAGCCTTCTGTGGGATACTTCTTTGACCTGGCAGATGACCCAATACCTAGTTGTCCCAACTGTAACCGGGGGTCCCTCACATGGGAAACCTGTTTATATTAACTAGCAAACGCCCTTGTGGCTAATCTGACTCATGTCTAGTTTATGCCTGCCTGGCCAATGCTTTGACACTGGGAGCCCAACTTTATCTGCCCACCCCCCTTCCCCCATGGGGAAAACCTGGCTTGGAATAACCCCTGGTTCTTCAGATGGAAGGCACAAATTCAACTCACCACCGCAATACTAAACAAGTTCAGGGTTTTACTTACAGATTCTAAGCAGGGAGGGCACAATGAGTCAGGAAGGCAGTCCTTCATCCCTGGGTCATAGGAGGCAGGGATGAAGAGTCAGGCAGAGATAGAGGACAGAGCACATGGCAAATAGCAGTACATATAAGGGAATAGGGTGTAGTTTTAAGTTTTTAGGCAAATGCCTGAAGGGTATGTTTAAAGGAAGTGGTGGGAAAGCAAGGACACTAGTCTGCTAGGCAGAAGAAATGACTCTAAGTTCTTATCTCGGGTCACTGGCTTGCCATTTGGTTGTGATATTCTACTTCTAATGCCTACGCAGCAAACTGTGCCCTGTTGTTCCTGTTACAGTTACTCATGTGAAATATCTTGTTCATAATTATGATTTTCATGTTGGTATGCTATGTAGGCTAGAAAGCATGGTGCTATTTATTTTAGATTTATAATCTCCCCAAAAAATATCATACCTTGCCTCACTATTGACTATCATTTGTGAGGTAATTTAAGTAATATAAGATCCCTTCTAACCAATCTATTCATTTATTTTATGATTCTGTATAATAACCAAATCCTTAGTTTTAACTGTCAGAACAACTTTGTGTTTCCTCAGCCTTAATTCAAACTGCTTTTCCTTCTACTTTAATGTGAACCACCTATCTGGTAATTTTTAATCAAAATCCCTAAATGCATTTAGTCATTACTACTTTAGTTATTATTGAGAAACTGTATTCTGTGTATGTATTAGTCTGTTCTCACGCTGCTAATAAAGACTTATCTGAGACTGGGAAATTTATAAAGGAAAGAGGCTTAATGGACTCACAGTTCCACGTAGCTGGGGAGGACTCACAATCATTGTGGAAGGTGAATGAAGAGCAAAGTCACGTCCTATATGGCGGCAGGCAAAAAAACATGTACGGGAGAACTCTCCTTTATAAAACCTTTAGATCTCATGAGACTTACTCACTATCATGAGAACAGCATGGAAAAGACCAGCCCCCATGATTCAATTACCTCCCACCACGACCCTCCATGACACGTGGGAATTATGGGAGCTACAATTCAAGACGAGATTTTGGTGGGCACACAGCCCACCAGTGTGCTATGGTAATTTGATAATAGAATGTCAAAAATGAATATAATCTCTACTCTGTAGAAATTCAAAGTATATTGACAGAAGAATAGTCAACAAACAGAAATTTCAAGGTGAGTGAGACCATTGCAGCATAGGGGCAGGAAGAGGCAATCCTTGACAGGCATCTAGGGCAGTTTTAGGAGGCTTTCTGAAGGAGAGTTCATCAGCTTGAATTGAAGAATGAGCAAGAGTTAGGACAAGGGTTAAGGGTGAGGTGGCAAGGGGTGGGGCATGGTGGAGTCAGGTAGGGAAAAGCTGTTTTAGACAGTAAGGGCAGCCTACTGATCAGTTTTGATTTGGAAAAAGCATTTATAACTGAGCTGGGTTCTTTAGTTTACTATCTCCATCTGGAACAGCAAATAAATGGACATATACTGTTGTATAACATACAAAGCGGGCCATTAATTTATGTCTTTCTCTTCATTCAAAGTGATACAAAAACTTTTATTGCAGAACACCCACAATTTACTCCACTCCAAATTCATCAGTGTTTTATTGAGGATTTAGATGCTTTAAACATGCTAACAGCCAGCATGCTAACTATTTGCTAGCTGAACAGTTAGCTAAACTATATAATTTTCTTACATCTATTGAAGCATATCTGCTGCTATGAACTAAATATGCTTCCCCCAAAAATTCATATGATGAAACTTAACCTCCAAGATGATGGTATTAAGAAGTGGGGGCTTTGGAGGTAACTAGGTCATGAGGGATGAGCCTTCATGAATGACATTAGTACCATTATAAAAGAGGTTTGAGGGCCTTTGACTTCAGCCATTTAAGGACACAGCTAAAAGGTATCATCCATGTGGCAGATAGTGAGCCCTCAGGAGACACTGAATCTGTTGACACCTTGATCATGGACTCCCCGGCCTCCAGAACTGTCAACAACAAGCTTCTGTTTATAAATTACTGAGTTATAGCAGCTTGAAATAACTAGCATACCAACTATCCTGTAAGTTATTAGAAGTTATGCATTTCATTTTATTTCTAGCTCACCCTCAATATCTAGGAGAATGCTTTGGAAATGGTGTACACTTAGCAAATGTGCTTACTTACAATCAGTAAACAAACAAAGAAACACAAAAATATAATTACCCTACTCATTAAGATTCTAATAAGAAAATATTGGCAATAACAGCTCCTTTAAGTTTTTATTAGTAAGCAGAGATTATCTTACCAATACAGTGTTTTCAATTATGGGTAATAAAAAATCAATATTTCATTAAATATTAATGTTCCTACATATAGAGAAATATATATGTCTCTCGGGTACAAATATAAAGACATGAATAATGAGTCTTTATATAAAGTTATATAGTTTTTGTACTAATTGTTAATCACTAAGGCCCTTTAATGAATCAAGAAAATGCAATGTAATTTCTAATATATTTTCTCTCTATTACGAATTTTTTATTACTAGGTTACTTTGAGTTCTATAGGAGTAAAAAATAAATCCCAATATTCCCAAATAATGTTCTTATATTATTTAAGATTATTTTAGCCCCACTTAATAGAAACCAAGCTTTCATTAGCTTCACAAAAATAGCAGTCGGTGGAGAAGGGGAGGTTTCCTGACTCAAAGAGTTCATACTCAGAAAGAAAATCTAAACTACTGCAAGAAGCTCAGGGATTTGGTAGACCTTGGAGGCTATGAGAACTAAAAATTTTAATGCTTCTGGGCCACTGTCTTCATTTATTTCCTTTCAATTCTTATATGTTATTAGCATACTCTTCATAGACCTCCACTTTCCATGTGCCCACTGACAGTTCCCAAGTTTTACATTTTATAGCATTATCCACCAGAGGAAGAAAGAGTCTCCATTTCAATTCCCAACTTTCTAGGAAATGGACTATGATCAGGCAGATCTGGATCAAGCATTTACCCCCAGATTAACAGTAGATATAGTGGATCAGGTTGAGTCAAGGAAAAGATGTGGAGGGGTCACCTGGTATATCATTTGGGGCAATTCTCAGTTGAAGGTGAGCAAGCTAGCCATTAGCATAATTGTTAATTTCATTTCTCTTCCACTTGTAATAATAAAGATTATCCAGTTGTTACTTAGTGAATGTCAATAAATAATTTCTATGTTTTTCTTTTAATATATGGGATAAACATTCTATATTGAATGTATTATATATTTTCTGTATCACATTAATGCACCAATAAAACACATGATTCATCACTTATTAGGATCTCTAAAGCCTACTCATATTAGAGTATTAATTACATATGTCTCTGAGTGTGTATATATATGTGTGTGTGTATGTGCACATATATATATTTGTCCACACACGCACACATAATGTCCAAGGGAAAATTAATGTTGAAAAACCATCCTAGATATTATTGGTGATGTATAAGGGAAACCATGCAAAAACAGGTAGGCCAGAGTGTCTTTCAACTAACCAAACCTGTCACAACGAATGCCATTAGTCAACTGTAGGAGGAAACCAAAGACTGTCTATAATTCAGCCTCCTGTATAAAGATGTTGTTAAAATGAGATAACAAGCTTTGGTTAGGTCAACTTGAAAATTCTGCACTGATCAACATTTGTATTTTTCATTGTAAATTGATAAATTGTCATTTGCTGTTTAATGTAGCATTCTTTGTGAGCATGATAAATGGGTATCCAGCTGTGTGGAGCCCATGACCTCTGAGTGTGCTGACCTAAACATATTTGCTGATCCTGAAAGGCTGAGAACCAGATCCTGGAACATTGCAAGTTTACCAATGGAGAGACAGAGATGTTGGTGATCTCTGGGTGGTCAGCCTGGGTAACTCAAGTCAGTTCTCTGCCTCACTGGACAATCTTCAAAATGCAAAAGATACATTCAATTTGATTTGGTATCTTTTCTATAAATAAAAAAATTAAACAATTATTAAACACACATTTCCAGAGAAAACAACAGAGCTTCCCCCATCATTTTTGTTTGCAACTGATTTCTAAGGAAAAACATTTTATTTGCTTTTTAAGAAGACCACAATCTTCTTACAATGTCAGCATCGGACCTCGATATTTCATTCTGCGTTTACTGTGCACACTCTGTTAGCTGCAAACATATATTTCTGCCACGTTAAGTTTGTATACATGTCTGCTTTTCTATATAATGGAATGTTTATGCCTCCAAAGGGTTTCAAATAGCATAACTTTGGAATAAAAACTTGCAGATCCCCTAAGTGACTCTAAACAGGATCAGGCAAAGCTTATGTAACCAAACGAATAATCTTAATCTCATTTAGTCTTTTTATTCCCCCTTTTTTTAAAAAAACTATTCTTAGTAAAGTTATAGAAAGCAGTACTGGCAGCAATCTCATTGCCATGTTATCATCGATGAAAAAGGAAGTAGGAATCAGTCACTGATCATTAAATCTTTTTATAATCCACTAAAACATTGCAGCTGATTTCTCTAGCCCTATTAAGCTCTTGTATTTAAGTTTCTGTTAATAAAACACATCTCTCAGTCATAACGCAGTTTAAAACTAGTACCTCAACACTAGGCTAGACTTTAAATAATATTTAACTTTCATATAAATACTATGGTAGATTTTACCTTGAGTCATTTATTTATCTGCATTGTACTAATTGCACTGGTGCAGCTCTTCAAACGAGTATTTTTATTTTCAAATGAAATCAACAAAGTAACTGTATGCATTGAAGAGAAGCATTATTTATTTTCACATAATTATATCATTGTGCTTAAAAATGCACCTCTACAGGCTATAGCAACAACCTATGTGCAGTTAAATCCATAAGTTGCTGACATCAGGTCCTTTATTCCACTATTTCTCTACCTTGAATTATCTCCTAGTCCCTCTCTATTGATCAGTAAGCGTACTTTTCTTCCCCCAAGTACCAGCTGAATCTTTATTTGGTTGAGATAAGTTCATGACACCCACAGCAACTGAGACCATCCCTTTATGAGAATGTATACACTATCTGCAAAGCAACTCTTCTTCACTTATCTCACACTTACATATACGGCTTAGAATTGTTTGCAGACTGCTTCAATTGTGTGCCATTCTTTCAAATACTATTGTCCAAAGTTCTATATCTCCTACTTCTCTCCTGTGGATTACCTGTATATTCCACAGCAGATTAATAATTTATTATTGGCATACAGCGTAGTTATTTACTATGAACTGAATTTTTTTTACATGTTCTTTTTATTTCTAAATCAATTTATAATTTTCCATGTCTCTAGCTAGGACCATTTGCATTTTAGTCTTTCTCAATCCTAAAAATAAAATGATATAAATCATCAGGTTACAAACTTTTTGAAATAAAATAGAGTATTATATAATGCATGAATAATCCATAAAACAGAGGACCAGACTTTATTTTTTATTCTGATCCTTGTTCTCCAGGAGGATATAAAGATGTCAAAGATTCCAAATAAATATTTACTAGTCAGATGAAATGAAACAGGTTTAACTGTGAACACGTGATTGGTCTGTTAAAACTGAATTTAGGAACTACAAATTATAGTTACTTAATTCAAATGATACTGTTTCAATTTCTGCTTGCAATATATTTGTGAAGTCCCTATAGTTTTGTTTAAAATATATATCTTGGGGCTGGGCGCGGTGGCTCAAGCCTGTAATCCCAGCACTTTGGGAGGCCGAGATGGGCGGATCACGAGGTCGGGAGATAGAGACCATCCTGGCTAACACGGTGAAACCCCGTCTCTACTAAAAAAATACAAAAAACTAGCCGGGCGACGTGGCAGGCGCCTGTAGTCCCAGCTACTCGGGAGGCTGAGGCAGGAGAATGGCGTAAACCCGGGAGGCGGAGCTTGCAGTGAGCTGAGATCCGGCCACTGCACTCCAGCCTGGGCAGCAGAGCGAGACTCCGTCTCAAAAATAAAAATAAAAATAAAATAAAATAAAATAAAATAAAATAAAATAAAAAAATAAAATATATATCTTATATGTACAAATTCTGGAACCCTAGCCTTGTGTTTCTACAAAACCATTACATTCATATATTTAAGTTGTGTTAATGTCTTGCTAAAATTTAGGTTGTACAAGTTGTTTTAAATTCTTGTTAAAATCTGCTGTCAACAAATAATTTTAAAGAAGAAACAAAGTGAGTAGTTATCAAGGATGTCAATAAACATAAGACTTAGGCAAGGACAAATGAGTCAGTCTTTCAGCGGTATGAAGCACTGAAAGTAATGGCAAACACTGCAATTACTCTTTCACCAACCTAATATGCTTTCCAATATTTGTTTTTAGATGTATAGAAGCTGTATCCTTAGGAAGAGAAGTGTAGGACCTGAAAACAAATCTGAACAGAACTGGTATAACATAATCAGTTCAATATTTTCTGAATTTGGTCTGCATATTTTGATTTGGCCTCTATTGTAATCTATTCGAGGTTTGGAGAATTAAGTCCTCAGTATTTCACAAGGTAATGTATGAAGAGTTTGGATTCGTCAGCTAGATCGTCTGATTTGAAACCTGTATCTTCTACTACTTACTAGCCTGTGAACTCGGGCAACTTCCTTAGCTTCTCTGGGCCTCAGTTTTGTCATCAGTAAAATGAAGAAAAAAGTGTTTTGAGAATTAAATGCTTTAATATATTTAAAGTGTTTAGAAGGATACCCAGAATAGAATAGGTATTCAATACATGTTATTATTATTATTAAGTTTTCATAAAAATATAGCTTTGCTCTTGTTCTGGAACTCATGGTTCAGTGTATATAATAAAGAAAACTGCAGAAAGATCAATTCAATCTTCAATGATTCCAGCATTGCAAAAGCTAAATAAGTTTCTTCCTCAATAACTGCTTTTCTTGATATAAGGCACTCTTAGTGGGTTATGCTTTTCTCTATAAAAATTCTTATTCACCAGCGCTTTCTTTCACACTCTTAGGGAGGCTATAAAGTTAATACAGAACTGGCATAATGCTCAAGCTTATAATGACTAGACCTCTATGCACAGGCTAAGAGAAAAAAACAACCTCTCTTCTGTGTTAGAATATGCTGTTCTTTAGTCTCTTTGCCTTGGCTTCTGATTTCTGCCTGCCTTCACGGCAACCTGACTCCACCCAATCTGTGCCTCAACTCCCTCTCTTCCCTTTCTTGCACACTACATACCCTCTTCTGAGGTCAAAGGACAAGCAATAAAATTACAGCTATTTTGTGCATTAATACAGAGGACACTAATCATCTTACTGTTATAATAATCAGATTTTTTTCAATTATTATCTGTGATATAGTCATCACTCTAAAAAGTTAAAAATCTAATTATAAAGCTGTAACTTATTCAGAATGATAGATTCCCAGCTTCATATATTCCTTTGCAATTACTTGATAGAAATTTTTCCAAGGAATATTTAGTTAACTTGACATTTTTGGAAATTTCCCTACATTTGTCAATATAGGGAAGAAACAGCTATGTCTAAATAAGTGACTAATAGTTTTGGGTTTTATGGAATTTTGATTGTCCCTATGATTTCTATTCCCATTTCAGTAAGTAGTAAGGAGAACTTCCAAAACAGCGTTTGTTAAAAACAAACAGTAAATGAGGAAAGAAAGCCAGAAAAATAAATATATTTAAGAAAATCAGTAACAGTGCAGTGCATTGCAAGCCGTCACACTGTGTTCTGGATTCCAATGCTTTAGGGCATAAAAATTTCTCAGAAACTTACTTTCCATACTATCTATTCAAATATAGCAAGCAAATTGTCCTATTTTAAATGGGATCAAGCAACGACTATGTGTTTCTGGATACATTTACATACAACCAGGACATGAATACACCTAGAACCAGCGGACATGGGTATCTGCTCTTCTTGTGGGCTTACAAATTAATCCTTAAGCTGCTTGGGAAAATATGATAACTTATCTTCAAGCTACTCAATACTATGCAGCTTTCCTTCACTTCTTTTACATATTTGCCTGTCTTTTTTTTTTTTTTTAATCATTCTTTGGTCTAAGCACTTTTCATTATTATAAAACGTAGGAAGCATGGAGTGAGTTATGAAAAATAAGTGGTAAAACTAACAAAGATCAATATTGTGTTTACCAACATAAGTGCCGATGAAAAGCTGACTCCAGGTGAAATTAATGATTAACCCTTTGAATCACTAAGTGGAGGCAGAAGAGTGGCTGGAAGCTGCAGAAGGTTCAAGGTGAGAAGTGGCAGCAAGACTGTATTCAAGTAGCAGTTCTCTGTAAGCACTTCTAACGAATTGTCTCAATTTACTAGAACAAGACCTGTTATCTCCAAGCCTCCTGTCATTTGTTGTGATTTGTTTTCTCATTCATGAATATTCACTTTTGAACATAGTTCTGTAAGCACAATGTTATACTCTTTTTATTTAAGAGGATGCCCCCCCAGAATCATATGTGCATCAGACCCCACAACACCTGGATCTGTCCCTTTCTCCCATATTGTCTGATATTTCTTTTGATAATTCTCCTTCCTGCTGTGGTCTTATTTGGTATTTGAATAAAAAGCTTATTTGTACTAGCAATAATAACAACTACAAACCTTTCTATAAGACTGTAAAATTTCCAAAGCATTTCACACATGTTATGTGATGTGCCCTTACAGCAAAATGTAGATGAGGGGGATATTGACATGACTCCTCTATTACAGGTGAAAAAACTTAGATGCACAGATGTTAATTAATTCATGAGTAGACTTTCCACTGATCTCAAGTTAAGAACAGATAAAGGGGTGGATCAGTGCTATTTTGACAAGATCTTCCATTGCTAAAAACTGCATTTTTTATTCTGGGAGAAATAAGGTCAAAATTAAATTGGGAGAAACTAGGTTTTGCATATTTACCAATATTTACCCTACCCTACACAAAATGCATACCAAATAATACTAGATGACTAAGTAACAAGAGAACTGAAAAGTCAAAATTAAACATATCAAGTTAATATATGTGCCTTATTAAGAATTTTTAATAAGGTACCCACAGTGTAATTTTAAGGTTTTTTTTCTGTTTTTGTTTTTGTTTTGAATTTCAACTAAATGACAATCATTGTTATTTTTTCATAATAATTTAAATGATTTCAAAATATTTTATAGCTTTTATTTTTAAAATAAGCTGCATAGCTGCAGAGCCCCATATAGAAATAGCAGCAATACCACACAAGGTGGTTAAACAGCTTATGAATTAAGCTCCATATAAGCAAATTTCCTTGTAAGTAATTTATATTGTATGGTAAACTTGTATCCAACTAGAACAGCAAATTAAAACATTAATCACATCTGTAAAATTTAGGGCCTTGTGCATACAGAAAAAAATATTAGGGAAATACATTTTCTTGTATTGCTGAAATAAATATTCCACATATGGAAGCCAGTCTAATCCTTCTCATTATAGTGTGGATGAAGATGAACATTAAGCCCATATAACATTTCTTCCTGAATTAGTCGATAGCTCATTTTAGTAGGTAGCACATATTTCCAAACCTGAAATGCCCATGTTCAGTCAGATTTGCAGTCCCCTTTTCCCTCGCTGCTCAGGCTTTCCATCACTGTTAGGTAACCACTGTGATTATTCCATATCCCATCCTGATGAGATGGCAAAACAGCTACAAGCTTTTTCCCTGCATTAAGCAGGTTGTAAGCCATGGAAAACTAACTTGCCCTGAAATTATCAAGCATTCCAGCACTCTGTAGCTGCACCAAGGCAGGCAGCCTGCCAAAACACATACAAGACACCAGCCCCTATTCTCAAGCACATTTTAATCCAGCTGTTCCATACAAAACATCCAGCATGCTTTGATTTACTGCTCTACTTAATTAGAATGTAGAGTAGGGGAGACCATCTTTCACACAAGATAAGCATCATGAATGATATTTTAAACTTTATCAAATGTGATGGTGGGTTTTTGTTAGTTTGTGTGTGTGTGTTTTATTCTTATAATCAGATATTGAACTGTGTGTGCAATGTTGCTGCATTTCTGGTATTGGCAAACTGAACTCAAACATGAAGGTTGACTGTATGGAGAAGAAAGGAAAAACAAACCTATTTCCAATTGCCATTCTAGATACAATCAAGGCAGTGTCCACTTCAAGCTCTCCATCCTGCAATGAAAATGCCACTGAGAGAATTCTATTGATCCCAGTCCAGGAAATAAAACAATACAATTTTTTTCAAACTCTTAGTCTCCAATTAGAATTTTAGGGGGTTGAATGAAATTCTGAGGAGGTTTCTACATTATGAATGTGGCTGTGTTGCTATCAGGTATTTCCTTCGGGGACATAGCTCCCCTGAGCGACCAGTCCAGGCAGGTTCAAGCAGAGCCTTCACCTGCCTGGCATCCCAAATACATGAGGGTCATCTAACAGGAGAAATTTCCAAATGCAGATTTAATTATGTGGAACACAATTTTAAGCAAAAGTGCCATAATCCCTAACATCCCTTAGAGATGGAAAAATGAAGATAGCCAGAGTAAAATATTGAAAATCTTGATAATACTGGGTGCTTTGAGCTCTATGATAAACTAACCCCATTATTTCACAAAAAAATTAAGTTAGGATGTTTTCTTGTTATTCAATACCCAGTTATTGAAAAATGATGTTATTTCCTTAACAGGTCTAAAATTCCTCCCCCAGATAAAATAATATCTTATCTAGAACCTGTATTTTAGCACCACAAATAACATAGTCATGATTTAAGTAATCAATTGAATGTAAAGTTTTGTTGAATCCACAGAAAAGGAAACATTAGCTTTCCAATGAGTATCTAATTCATATGCTTCCTCTAATTACGCATCTTTTTTTTTTTTTCAAATGTAAAACATACCAGGAGCAGTGAGGAGCAAAATAAAAGAAAGAAAGAAGGAAAGAGAAACAGAAATTTACCCCCCAAAAAATGTATCTTTAAAACTTTAATACATTAGGGTTTTAAATATTATAAAGCTGATTTTTGTAACCTAAGACTAGCATACTATACATAATTTACATTGCACATTAACATAACTGTAAATTCATTTATGACCCTTCATAGACATATTTCATAACTGAGGCAGGAATATTATATTTTTAAATAACAAGAATATTGGTAAACTGTTTTCAGCAGTAGGTATACACTCACTTCTGTTTATATTTTAGCATTTTACATTTATATACTTACAAAGAATAGCATGGCATTCTTTTTCCAAATGGCCATTTCAATTATTTAATGGTTAATTTAGATTCCATGCAATTCTTTGAATAATTATGTAAAGAGTCTCTCTGAGTGGGTATATGTCACACCAAAACAGTTAGTTTTGTAGAAAACGATTAAGCAAAATCTTGGGTTGATGTTACTAAGGATAATACTCCTTTCAGATTTTTTTCCTAGCAAGTGATTGTTTTGGCACCATGCATTCGTTATCTGTGTTCCTATTCCAAAGCTTATTCCAATCATTCCTGAAATTCTTAATCAATAAATGTTACCACAGAAGTTTCCTAATGTATATTATATAATTTAAAATCTTTGCTTATTGAGCAATAAGCATTATGAGTGACACTGCTTCATAAATCAGGGCATGTAGATGAGAAGCAGGAGGAGGAGAAGGAGGAAGAAGGGAAAAAGAAGAAAAATTTAGAAAATGTGGCAATCAGAAGCTACAAACAAGAGAAGAGGATACCAAAGTAGGATCCACAGAACACTAGTTCTGTGAGATACTTAGTAAAAAATACAGAGATTCTGAGGTCAAACACTTTTGATAACATTGTACAATACAACCTCTCTTGAAGTTTCACAATGGATTAATATTCTAATACATATCGAAGGCTCTACAAAGTTTGCTAGGAAAAAATGTGTTTAATTTTATTAACTACTGTGGAAGGCACTGAGATGCCTACCTCAAGATCCCCCTATAAGGTAGTGTGTGCTGCCCAGCCGCAGGAAGTGCATCCAGCCCTCAGCCCCAGCTTTCAGCTCCAGGGCAGCTCCCATCTGTTGTCTGAGCCAGAGGCCTCAGCATTCTGACCCAATGCACAACCCTTTCACAAGCAGCCTTGCTGCTGCACACTGTTCCAGGTTTGCTGATGCTTTGTCCCAAGCACGTGCTGCCATTCAATTTCCTCCGCCCAATAGGATTGCTTCCTCCCTGTGCCTTTCAGCTGTGTTGATCTCCCACCTCTGCCTTAGTATGATTTTAAATAACCCAATCTGAGACAACTACCATCCAAGAACCTAATTTGACCTTGCGATTTATTTCAGAGCACCTGCTTTGGGGAAGGCTCAAATAAGGCATCTGGTGGCACAAGCTCTTCACCAAGACTTAGGAACAGGGTGCACTGAATCTAACCTGGAAACAATTTCACTCTTTACCTCTGCATCTCTGAGTTGTCCAGCAGAGAAGTCAACAAATTGTTCTCTCTTTGACCCCTCCTTCAGTCTTTACAATTTTATTGCAAGTACATCCAGAATTTTAGAAATTAAGAGTTGTGTTTTTGTTCATGCTTAAGTCTTTACATATTACAATCCAAGTTTCTTTCAAGAAGACTGTTTTCAGTTACTTTTAAGGCCCAGAACGTAAGATCAGATGGTTTGCTCTCTCTGTGAAGGAAGGTATGAGCAGAGTAGCACTTTACCTATTTCTAAGGAGTATACTTAACATATTCATTTTTGGGACTTTATACTTATCAGGAAAAAATTTAAATATTGGCTAAAAGTACTATTAAAATATAAGCTATCCATCTCCACTAAAGTCACTTGGCATCCTTGCATCCCCAACTGGTCAGTAATTAGACTCCAAGTTTAGGACACAAGTTCATTGTAATACTCTAACAAGCAATTTTCTGTTTTCATGATTAATTTTTTAATAATGTAATATTTTAGTTTAAATATTTTTTATTTCATTTCTAAAGAGTATAACATCTAAATATTCATTTTTCACAGAGATAAATTATTATGAAATGTGAAACATTTGACCTAAAGTTGAAACACTTTGATATTAAAAGAGCTCCCAAAGATAAATCTTTATAGAACAAATTAAAATTCTTACATTCTGTAACTTTTCTATATGAACTTTATTGAAGAGAAGAATATCTTTATCTTTCCTGGGTTTGAAATTTAGGTAGGCTATGTTATGACATGACAAAGAAACAAACTGTAAACACACTCTGAGTACATATTTAGTAAATTTAAAATGTAATTGCACTCGAGGTTTGAAATCAGGTTAATTTTAATTGTCATCATTGTAAGGATATATTTGGATTTTTTAGTTCTAAGGTTTATCCATTGTTATATATGAGCTGATTTTTTTTTTTCAAATATCTAGTGAACAGTTTTACTAATTTGGTTTGACTAATACAATGAGCACTGTTACCATTGCTGGGAAATAATCAACATGTTCTATCCTTAAGCTATATATATGTTTATTAAGCACGAAGTATTATGCAAATCATATATTTAGAGTTTGCCACCAAAAGTAAACAAAGAAATGAAAAGAATGAACTAGAAAGATTATTAAATAAAAAATGTGAGCTTCAACCACAGTACCAGAGTAGAGAAGGTAGTGACAAATTGCCATTTCTTCAGTATCTGGAGGACTTTAATTTCCTTTCATTTTTGGAGAAGGGGTGGAGTCTCAACACTTCAACACATTTTGTCATGAGGGCAGAAAGGGGTGTTAAATGGTTTTCCTCAAGCTTATAGCACACAGCTCTCTGCTGCTAGGTGTACCAGTAATTCAGCTGCAAGTAAGCTAATGAAGAAATTAAATCACTTGCCTTTTTCTTGTCTCTTTCTTAAAGAGGTTGCATTTTATGCTGACAGTGCAGAGTTGATAAAATAGCAATTTTTGAAAAGCTTGCTCATTTAGCTACTCTCAGAACCCCTGCTGACATCACTGACATTTTCTCCAAATATGCAAATACTGTAAGTCACTTTCTAAGATGCATGCATATATTTCCAAAAATGTTATTATTTTATGATCAACTAGGCATAAATGCAGAGGCAGACTAGTTTGCTGGCTTTGTAATGCCACACTCATGAAATGACTTTTTTTTTTTTAAATGAGATTTGGTGAGGATCTGTCACAGCCTCATAGATCTTTAAAGGTGAGTTATTCCTTTTATATAGAGAGGGGGTTATTTTAAGGCCTTCCCATTATATAAACATAAAAATAGGAGGTAAAAGCCCGTAAGCCCAGCAAACTTAAATACCTGGGTGACAATGGCAATATTATCGTTAAACTCGACATACAACTTTTGAAATACAATGCAGATGCAGTAGGCACGAATACTATCTTATTTAAATGTCTGTATTAAGCACAACCACTCTCTGCTAAAAATGGGGAAAAAACAAACAAGTCATATTCATCAAAGTAATTGTGTAGGTACTTTCAGTACCAAAATGCCTAGAATGAAGGATTGAACTGCTAACGGCAGCAGTGACAGCCATGAATCATAGTAGGCTACTCCGGGGCCTTTACCACCATAAAACAAAAGATGTAGATGAAAAATGCTGCAATTAAGTGATTTGATTTCTGCCCCCTTTTTCCTACTGCATTCGTGCATGGCTGCACAGCAAAGATTGATGGGAAAAATTACTCTACGTGATCTCTGACAGAGCCTTGGAACAATTCTATAAGGGGGAAACATACAAATCAAACCAGCTTTCTTGTATTCAAACAAAATAATACATATAAAGCAAATACTTTAGCCTATATCCAAAGCACCAAAATTTGCATGCACACATAAATTGTTGAGAAATGCTCTGCTATCAAAACCAAACTCATGGATTTTCCAGCTAGTTGGGTTATACTGATATTTGTTTAAATAAATATTCAATCAGTACTGCCGAGTGGCATCTTCAATATGTCTGTGCTCTGAGAACAAATTACAGATACAAATTTGTGGAGGTAAAACATTCTTATCTTTTATATCAATAAATTATTAATGAAAATACACATAAAATAAAATAATAGAAAATTTCATGGACTATTCAACTCCCCTGTCATTATAGTCATTTAGAGGGACATTTTTAATGGGTATTCACCACTCAGTTGGGGTCCCACATAGAAAAGAATCATACTTGAATACAAGGGACTATTTTATTATGGTTGATATGTATGTTTAAAACATGCTAAATTTGCAACGTCCACTGAATAAAATAAACAATACTGCTAATATGAAGAAAAGATAACTCCTATTATCAGAGGCTAAAGTAAAATTATATGGGTTTCATTACCTGAGGAGAGACGGTCACTCAGTCTCCATCCACTGTAAGATATGCACAGTCAATTTAACTTGAATTTGTGCAATAACATTGCCCCCTCCCCTGAAGGAGAAGAACATGTATATACTTGACTTTGTTATATGTACTGAGGCTGTATTTAAAGGCTGCTAGTATAGTCATGTTGAATTGGATACATTCTTACATTCTATCTGTAAACATTTATACATCTGTCTTTCAAATATTGGGGTGCTTTAAATTATGAATTAATGACAGCATTTTGAAAGACAGTAAACAGTTTCAATACTACTATTTATTTATGTCTAGTAGAAACTTTCAAAAATACATTCTACTGAAATGTATTTTACTACAGCTGCTCAGACAGTTACCCAAAAACAATGTGCTTAATTGTTGTGGTTATTTTGCTGTCAGCCACAATAGGAAACCTCAGGGTCCCAAGGCCAGAATTCATTAGTGGATTCTCTGACTTTAATAATGAGGAAATCTGTGAAATACTAGCACGGTTTGATGAAATATCACAGACTTGAAAATCAGGAGACCTGGCTCACCACTAATTAATATTAGGCTGAACCACATGAAATCACTGTTTTTGTAGCCTAAAAATGGTTGAATATCACAATTATAAGTGGTTCAACCTATTTAGTTTGGTATAGGATAAGCACTCAGCTTCAATTTCTTAGGTATAAAATAGACAAAGTGAACATTTGCAATTCTTACCAGTAGGTATTTAATATGATTTGGTGAAATTTATATTTTTTGTCTTTATCTGGTAATAATTCGTATACTTTACCAGCAATCATTAAATAAGTCAGCAACCTTTATCAGTTTACCAACCTATAAGGATTTATCTTAAGGAATCAAGGTAAATCTATAGAACAAATTCATTTAGTGAAATTTCCATAAGAAGTCATTTAATTCTTTCTTTTATAAATGGGTTTTGTGTATCTATTGGGACACTTACAATATTTTTCACTTTATTTTTAGTAGATTGTCTCTTTCTTATATAAAAACAAAGAATATAATTAGCAAAAAAAAATGCCTGAGGACAATATGAAAATGTAAACATCATCATCATAGTAATAAATATTCTGTGACTGACCTTAAAATTTGGTTCCGAGCTTCCTGGCAGACTGAATAAAAAGGGAATAAATGTTAGTTTTCTTGTCTTTCATCTTTTATATTTAGATTCTTAAGGTCAAGAGACATCTCTTATTCATTTAGATACTACGAAGTAGTCTCTTCCTTTTTATCCTGCCCCTTCTATTAACCATTTTTCTTTTATGGAATTTTTGGTAAGCAATTAAATAGATCAGTGTAGAAACTACATTCTATAGAAGACTTCTATTATCATATTGTTCAATACTTCATACATGGGAATGTATGATTGTGTATAGGGAAATTCCGGTACATAACCAGAAATGGAAAAAAAAAAAAAAAAAAAAAAAAAAAAAACCTTAAAATACTTGATCCCCCAATACCAGTACAACTAAGCTATTTTTGTAGAAGTAAACCATCGTTAGATATATACTATCCTAAGTATTTTAGATTATTTCAATAGTGTCAAAGATAGTACCTACTAAAATCAGAAACAAAATATTTTCTATTCTCTTAATTTTTTTTACTAAGGTATGATTGGCATACAATAAACAACACATTTGAAGTGTAGAATTTGATAAGACTTTACATATGCATACACCCTTGAAACTACCACCATAATCAAAAAATAAGTGCATTCATCACACCTAAAAGTTTTCTTGTGCTCCTTTGTTGTCCCTCCCTCATATTTCTCTCTTCCCTACTGATGTGTATCTGTCACTGTAGTTTAGTCTGTACTTTCTATAACTTTATATAAGTGAAATCATATGGTGTGTCTTTTTTGTCTGGCTTCTTTCATTCAATACAATGATTAATATTTTGAAATTAGTCCATGGTGTTTGTGTATATCAATAGTTCACTTTTTGTCAGTGCTGAGTTAGTATTCCATTGTAAGAAAATATCACACTTTTTAAAAACATGTTTACCAGCTGATGAACATTTGTGTTGTTTCCAGTATGAGATATTACAAAGAAAACTGCTATAAACATAATATCTTTTCTTTCAATATTGTTAAGAGAACGAAAAGACACAGACTGAGAGAAAATATTTGCTAAGCATATATTTGAAAGGAGACTTTTATCCAGAACATATAAAGAACTCTCAAAATCCAGTAATAAGAAAACAAAAACAAAAAAGCTCATTATAAATAGGTAAAAGATTTGAACACATTACCAAAGAAGACATACAGATGGTATATAAGGACATAGAGGAAGACGGTCAAAATCATTAGTCATTAGGGAAAAGTAAACTTAAAGCACAAGGTGATCCCACCTATTGAAATGGCTAAAATTAATATAAATGGCTATACAAAGTCTTGGCAAGGATGTAGATAAATTAGAAGCTCCCGTAAACTACCAGTAGGAGTGTAAAATGGTATACCCTCTTTGGAAAACAGCTTGACAGTTCCTTAAAAAGTTAAAGATATACCTATCATATGCTTCCAAAATGAATTATTTTTAAACTGATTTTACTAAAAGATAATTCTTAGCAGGCTTGAGGCTAGAAGTATGCTCCTTGCTTGGCATAATCTCTGTTCCCTCCCCTTTTAACAATTTAAACATTAAATATCCTTTATATGCCATTAATTTCCAGTTTTACATGTATACCACAGGCTTTGCCATTGAATGCTAAACTTGAATATCCAATGCTTATTTTATTAATAGTAGTTCTTACTGGCCAGGCGTGGTGGTTCACACCTGTAATCCCAGCACTTTGGGAGGCCAAGGTGGTGGATCACCTGAGGTCAGGAGTTGGAGACCAGACTGGCCAACATGGAGAAACCCTGTCTCTACTAAAAATGCCAAATTTGCTGGGCGCGGTGGCGCATGCCTGTAATGCCAGCTACTCGGGAGGCTGAGGCAGGAGAATCACTTTAACCCGGGAGGCAGAAGCTGCATTGAGCCAAGATCGCATCACCGCACTCCCGCCTTGGAGACAGTGAGACTCCGTCTCAAAAAAAAAAAAAAAAAAAAAAAAAAAAAAAAAAAAAAAAAAGTAAAGTAGTTCTTTCTTATGCTTCCCTATCTGACAAAACAGTACGACTCTCCACCTAGTGGGTTAAGCCAAACTTCTAGGAATCATATCTGATGTTTCCCTTCTTTCACTACTCATCACTGTTCCCCATAGACAACCAATTAACAAAATCTGTTGTCTCTAGCCCAAAAACGTGTCCAGAATCTGTCTAGTTCTCACTTCCATGACTACTTCTATAGTTCACATTTCCATTGCCCCTCATTACATTGCTACAGTAAATTCCTAATAGCCATTTTTATTTCCACTCACAATCGTAACCTCTGCAGTCCATAGTTCCTATAGCATTCAGAATACTCTTTTTAAAACCTAAATCAGTTGTTACTCCCCTTCCTAAACCCCCCAATGCTTTTCTTTACCATTTGGAATAAAATCCAAACTCTACCATTATCTAAGTTATCCATCATGTTTGTGGCTCTCTCATACCCCACACAACTCCCAAACTGCTCTAGACACCCTAACTTTCTTTATGTTCCTTAAAATCTCCAAGCTCATTCTCACCTTTGGGTCTTTGCACTGAACCTGGTGCCGCCAGGCCTTTCTTATGCCTGATTTTTGTCATTTGGATGTCAGCTCTAATATCTCTGCAGTGAATATTCCCTGACTACTGAATCTAAATTAGCACTCCTTCATTACATCTATGCCATTGTCTCATTCCATCACCATGGTATCTTATTAATGCATTTATTTTCTTGTGTGTTGTCTATTTCACTTCATCTAAGACATTATCATTATTACCAAAATATTGAAATCTTGTCAATATTTTTTATTTTATATCAGGAATAATATTTGGCAAATAGGGGGCAGTCAATATTTATTGAATGAATTTTTTTGGAGGATACATTTGCATGGAAGTTAAAGGTGATTTTATCCCCAAAATCACTTGTTTACGTTTGTTTGTATCTTTTTTATTTGTTTTACTTACACGAAAAAATGAAAAAGTGAGGAATATATTCAAAAAAAGAAAAAGGAGAGAAATGCTACATTGGAATGGAAAATTTTTCATAAAATAATAATTTTGTCATAATTGGAAGGTTAGAGAACTGTTGCTTGATATGACAATCATTCTGGGGAAGAACACTAAAGCATAAAGCAAGCACTCATACTGCAGTCTTCTGTCTCCATTAATCAAGTTTATAGCAGCCACATGTAGCACCACCAGATGCTGAAATTTTTAGTGCCTAGAAAAATCTCGGATTTTATACTAGACAGTCGCTAACTGGGGGTGCACAGCAAGTCACATTACTGCCCCCTAATCCACAGGGCTTAAATAAAGTCTCTTTGGTCAGCATCTATAACCCTAGGAACAAATATTCCTTTTGACTACATCTAGGGGCTTTGGGTGTCATCTAGTCTTATTAAGGGGAGAAAAATGACAGAATCCTACAAAAAATAAATTTTCATTTCTATCTTAATGGTGACACTATCCTGGAAAGTCAGCCTCTTCCTTTCAAAATAGTGGTTAATGGCAACATTCAAAAGAAAATAAAATGGCCCAATCAGGCAGAGGGTATGAAAAATGCAACTAGCCAAATCAGTGGCTTAGGTGACTGGTTGGACGTGGTGGGATTTTAAGTAAATAGGCCTCCTTAAAGTACAGTCAGTCACAGAGCACACAAGCTGGAGTAAAGAAATGGGAAACACAGAGCAGGAGCATGAAGCAGCCACAAGAAAAGCAAGACACAAAAGGAGCCCAGAGACAGTGGCCTCTAAGAGAGAAAGTGATGGAGAGCAGCCCATTTAGTGTGCCATTGCCAGAAGGAGAAAGTGTGTAGGAAAAAGTGAAAAAAGGCGAAGATCTAGCAATGAAAACAGCAAAGGCCTTGAATTGCTAAAAATGGAACACAGAAAAAAGTCACCCATACATTTCCTCTATTGTAGGTGGGAAAATCGCTAGAAGAAGTCTATTAAGAAATCCAAGCATAATTCATTGTATAAGGAGAGTTTAAAGGAAGGAATTAGCACCTATACCACACACTGTTGGTTATGTTTAACTTAATTGATTCATAAATATGGCCATTAGTTAATAGATGGTGTCAGATCTGTTTATCCACTACATAAACCCATTTTTAAAAATTTAAGCTTTGATTTATAAACCTTATCAGATAACTGATTATTTCCCATATACTAGAGCTCTGAATAGTAATCAAGTGCTGAGAAGAAAAAGCAGATTATTCAGATTATTCTCTTTCTCTCTCATTTTGTTTGTTTGTTTGTTTGTTTTCCTATAGGATTTTGCTTCGTTGCCTAGGCTGGAGTACAGTAACATGATTATGGCTCAACCTCTTGGGCTGAAGCGATTTTCTTGCCTCAATCTTCTGAGTAGCTGGAACAGGTGAACACCATTATGCCCAGCTAATGTTTTTAATTTTTTGTAGAGACAGGTTCTCACTGTGTTGGCCAGGCTAGTCTCAAACTCCTGGTCCCAAGCAATCTTCCAGTCTGAGTTCACAAAGTACTGGCATTAGAGGCGTGAGCCACTGTGCCCAGCCATATTACTCTTGATTTGATCTGCTATAACCCAACTTCCCTAACAGAGTGGAGGGAGAAGAGGATAATACATTGAAGAGTGGAATCAACCTAAATGCCCATCAACAGTTACTGGATAAAGAAAATGTGATACATATACACGATGAAATACTATTTAACCATTAAAAAAGAACAAGATCATGTCCTTTGCAGAAACGTGGGTAGACCTGGAAGGCATTATCCTAAGCAAACTAAGGAATAGAAAGCCAAATACCGCATGTTCTTACTTGGAAGTGAGCGCTAACCAACGAGAACACATGGACACAAAGAGGAGAACAACAGACACTAGAGTCTGCTTGAGGGTGAAGGCTGGGAGGAGGGAGAGGACAGGAAAAAATACCTTTCAAGTATTGTGCTTATTACTCGGGCAACAAAATTATCTACACACCAAACCCCTGTGACACACAGTTTATCTATATAAAAAGCCTGAACATATACCCTTGAGCCTAAAATAAAAATTTTAAAAAGAAACAATAAATAAACTGAAAAATCATGAGAATGCATGAACAAAATGAAAAATACAAATGACAAATGAAGTACACTGGTGTTTTTTTTTTTTTTTTAAATACAGAATAGAAAGTATAAAAAGTATCTTACCACAAAGAAAAGATGAAAGTGGATAGGCTTTTCTTAGGGGATAAAAGTAACCTAAACTCTCTGAGAGACTGAGAAATGTTTCCTTTCTCTTGAGTGTCTGAATGCTTATAAAGGAAGGAGAAAACCGATCTAGTTAGCCAGAATAAAACAATGTTATTAAAAGAAAAGACATTTCAGTCTTCATTAGTCCATTTTCATGCTGCTAATAAAGACATACCTGAGACTGGGTAATTTATAAAGGAAAGAGGTTTAATTCACTCACAGTTCATCATAGCTGGGAAGGCCTCAGGAAACTTAACATTATGGTGAAAAGGAAAGCAAACATGTCCTTCTTCACATGGCAGCAGCAAAGAAAAATGCCAAGCAAAAGCGGGGAAGCCCCTTATAAAACCACGAGATCTCGTGAGAACTCACTATCACAAGAACAGCATGAGGGTAACTGCCCCCATGCCTAAATTACCTCCCACTGGGTCCCTCCCACAACATGTGGGGATTATAGGAACACAATTCAAGATGAGATTTGGGTGGGGACACAGCCAAAACATATCACAGTCATTGATATAATATCTAGAAAATAGCCTTAGGCTCACACACAATATCTTAAGTGGGTTCTTATACCCTTTTCCCATCCTCTTTGAACTGAGATTCCCAAAGGATAATCTCTGAGAATACTTTTCACACAGATTCTTTAGCAAATATATTCTGACCTCATCCTTCAGAGAGAAGTCTTTTCAAAGGTAGCAAGGGTCTAAAATACACCAATTAAATTTACCTATCTCTCTCTATACATCTATCTATCTATCTATCTATCTATCTATCTATCTATCTATCTATGTTTTTAAAAGGGCTTTAAAAATCAGATAGCTACAAAAACCAAAGGGATAAAGTAGAATTTACCCAGAGTGTCAGAATATGAATATTGATTTGGGAAACATACATCAAACACAAGCAAAAGATTATCTTAATTTCTATAATTGTTCACTAAAAGTTCCAAATTGACTCAATTCATTTTTCATATAGTAAAATAACATCTACTCACAGTCAATTAGGTACAAACATATTCAATAATCACTCAACAAACATTCACTCAAAAGTTTCCTTTATGCAGGATGTGTTTGGCCTTATGCTCAAGGCCATCATTCCCTTGGAGAGCAAGAAAATAACTTTGATCATGTTCTATATCTTATAAACTGCAATATAACATTTATATTCCCAACATGGACACGAAGCCCCAAGACAAAATTCTACTTTTGATCTCAGATTATTCCTCAAAACTACTCAGGCTTTACTTTTTAAATGTATTCTGGTATATAAAATTTAAGGTTTTTGAGAACTTCAAATAGATGTAATGAAAAAACATTATTCAATTAGTTTATTTTAATATATTTGACCCATGATATTCAAAATACTACTTAGTGGTTTTGTTTTTTTAATTTAGAGACTCAGAGATTTAATAGTATGCAACTTCTTCCACTAAAATATAAAACCATGGTCATATTCATTACACTTACATAGATCTTTCCAATAGTATGATGTAATTACTATTTTTAAGTTAATATGTCTTAAAATATGATGTTTTAAATGGCTGTAGGGAAATAAAATTTTAGCTTCTAAAATTCATTATATTAAAATTTACTATACAATATCAGGAGCTAATTTGAAGTTATCAGCCAAAATGCACATATTTTTTTGTAGTCACATAGTCTAAATGTATAATAAAATATAGAATATCGCAGGCCGGGCGCGGTGGCTCAAGCCTGTAATCCCAGCACTTTGGGAGGCCGAGACGGGTGGATCACGAGGTCAGGAGATCGAGACCATCCTGGTTAACACGGTGAAACCCCGTCTCTACTAAAAAATACAAAAAACTAGCCGGGCGAGGTGGCGGACGCCTGTAGTCCCAGCTACTCGGGAGGCGGAGGCAGGAGAATGGCGTGAACCCGGGAGGCGGAGCTTGCAGTGAGCTGAGATCCGGCCACTGCACTCCAGCCTGGGTGACAGCGCGAGACTCCGTCTCAAAAAAAAAAAAAAAAAAAAATATATATATATATATATATATAGAATATCATTTTCTTTCAAGCATTTCTTGATAATAAGTTATATATAAACCAATCTTGTATGAGTAAATGGATAATGCTAAAATTTGATCTTTTAAAATTAAATATACTTAACAGAGAATATAATACTAAGTAGATCAATCTTTTAAGATATTTTAAGTAGGAATAAATAGAAATAAAACTCTACAGCTTAACTTTTAAAATACTCTTCTATCAATTAAACAAATTGTCTTTATTTAAAAACATTTTGCTCATTTTTTCAGTCATTAATTTTCTAGGTACATTTAACTGCACCCTGTATTTCACCTGGAAAAAGTTAAAAGTATATACATTTTTTTTAAGAAAGAATAATTAACTTCCTTGAAAATAATTTCCCCTTCTTTCTAAAAAAAACACAGTGAATGCTGAATACTAGTCTACAAAATAATGAAATTTAAAATGTAACAATTATCTTTGTATTTCACCAAATAGCATATGGGTTTTATGACTATATTTTTTAAAATTTTAGGATAACACATTTAAATTATAAGATATAGGTACATTATTTGCACATTGAAATTATGAGTGACAGATTAACCTTATATGAAAGATTTACACATGCCTTGGACAAGAAATATTAACAACATTAATAGTTACCATTTATTATGTGCCTACTAAGTCCCAGGCCTTATCCTAGGCCCTTTGCATATATCATTATTAATAGTCACAACATTCCTGCAAGGTATAGGTTATTTTTTCATTTTTACAGCTGGTGCAACTGTGATTCAGTCCAAGTAAGCACTTGCCTGAGGCCAAACAAGTGGAAGAGCTGGAATTCAAACTCAAATTCCTATCAATTCTATTTAGAAGCCTATGACTTTATTCATCTATGATAAATTATGTGTAAATATGTTTCCTCTTTTTTCAAAATTCACTATCAATTAAAATGTTTCCAAAAGCGACATCTGACAACAAAGCAGCCACAGGCTTCATTAAGGTATTGAGGCATTTGGGAACCACGCTGCTGATATTAACAATCCTCAAAATTTAAACTTTGAAACTTCACCATTTGTAGTAGGATAATCATGTTTGTTGAGAAAGAAGTGATTTCACCTTCATTTTCAAACATCTGTTTAAGAGTGTCTTTTAGAAACAAGGTGTAGCTGAACCATGATAACTATTGTGTAATACCCATCCCAAACGAAGGTTGCACTTGTGCTTAACAATAATGTAAATTTTTGTTTTTGATTTTGTTTTTGGAAACAACACCTCACTCTGTCGCCCAGGCTGGAGGGCAGTGGCCCAGTCTCGGCTCACTGCAACCTCTGCTTCCTGGGTTCAAGTGATTCTTGTGCCTCAGCATCTGAGTAGCTGGGATTACAGATGTGTGCCACCATGCCTGGCTATTTTTTGTGTGTTTTTTGCAGAGATGAGGTTTCGCCACGTTGGCAAAGTTGGTCTTGAACCTCTGGCCTAAAGAAATTTGCCCATCTCGGCCTCCCAAAGTGCTGGGATTACAGGCATGAGCCACTGCATCCAGCCCAATAATGTAAACTTTAGTTGAATGTTTACTGTTGGTAGCTAAGTGCTTCAAATGCATTATTTAACTTTTACAACATCCTTATGAGGAATAATCTTTCGATTTTAAAAGTAAATAAACTGAAGCACAAACACTATGAATCTGTTTACCCATAGCCAAGCAGCTAATAAATAGGAAGGCTAAATTTAGACTTCAAATTTGCTCAGCTCCAAAGTCTAACATTCATAACGTCTACCTTGCTCTACGCACAGTGGTCTTTAGAAATGAACATCATTAAAATCTCTACACAAGGAAGGGGGTTTGGGCCTACTAGGACTGCACCAGTGGACTGAGCCTATTAAAAGGAGGGCTACAACCTTGTCCTGGCTTCTTACCCCATTTCAACTCAATAATTTATTTCTTCACTTGGAAAGTGAACCTAATGTATTAGGTAGTCTCTAAGATCCATTTAAGTAATACATTTTTTAAGATCCTGTTAGTGTCTTTCCTTTCTGTAACGGAACAGTGCCACTAAAAATATCTCCAAGGGTTTGTTACTGTTTTGCTATCATTTCTATCTCTTCCCATGGGCATTTTAGAGGTTAAGTGAACTATGTGTATTAGAAGTTATATATGTGTGACTGGAGTCACAGAGCGCCGACTCCTGTCCCTGCTCTGCTAAGGCATGTGTAACCTTAGGGAAGTAGCACAAACTGTCTAAACTTCAGGTGTGTGTGGTTAGTTTTTTTTTTAATCCATAACCTGAAAAAAAAATTAGTATTTACCCCAAAGGACTGTGTGGTAGAAAATTAATGTCAAAGTGCTTGGCACAGAGTAAACTCAAGAGAACTTAGCAATGATTACTTTTTATTGTTATTGAATTATGAAACTGAGAGATGATGCTATGCAATTTATGTGAAATCACTTAAAACCACAAAAAGTTAATGAGGACAAAATATTCTCTGCTAATGCACTCTAGATGAATTTAAAAATTATATTTATATGTATATGTGTGTATATCTCTCCATCTATATGTATAGACACATAGATATCTGGTGTTAGACACCCACTTAAAAATTCAATTTTGATATGCATTTTGGTTTCTTTTTTTCCTCAGTATTTTTAGATGGCATGGCTGACAAGACCAGCATCAGATATAGATAGAATGATAATATGCAAAAGCACACAGAATTCTCACATATATAAATGCCGTTATTTTAAGACATTCTGTGGAAACTACTAAAGTGGTGGGGATGGGACAATGATGCATCAACTGAATTAATCATTATCATCACTCTTCTAATGAAAAAACAAAGCAAGTTCAGCACACTCAATCATCACAAACATGAGGAGAATGGAGTTGCATAAAACCAGGGCTAGGTCCCCTGTTCTCTGGTAGGCAATGTTAAAAATCTGCAGCCATTGTAGACTGCTCCACACTACCTAATTCTGAAATCTCTATTTATAAATACCAGAAAGGGAATTTTTTTGCCTACTTTTCGGCCATTTATTTATTTATTTATTTATTTATTTGATTTCCTTACAAAGAGAAAAAGGAACTGCTATAGGGCTGCAGAAAGTCCTGAAACCAGACATTTGAGCCTATCAATGAAGAATTCACCTGATGGAAAGAGTAAAAATGACATAGATCGTAAGTGTCAAAGACATGTCATTGAGAAAGGCAGCTTTCTTTTCACAAAAGCTGGCAATTCTAAGATGTGAGGTTGTCTATCTCACCAAACCTCGGAAGTCAATGTAGGAGCAATTCCACATCATCTAGTTTTTTGCAGATTTTTTCACAGATACAGTTGTTTGCCACTGATCCAAATGCATTTATCTCCCATGTACTGTTACTCAAGGATAACCCAGATACCAAGGATATCTTTATAAAAGACTATGAAAAACAAGCAATCGGCTCCATAGTGACTTGCTTCAGCAAGAATTGGTATGAAAGTGGTAACATAATCAGTTAACTTCAGCAGCTCATATATCCCCCTAACCACTCAATTACCCGCAGTCTAATATTTCACCCTGTGATTTATTTAAAAATTTAGAAAAGTGAAGGAATAGGTGTATTGTGGATAGAAGGAAATATACTTGTAACCAATACAGCTGAGGAAATTTATAAGTAGATTAGGAATAAGTGGCTGATAGTGTGGATTTTTAAAAATTCAAAGTATTTTGCTCTTTATATATTTATAAAACTTTGTATCTTTTCTCTCCATAGTATACTTTGCAAATACTATATAAAGATATATACTATGTATAGATAAATATTGGGTTTGCCACTACAGACCACAAACAAACATAATACTGCAAAGATTAGATATGCTGAAGCAGTAACTATTAGTAATTTTTCACAGGTATGTGTGAAAATAGAAAAAGAGAAATGACATAATGCAATTTAGTTCATTCATAGAGATTTAGGGATAAAGTACACTTATATGCTCAACACTCACAGTAAGATTGGGAAACAAATGAAGGGGTCTAAATATTAGAGATGAGCCTACTATATTCTGTTTACCATCACTTACATTTATAATATGTATACTTTTATAATACCACATGCATTTCTTATTCATGTATAATTTAGATCTGTATTACATATGTGTATTTTATATATGCATATAATAAAAGTTTATTTCAGCATATAAGAATGAGCAAAAACAAAGGCAAATAAGCAGTTTCTAAACAAATATTATCATCAAAATGTACTGCATATGTAGTGTCTAGAGAGTATGACTCCAATTATAGATATCAGAGATAGCAACAGTCTTCTGTTTATACTATGTGAAACAGCAGAGAGATGATCACTTAGCTTTTGTTTTGGTTCCAAATCATTTTTTTTCAAGAAGTGTAATTAAAAAGTGCATTAATGCCACCAATTATGGCCTCCAAGGGACCAGAAACCCCATGTTACTCCGTGATGGAACACAACGGAGCTGCAAACATCCATTTACCATTATAATGCTCATTAATCCTGCCAAAAACAACTCATTATGGGACTTCAAGGAAATCATCTCATAGGCAAACACAGCACAAAATCTGTCATTGCATTCCTCACAGTAAAGTTGCAGAGGTGGAAACTCTTCAATGTGTCTAATTTATGAAGCTGAAAACAATAATTTCACTTTTTATCAAGCTAAGACGTCTATGTGAAAGAACTGGCCTAAATTCTCTCACTCTTTTAGCTGTCTTAATAAAGAAATAGCATTGACTCAATAACTCAGTAATCTAAGCCTGCAAAACCTCACTTACCTACTTACCAAATTCTTCCAGAACCCAGTCTCATTTCATTGGACATCAGCACCATCAGGAGTTTTTCTCTCAAAGTAGTAACAAAAATATCAACATATCCATTGTCATCTTTCTGGTTTGACCTAAAATTAAATGTAAATCCTCTCTCATTCATTAAAACGTTTATAAACTTTCTCATTCTTTAATCAATTGAGCATATTGAAAAATGTCTGGTTCTTTTTCAAACCTCAGCTCCAAAGAGGTGCTATACCCAGGAGCTCTCTGAATGCTTGTTGGTGATTTCACTGTTACAGGAAAGTAGTCCTAAAGCACCCTACAGCAAATAAAATGTAGAATTCTCAATTATCACTATTAGATAAGCAATGATTGCAAAGAAGAATTATTATCAAGGAGGTTTATTTTAAATACGTTATCAATTTTTATGTTTTAAGACTAAAAACAAACCATGTATTCTGTCTTGGCAATACAGTATTTCTTTTGATGCTACAGGAGTCTTTGCCTGAGCAGAAATGATCTATTTAAGATGTTTAAAGGAGTTTTAGAAAAAAGCTTAATTACCAACCAATAAGCTAAATTAAAAATAATTTTCTTCTGTTTAATATTTTTTACAGTGTTTAAAAGAAATTACGAGAAGAAAATTTGTAAGAACATTTTTCTTCAGTGACTATATATTTCCTCTCATAAAATTACTGGAAAGTAAAAAGTACAGGATAATATACAGTACCTGAAATCTAATAATTGGCCATCTTCTATCACAATTGCTCTCCGGGAATTTCAACTAATCTTACATTTATATTTTGAAAAGATCATTTCATGGAGTTCTAATGTAATCAGTAGCAAAATTAGTTGAGATGGTTTGAATCAAAAGGGAAAAGAGGCCTAACATGACTTTCTCTACTGAAAGTAGATAGTTGGGGTAAAAGGTGAAGGAAAATATACAATTTATGCAGTGATGAAATAAAATATATTTCCTTATTGTTTCTTTTCAGTTTTCAGGGTTGGGAATTACATCTTGAGAATAGGTACAAAGCAGGTGCTACATGCTCTCACAGAACACAGGAGTTATTTATGCAATTGCCAATCTTTTAGACTGTATAAGTCTACTTCTAGATGATAAGTCCTGGGAAAATTCTGTCTTTTTCACTACTGAATCATTAGCTTTTAGCATCATGTGGAAGATAATCTCTCAGTATCTAGGGAATGAACAAATCATTGAATGTTACCAGGGTAATAACCTGAAACATGCAAATATACACTTTGTGTCATTGCTGTATGTCTTTTTGTTTACCCCATCCTAAAAAGGTAGATCAGCTTCATATTCTATGTCCTGAACTATTAATGCTTTCTTTGATAAAGTGTGTATGTTAAGAGCAAAAGCAAAGGTTTTCAAAACTAGGGGAAAAGAAAAAAAAAACACAACCTGGTTTCTGTTGATGGAAGAAAGTGTCCTCACCAAGAGAAGTAGGAGTAAGACAACTGGAAAAGAAATTAATGTCTTAGGCTTCTCAGCTTTTGGAACCTCGTTTTACTCCCTGAATCTAGAGTCCTGGATGAGGTCTTATTCTGGAAGGTTTAAACCTTTAGAAGCTGGAAGGCTTGCTGAGAGCTGGAGAGGAGCAGATCCCTCTGGAGAGGAGCTAGACTGAGTGGGATACATGAGATGTTGGAAGAGCATTTCTGAATCTGCCAAGAGCTGATTGCCCTACTAGGGCAAGCAAAGAAAGGAAAAGAAGAAAATCTTGGCTTAGATTATAGCCCACCCATTACACAGTATATTCAACCTCAAATAAGACAAGGATCTCTTCATGATCCCACTTTGGGCCAGGACACCAAGAGCTCAAATAGATTAAGTATGATGTTCAAAAGAGGAATATAAAATTTCTTGTACTCTAATTTGTTGGACCAAAATTTATACTCGAACAGGATGAATGCCAAAAATTCACACTCCTATTTCTCCTTGCAGGTAGAATTTCAATATGGATCTTGCTTTATCAGACTAAAATTTGATTCAGTTGGAAATTGAAGTGACGGCTGGCTGGTACTTCCATTTCCTTCCTCAGACTACCGGTAAATAAGTAGCTGTTTCTTTGATCACATCCTTGCTTCCAGGAAGGCATAAAGTTAGATGGGAGGGCATTTTTCTTGTATGGTGTTTGAACCATAAGGAACAATGAATAGAAAATCCTCAATACTGTACCAGTTATATATTGGGTACTAAATCTTGAATAGGTATATGTGAGGTTAAATATGGAAAATATTTCCACAAAATTGGTATTTTGAGGTTGTGAAAAATGAAATGGCTTCATATTTAATAAGCAAATGGAAGTGGGCCATATTTGAATACGTACCATATATTTACATCCTGGGACTTACTCTTTGGAACTTCTAAGTGGACTTTTCTTAGGCAATTTTCTGTGAAACAAATTCTAAAATTTTCTGACCTACCAAATTTTAAATGTCCTTGTATCTGTCAAATTGTTATTTATGCAAGGAAGCTTTCTTTATTGTTTGTGGCTATGTATATTCAATTCCAAAACAAGTTAAATATGAATAATAATAAATAAAAAGAATCCTTTGTCTGCTGCATTTTACATGTTTCAAAAAGCTAATGTGCAGAAGGAAACTCATTTGCAATTTGAAAGTGGGCATTCTTTTGGATTAGAACAATCAGTTCATGAGAAGTGTTCGAAGTACAAAGTACTATGTGTTTCCTAGGGTACACAGTACGGAATTTCCAAATTTCTCTGAGTTGTGCAATCAATACTGTCACAAATGCCACCTCATTTCTGGATGGCCCGGGTAGAAATCTCTATCACTTCCAAAGATTTTAAAAATAATATTCAGCATTTTGTCATTATCAAAAGGAAATGTCACCCTCAAGGTGTTGTAAGAGAATGCAAAAATTTGCGTTTATTAATATAGCCTAATGTGTTTTTCTTTTGGATAAGTGTTCCAGAAATGAAATCAATAACTTCAATGATGTAAATAACATACACACACACACACACACACACACACACACACACACACGGTAGTGAAACATACCAGAAGGGAAGGAAGAAAAATTTACCACATCTTTAAACAACAAGAGCAAAAAGATCTGGCTGAGAACTTGTCTCCTAAAGTCCTGGAGAGACCAGTCATGCCACATGATCTGTTGTTAATTAAAAAAATCATGTGGTAAATGCACAAACATTACAGAAATCTTTCAGGGTTTGTTGTTTCATTGATAACCGTTATTACCAAGGCCAAGTTAAGACTAATGTACACTTTTATTTTAGAAAATAATTGCTAGGCCATTCCTGTTCTTCTGTTAGCTAATTCAAAAAGTAGTCTCCCATTCCCATTTCTCCTGCGTACCCTCACTACAGGTTTCATCATCATCATTAAAGCAACTTCAAAATAGATCAATAATCATCAGTATTGCTGCAAAATGTATTCAGTAACAGGTTGAAAAGTATTGATGAAATATTTGCTGAATATCCTGCCTAGATATTTGGTCTTCCTTTGATAACGGTGTATTGAGTTTACCTGAGTTGACATACAGGATAACACTTTTCACAATTTTATTCCATATGCATCCAGGACTTGTCTTCATTTGACTTGACTCAGGTTCCTTCTGACCACTTTTCTAATTTCACACAACCCATTTTCCCAGGTGCTGATTTCTCTTCCACCCTGGGACAATCAACTGCATTATGTTTATAACACAAATATCCCTGCCTGACATATATCTCAATAATATATTTCAAATACCTGTGGAATATTATTTCTAGTGACATTAACTAGCTGACTTTCAGTTATCAAAGATTTAACGCTACGGGCTACAAAAATGATATTTTATTGCCTGATATTTGATTCCATTGTTTTCACTCACCTATCAGCTTAATAACAGGACAATCTCTAACTCACTTCTGTAAGTCAGATGGAATCAGTTACCCTTAAAATTTAGACCTCAAAATTGTTCATGAAAAAAAATAATTGTGGAAGAAAGGTTGTAAGATTTTAAATTATTTTACTACAAAAGTTTATCTTATTAAAAAATAATGAAAAGTATCATATGCTTCTTCTGAAATGATTCAGAACATCATACAAAATATTATAACTTGAGGTAATCCTATAGTATGGAAGGTTTTGTCACTATCTTAGAGAAAATGAGAGACATAGTTTCAAAATCCAAAGGTACCCTAGCCATAGACTTTGGCCTTGGCTTAACAGGTTTTATGATGTAAAAGGCATGAGGTGTACCATAAGACAATGTTCAAACAACCGAAGGCAATAAACAAGTGACACAAATTAGAAATTTATGAAATTCCAGTCAAGAGATACCCACCAAACCAATCTTTGGACAGAAGTTACAGAAAATAGCTAGAGATGTTTTCTAAATTCTGAAAAGCTTAAATATTTAGTAATTCAAATGCTCTATCAAGAAACTAAGAATTTTAAGTAATTTTCAAACTTTATGAAATGAATTTTCATAATGAATGATTCACTACCCTGAATCTTTTGTGTTTCTTTTGGTCATGTGTGTCAGGCACTTGTTTTTTTTTTTTTTTTTTTTTTTGAGACGGAGTCTCGCTCTGTCGCCCAGGTTGGAGTGCAGTGGCCGGATCTCAGCTCACTGCAAGCTCCGCAGAGGCTCAGCAATGCTGGATACATTGAACTGAACTCTAATGATGAGATACAATGTATTAAATATAGCAGGAGGCAGAATAGCACTTAGGCAAGAGTAGACATCTTGAAGTTTTGAGTATTGGCTTCCCACTATTTAGCTGTCTAACCTTCAGGAAATTGCTTAACCTCTTTAGGTGTCAGTGAATTTATCTGTTAAATGTCAACAATTACACTTTATTAAGTGAAGGATTCAGCGCATTAATTATATATGTATCTTACACATAGTAAGAGCTCAGTAAGTATTACCTTGTATCATTTAGTGTGTTTACAAAGAATAAAAATATATAGATTCATAATAGATAGGGAATAATGCAGGAATGCAAACATGTTGCCATAATAAATAAAATACAGCTTTAAAAAATTTTATTTCAGCATTAATATTTTGAAGTTTTACTTTTATTTTCTAACATAGCAATAATACGGTTTCAATCAACCACAAAAATGCTTATTTTTTCACATGTATACAGAAGTAATGGCACATATTTTGTAAAGATGTTTATAATGTATCAAATAAAATAATAATTCAGTACGACCATTTGAAGGAACTCTATGCGAACACTTTTAGAAGAAAAATAATTTAAAAAATAATCACCCATCTAATGTTGTTTAATTTGTAGAGCAATTTGAATATTGTTTCTCCTGCTATCTTCAAGGAATTGTTATTCAAAGGATACTAAGTTTATGAATAATTCCTCCCTAGGTGAGAAGGGACTTAGAAGGAGTATGAACAGTGCTCCCAGATGTTATATGCTCAATTTCCTCAAGAACCTACAGCATTGGAAACGAGCTTCATTGATCAGAAATCCTGCTGTTGTGTGTGCAAATACCATGGATGCTATGTGTCCTTTACTAATGTAGTGTCTTAGAGATGATGCACCAGTTTAGCTGGAGTGTCTAAGCGTAGCCATGGGTATTGGTAGACTGAGTCACAGGATGTATCCTATGCATACCAGTTAACTGGCTCTTCAAGCATGTCTCTGAACAGAGGGCTTGAATTTTTTCCTCTGGAATACCAAGAAGACCAGCCTTTTTTGGGAGAGAGTGGTGGTAATTTCATTCTCCACTGGAATCATCCCAGAGATGAATGAGTTTTCCATCCAGAGGTAGATAAAGAATTAGAGGCTACTATACTCAGCTTCAGTAATTTTCTTAATAGAGGAAGGAGAGAAGGGAACCCACTGGCTGAGCAATGGCAAAATGTGGCATCTGGCAGCAGTGCAAAGAGCTCCTCAGACTGGGAAAGAGTCCAGAGGATTTAGGAATTGTTGTTTTTATTTTTCCAAAATTTAAATATTATCTCTAACACGGCCTAATCAGTTAAGACATTGAAACAAAACAAAGTCAACCATATCATTCATAGGCCTTTTTTTTTTCAAGTGCCTTAATATTACTTCACAGACTCAAAAGCCTTGGACTGTTTTATGATTAAAAGCTAATCATTTCTCTCCAGTGCTTTCATTGTTCCCAATACACAGAATATAGCAAGAAGCTGAATCTTAAGAATGCGTCTTTCTGTAAAGTGTCTCAATTATTAAGAATGAAGACATTTGGTTAGTAGGACTTCCATGTAATGAAAAGAGGCTGAGGAAACTAAAGATTGAAAATAATAGCTGAATATAAGAAAATGTCATTTTTTAATTATCTTTACAGCTATGGGCTGAAAGTTATTGACTTTGTCCAAACTTTCAAATATAGGATCCTTAAGTTGCAAAGCAATAAGAAGCATAATAGCTTTAAAGATATCAAAAAGGCCTTTTGCTCATGATATATGCAGCACAGTAAAGTAACAAAAATATAGATCTACTCATCTAAATGAATGAAACATATACAGTGAAGTTGTAGTATCTGATGCCAGATATTGATCAGTAAGAACATAATGAATTGTATGATCTATAAGACCATAATCCTGCTATTAATCTGCCTTTCGGGTCATAATCACATACACTTCAAAAAGCTAAACCAAATAGCAATATGTTCTTCAATTGAATTCAAATTACTGAAATTATATACAAATTAATGTTCACAATTATCCTATAAAAACTGAATATATTTAAATAACGGTATCAGGTTGACTATAAGAGGAAAGAAATGCCATCTTCTCTGTATTGATCAACTTTATACAAACGCATTGGCATGTTTGGATTTTAAAAGGTTCATCTACATTTATTATCTTCCCCACCAGCACAGATGTTAAAAATACGCTTTAATACTGATAATGTTCCCATTATGCTGCTCCCAAAGGATAACTTTTATTTACTGCCTTGGAAAATTCCAAGTATTAATAGGTTATTAATTTATGTAAGTATGCATTGCTACAAAGGTGAAAGTGTACTTCATCGTCAATTTATAGTAGCCAGTGAGTTGAGAAACTGTGTTGCTTTTATAGATTTCATAGGTTTTCTGGTATAACTCTATGCCTTTAGCAGGACTGTCTCCAAACCATATCACTTAGAAAAATACCTATTACATTTTAATAGGTTTATAAAGATATGACTTATTGAGATTTTACTATTTTAAGTGTTAATAATATCACAATATAATTTTTCTTTCTTTCCTTTTCATACTCTTGTTCCCTTTTGCTCACCTGCCCTATTCTTAGGATAAAAAGAAAAAAAAATCAACAACTATGAAAAGCAAAACTTTACTGTTATCATAAATATCCTTTATAAGTTCAAATTTTTGTTTTTAAATTTTTCCAAACTGTTTCATGACTTGTTCTAAAAATTAATTAATTTAATAACTTTTTATTGTTTTATTATTTATATCCTGCAGTGTCTCAAATTTTGTCTCAAATTTACTTATATGCAATTTAATAATCTTTTATCTTTAGTCACTAAAATGGGATTTTTCACTGTCTCTTATAACAACTAATTATTGGAACAAATAATATTCACTGTGGAAATTCTTCCTTCATTCTTCTTCTCTGTAGTTTTTAGGATTTTTTTTTCCTTTTCTGTGCACATAAGCAATTAGTCACAGTAAGAAACATCCATACTTCTGAAGACCAACAAGATTTCAATCAGCTCATCTTGAATTTTGCACCAGTTTTAGTCATGCAAGCAACTACTAGCCTAGTTCTTTTTCCCTCACATATTATGAAGCTTAAAATTAAAAAAAAAAGTTTAAGTAGTACAACATATATTAACTACAATGAAAGTGCTGTTTCTATATTTCTAACAATGAGTACCCCATGTGGCTTAATATTAAAAATACATTCATATTTCTATTTCTGTTTTTTACAAAATTATGTTATAAAATTAATTATGGTGTAAGTAATATATTTTATTTGAGTCATATAAACTCATGCTTGAAATATTACACATGGCTAAAATTTTCTCTTGGGAATTTAGGAACAGGAAATGCAAGTCAGTAAGATATAATCAAAGAAGAAATATACTAAGTATTAGTAAATAAGCAAAACAAGATAATATTTTAGATATCTGTTATCTAAAATAATCATAGGTCTTTTAAACAAAAACACCTAAAAGACAACTTCATACTTCATGAAGTATGAAGGTAAGAAAACACTTTGTACATCATTTATTGACAGGTAAAAGTGCATAAGCTTTGACATTTATTGACAGAAAAAGGAATATAAACTTCACGAGAGAAAACATTTTGTCTGGTTTGTTCCCTGATGTATTTCCTAGCACCCAGAACACTGTTTGGCACTCATTCAACAAGTATGTGATGAATAAAAGGAAAGCATATTTTTCTAAGGAAACATCTTATTCCTACCTCTTTCACTCTCTTCCTTTACTCTTTCAGTTCTTGCATATTGGATTTATTTTATTCCCCCCCCCCCCCCTTTTTCTTGAGACAGAGTCTCACTCTGTCGCCAGACTGGAGTGCAGTGGTATGATCTCAGCTCACTGCAACCTCCACCTCCCAGGTTCAAGTGATTTTCCTGCCTCAGCCTCCCGAGTAGCTGGGACTACAGGCGTGCATCACCACACCCAGCTAATTTTTTGTATTTTTAGTAGAGACGGGGTTTCACCATGTTGGCCAGGATGATCTTGATCTCTTGACCTCGTGATCCACCCACCTCGGCCTCCCAAAGTGTTGGGATTACACGCGTGAGCTACCTCGCCCAGCCTATTTTTACTTTTTTACCTGTGGGCCTCTTCCCTTCCTCTTCCTTCTAGATAATTACTCTTCACTCTTCACTCTTCACTCTTCACTCTTCACTATGCAGTTTTATAGTCATTACCTAAGGGGAATCTTCCCTGATCCAAAAAACCAAGGTAGCTTTTGCCCTTTTTTTTCTCCCATATCATTTTGATTTCCCTTTTAGTGAAATTCGTCACTTTGGTAATAATTGTTTTAAAGCTTGTGCTCCTCAACTAGACTATAAGCTCTATTAAAGAATGCACTGTATCTAACCTATTTTCTCTTCAAACTTAGGACCATATACCTGGAATGTGGTCAGTTTTCAACAACTATGTGATAGCTAGATAAAGGAAGGATGGAAGGAACAAAGGGAGAAAGGAAAGTAGGGGTGGAAGGAAGGGAAGAAGAGAGGGAGGGAAAGGGGGAGGGAGGAAAGAACAGAGGGATGATGGGAATGAGGGAGGAAGAGACATACTCATCTTTCTATATTCCTGTGAAGGCTTATTCTGATGTTGCTTTTGTTTGCAAAGATAGCTATTATAATGCAGTGGGCCAAATAGCTAGTCCACTATAGAAATAACTGACATAGAAATAATTACTAGGGTCCCAAACAAGTAGAAGAAAATCAAGTTAGAAAAAAGCAATGTGGATACTATTTGACTTCTTAGAAATTCATTGGTAAGTGTAAAGTATGTAGCTCACAAAAATCAGCACGCAATATGTCACGACAACACGAACAAAAAAAACCAAATGAACTATACATACATATATAATTTATGTCTTGTATAATCTCTATATGTCTGCATATATTATATGCACATGTATATACATTATGTTATATACACATACTTTTATATGTATGTATATATTATATATATATAAAACTTCCCACTTATCTACTTATAAAATCTCATCTGTTGCTATGCACCCAATTTAAGCCGTATCAGCTCCTAATATCTTCTTATTCCATGATTTCAGACCAATTATCCACAAAGGTTCTACCTCTTTGGGACTCAAAAAACACTTGTAATTTTTCAAAACTATCATTATTACATGAACTATGGAGTTGCAGACGTGTATGTCCCCTAAATGCATAACATTGATATACTTATTAATTCTTGTGGTCTCTTTCTTTTTTAAAGCAACTAGTGTCTGGTGAGAATCTTGAGAATTATTTTGACCTTCATTTCAGGGTGGCTGAGAACCAATGGTGTAGTAGATGTGTTTTCCACTATAAAAGTATGCAAAATATAATAAAGGAGATTAAAACATATATAGTTCTTTGAAGTAGAGAATAATGTTTGGCCTTTCAGAAAAACATTTACCAAAAATTTTCTTTCAACACTTATCTAGCTGGGCATGGTGGCAGATGCCTGTAACCCCAGCTACTCGGGAGGCTGAGGCAGGGGAATCGCTTGAACCAGGAAGTGGGAGGTTGCAGTGAGCCGAGATGGCACCACTGCACTCCAGCCTGGAGACAGAGCGTCAAAAAAAAAAAAAAAGATAAAACAAAAAAACCAGCTATCTCCCCAATAGTATGTCAAATATGAATCAATTATGTGATTCTTCTATGCCTACTATGCTACTATGTGCACAGCAGTTTGATGCTATCAATCAGGTTAAAATACTTGGATTTGTAAAAAACTTCCTATTTCTGTCTAATGAGTAAAATAATAATATAAAAATAGTTATGGGAAACTAGCATTTAGCTAGCATATTTACCTGAGAAAAGTTTATAGACACATGCATACTTAGGAATTGTAGCTTGTGTTTAAAAATATGCCATTCTGTTTCATATATGCTTATTATTTCAACATTTACACTAAAATATTTATGAAAAATAAAGATAATAGAAATAATATTTTTCCAGTGTGGCTATAGTCCCATGTGTTGTAGATATTCCATTTTATTGCAAAAGGATAATTATAGCTTTTAGCCTAAATTTTAAAAAAAGTATTGAATTATGCTTCATATATGCTTGTTTTTAACTTTTAAACTAAGGTATTTATGAGAAACAAAGACACTAAAAAGCAACATGCCCCTAATGTGGCTAAAGTTAAACTGTATTTTAGATATGTTGCTCTAATCTACTAGGGAAATCATTTTCAGAATAATAGAATATAGTTAACTTTTGTGCATGTCATATGGAAATTAATATCATCCATTTATAAGCATCTTTTATGTCAAGAAGTAGAGTCATGATTTACAGGAATATGTTAATTTGCTATAAAAGTATATTTGGTAAACTCATTAATGACATTAACCCATTACTCAATGATCATTTGAAACTTGATTGTG